>NC_069500.1:515973113-516311863 GCF_027579735.1 Bombina bombina | reverse complement strand
ACAATAAATAAAAAAAAAATCTTCAAAGTTGTGGGCATGTTCTGTAAATTAAATGATGCAATTCCTCAAACAATCCATGTTAATTCCAGGTTGTGAGGCAACAAAACACGAAAAATGCTAAGGGGGTGAATACTTTTGCAAGGCATTGTACCTCCTGAAGATTTTGACCCTTGTGTCTGTGAACAGGTGAGTTTCTTCCATCTCATAATGAGACATAAACAAATTGACATAGGATGGGGCCACATTGGACCCCAGTGCTGTGCCTGAAATCTTCAAGTAAAACTCTTTTTTTCAAATTTAAAGTAGTTGTACTTTAGACAAAAATCCAAGAGCTGTATGACTGCATCCACTGGGGAACCAATATATTTGCAGACAGCCATCATGCCCTGTTCATGAGGGATCATTGTATACAGACTAGTCACATTCTGGTCAAGTGTGACCAGAATGTTATCAGCAGAATAACTTGGCCATGTCTGCAATATTTTTATGAGCTCCATGGAGTCGAGCAAAAATAATGGAATACTGTGTACCATGAATTGTAAGATCGAGTCCACATAGGTTGCTAGAGGTTGAAGTATAGAACCCCTGGCAGAAACAATAGGTGTGTCAGGGGGACATGTAGGGTTCTTATGTACCTTTGGTAAGGTGTAAATTACTGGTATTATCGGGAAGCTCACTTGTAGATAGTCCTTTAATGACTTTATAATGATGTCCTGTTGTAGGAGACACTCGAGATAGGTGTCAATCTCTGTTTTAAAGGACTTTGTGGGGTCCCTGAGTAGTTGTCTATAGGTATTGGTATCAGAAAGTTGAGTCATGATTTCACCTTTGTAATCCACATAGTCCTGAAGCACCAAGGCACCAAGTCGCAATTTCCTTGAAGATCTTTGAGGGTTTGTCTTTCCAATTTGGTCAGATTGTTGTGAACTGTGTTCTTTTTTGTGCGGTGATCTTCAATCATACAACCTTTAACAAACCTTGAATAAGTATTGATGCTAGAGTTGTTACTTTTGGGATCAAATTTCACTTTTCTTCTAAATTCAGTAGTAACTGCAGCCGAAATCCCAAAATGCTCTTTCAGCCATAATGATCTCTGAAATTTGTTCACACTCAGAAAGAAATCATCAGCATAGATGGTAGGGACAATCTTGAACCCCTTTTGTAATAAAGAATGCTAAGATTCAGTTAAAATGTGTGAACTCAGATTCATAATGATGCTCACTGTGGTGGTACCTACTTGCGCCATTGCCGTGGTGGTCGTCCCTTTGTCCTGTTGCCTGTTCCCGCCCCTGCGTTTGTGTGGCCTCTGCCTTGCCAGATTTTGAACAGATAGTCATAGCTTGGGATCCTTGAACCCCCTCACCAGAGTCAAGGGTGCCACCGTCATTATCTGAACTGTTATCTGAAATTTCCACTGTGGTCAAACTCCTAGGTTTAGTGACTCTAGCCCCTCTATTCCTAGGGTAATAGCTTATCTCCTGTGGGTCCAATACCCAACTATAAATCCTTCTTTATTTATAATCAGGGGTAACCACCTCCCACTTATTTTCTTTGAAGCTGATCAATTCACTCTCATAGTTTTCAAGCTGTTGTTTTACTTTGTCCAACCATGTATTAGTGGGGTCTTCAATCAATTTGTTCAGATGGGCAGTCTCAAAACTCTGTATCTCAGTCTGCAATACTCTGAGTTGCTCTCCCACCTCCTCAATCACCAATAACATAAGGTCAAGAGAGCACTTAGTCAGAATCCCACACAATTTCTTACAAAATAGTGGGTTATTATGACCAATAGTGGGTATGTTTTTATTCTGAAGCCTTTAGGAATAAAAAGTTTTCTGTGACACTCAGAAAGGTAGCAGTCATGTAGTTTCAAATCTACTCTTTTTCGCTTGAGTAGATGGTTAAACAGTTGTTCCGGATGCTCCTGTGTAGCTTTTATGGTTAGAGCATCAAATCTGATTCTACAGGCATCAGCCTCAGTAAATTGGAATACAGTTGCTTCTTCAATATTATCATCATCTGCAATGTCAAGCTGTCCTTCCTCCTGGCTCATTTTGCAATGAATAACATGTGTGCACAAACCTCCACCAGTAATAAAAACAAAAGTATACAAGTCTCTAGTCCTGGGGAAATCGTTCTGTAAATATTTCAATCAATAAGGTTCTGTAGGTCTAAACATTTTCCCAGGACTAGAGACTTGTATACTTTTGGCGCTACTAAAACTCATCAGGTCTTGAGGGACACCTTGGACATGACACAGGACCAGGCGTTGTCTAAGGTGAAGAAAGAAGAGAATAAGAGCAGGATGATCTTTACAACCACCTTTACCCCTGAAAGGATACATTTTCCTAAGCCATTAAAGAACATTGGGATATTCTGGCCACAGACAAATCTTTACCATTTGAACGGATTGACACTCCTATGGTTGGTTTCAGATGACGTGGGCGCTCCTTGAAGGATCTTTTATTATGCCCGGACCATAGAGAGAGCTACACCAGCAGTACTTGGCTAAGTACCACCAAGAAAGATTGTTTCAGGTGTAGTGGATGTACTACTTGTGAGGGTCTAACCCAAAGAAACTTTTTTGTACACCCTTGGATGAACAGGAGGTCTTGTACAATCACGTTTGTTGTCTATCTGCTACACTGCCTGTGTGGCAGGTTTTATGTGGGTAAGACCCAGGACGATCTCAGGACTAGAATGGCCAACCACCGTTCTGCTATTCGCAGTACCATTAAAAATGGAGAATCCGACCAGCTGGTAGCCAGGCACTTTTTGAAGAATGGACACAGTGTCTCAGATCTGAGATATATTATAATAGACCACATACCTATTCCATCTAGGGGAGGTGATAGAGCCAAACGTTTACTACAAAGAGTCCCAGTGGATTTTCAATTTGGATACTATGCATCCAAAGGGACTTAACATGTCTCATGGCTATCAGTGCTTTTTGTAGTGGCCGGTTGGTAATGGTGATCTCTTATGTTGTTTTAGATTGGTTTTTACCGATTAGTAATTACTAGTATCTTTGAATATTAGTATAAACATTTATCAAATTATTTGATATATTTCTATATATATGATAATGCTAATGTATATGAATAGATATACAGGTATATATATATATATATATATATATATATATATATATATATATATATATATATATATATATATATATATATATATATATATATATAGATATGTCAAAGAAATTAGGCAGACACTCAGGAATCAATTTGAATCAAAGTTTCTTTACTATAGGCAGCAGCACATACAGAGCAACGTTTCGGGGTAAGTTACCCCCTCCTCAGGCTCAATACAAACAAATGCCAAATGTACATCTTATATAGCCAAATAGACCCACCCCCAATTAACAATTGTCAATTATGACATCATCAAAAGAAAAAAATATACAAAGAAAATGCACACCTTTTTTATAACATTCAATTAATAACACTATACAACCAATCTCATATAATCTAATATTAAAGCATGAAAAATCACCACTTCTCATGCCTCACTCTCTGTTAATACCTTAAACATATATCATACACATTTCATATATTTGAGATATTTATTGTTATGTTATTAATATTACTTTTTTATTTTTTGTTTTTTTGTTTTTTTATTATTTCTTTATTACTGCTACTTATTATCCTTTCTCTAACCTAAAGTGTATTAAAACAGACCTGCCAAATGATATTCTCTATTAAGCCCCCTAGGATGTAATGTGCTAAGTCTATGTATCCACATAGCTTCCTTTTTTAGCAACATCCTTTCCCTGTCAAAGCCAATAGAACCTTTTGAAACCGAGTCAAGTATCATAAATCTCAACTGATTCACCTGGTGTCCCCTCTCAAAAAAATGAAAGGGGACTGGAAGGTGTCTCATTTTGGAGTTCCTAATAGTAGACTTATGTTGGGTGAGTCGCTCCTTGACACTCTGTGTCGTCTCACCGACATATAATAGTCCACACGGACACTTAAGAGCATACACCACATAAGATGATTTACAAGTGAAATGGCCTTTAATATGAAAGATTTTTCCTGAATGGGGATGACTTATTGTATTACCCTTAATAATGCTGTTACAAGGAGAGCATATATATATATATATATATATATATATATATATATATATATATATATATATATATATATATATATATATATATATATGTATTTACAATAAAAATAACATATTCCTGTATTTGAAGAACATTGGAACATAAAGTATTAATAACTCCTGTCGGATTAGCCCGTGATTGTTAAGTGTTAGGTTTTTTCTTCTACGCTCTCCATTGAAGTCTATGGAGCGAATGCAATAGTGCTACCTCGATATCCAAAGTTTTTAAGCTAACGCTCAACAGGTTTTGCTCACATGAAAAACTGTTACTTTCAACTTTTAATACACACTCTTACCTCAATATGAAAATATATTACTTCTAGGGATGTTTACGCTCGTGCGGGAGCGCTTAACAGCACGCCACTTGTAATCTAGCCCTTACTTTTTCCCTTTATGTCCCTTAAAATTAATACAAATTTTCTACCCTTATTTAGTTTTAATTTGCATTCTCTTCTGGTTCTAAACACTTTCACCAAAATTACAAGTCCAGCACAATTAATTGTTGATTTGTAGATGGAAATTTATAAGCAGTTAGTGATTCATTGGCTGTGGCTTCAGAAGTCTCTGAATATGTTCAAGAGATATTGCAAGTGGTAGATGCAATGATTATATTCTGCAGAACTTCCAGGTCCTGAGGCAGAATATTGATGCTTGCCAGACACCCTCTGCATGGCTGGTTACTGGAGAAGAATACTGATGCTTGAAAGACTCTCTGTAGAGCTGGGTACTGAAGCAGAATACTGATGTTTGGCAGATGTACTCTGCAGGGCTGGGTACTGGAGCAAGATAGTGATGCCTAACCCGTACCAGCTGAACACCTGATACTGGAGCAAGCTACTGACGATTGGCAGATACTCTCTGCAGAACTGGATACTGGAGTACAGGGACAACAAGCAAGTAGAGAGCACAATTCCAGGCAAAGTACACAAGGGCTTGAGGCAAAGAAGTCAAGAATCAGGCCAAGGTCAGAATCCTGGAAACACAAAACAGAGCATTTTTATCACTTTGGGTTTAATTACAAGAATTCATTTTTTTCCTGATGTTGGAAAAATGTGAATTGACTTTTTTTGTTGTTAACAAACTGATTACAATCTTTTCAAGTCAAACGCAGCCAAGTTTCTTAACTCAAAAGAGATTTGATTTCTATTTTCTCACAACAGCACTCAAAACTGCTGATAATGGATAACAATCACTGCAATCACAAATAGGTTAATGGAGTCTGTATGTGTGTGTTTAACAATTGGATATAGTGATGTTTATTATATGTTTTGGGGGTTAAAATGTCACCCAAAGGTCCAAACCTCACTGGCCCAGGTTACAAGTTGTGCAGTAACACTAAATAAACCTATTAACCTCTAAACCACAGTTCCCCCATATCGCAAATACATAAATTAAACTATTAACCCATAAACCTAACCCTCCCTAACTTTAATAAAATTAAAATACACTTAAATTAAAGTTACAATATACTAAATACCTTAAAATAAATAAAAACTTACCTGTGAAACAAAATTGAAACCTAAGTCTAAACTAAAAAAAAATAACATTACTTGTTTAACAAAAATAAATTATATCGAAATGAAAAACTACATTATCAAAAAATAAAAATAAACCTAACAATACTAAAATAAAAAAAACCTAACGTTATAAATAAAAAACTACCAATACAAACCCCCCCCACTAAAATTACAAAAAATAAAAAAGCTACCATTACAAAAAATAACAAACGAAATTATCCAAAATAATAAAAATGATTCCTATTCTAATACCCCCGTTAAAAAAAACACCCCAAAATAAAAAAGAAACCTAATCTAGAAATAAACTACCAATAGCCCTTAAAATGGCCTTTTGTAGGGCATTGACCTAAAGTTCACAGCTCTTTTGCAAATAAAATAAAACAGATTACCCCCTAACATTACAACTCCCCACACCACTACCCCCAAAATAAAAAAAAAAACTAATAAAAAAAAAAACTAATCTAACCATTGCCCCAAAAAAGGACATGTGGATGGACATTGCCCTTAAAGGGCATTCAGCTCTTTTTCAGCCCCCCCAAAAATAAAAAAAAATCCCTAATCTTAAGAAAAAATCCACCCCGAAAAATAAAAAAACCCTAACACTAATCCCCAAATTGGTACTCACCAATGATGAATGGCGGCACTCCATCTTCATCCCAATCAGTGAAACATCTCCATCCTTCAGCGGAGCATCTTGTCTAATCTTTATCCATCCAGCGGTCCATCTTGTATCTTTATCCCGTTGGCGACCACAAAGTCCTCCGGTTATGTCATCTGCAACGTCATTCCTCCTCTTTAAACCAGTGACACAGAGCTCCTCTTCATGCGGTCCCTAGCTGCACACTGAAGATTGAATGCAAGGTACCCCTTTTATATGGGGGTACCCTTGCATTCCTATTGGCTGACAAATTCAAATCAGCCAATAGAATGCAAGCAGCTTTCATCCTATTGGCTGATTTGAATTTGCCTGCCAATAGCAATGCAAGGGTAACCCCATATAAAAGGAGTACCTTGCATTCAATTTTCAGTGTGTGGCTAGGGACTGCATGAAGAGAATAGGAATTAGAATAGGAATCATTTTTATTATTTTGGATAATTTCCTTTGTTCATTTTTGTATTGGTAGCTTATTCTTATTTTTTGTAATTTTAGTGGGGGGTTTTTAATGGTAGTTTTTTTTGGTAATGTTAAGTATTTTTTATTTTTAGTAGTGTTAAGTTTATTTATTTTTTTGGTAATGTAGTTTTTTTTATTTTTGGTATAATTTACTTTTGTAAAACAAGTAATGTAAGTTTTTTTTTAGTTTAAGTTTGGGGGTATTAGTGTACTTTGAAACATATTTTTGATGTGTTTTGCGAAACTTTTATTTTGCAAAACACAAAACTACAGGTCTTTGAATGCAGAATGGATTGTTACGGTATAGGCCATAACGATCGTGGAAAAGCGACTTGTGATATCAAGTAGGTGACCATTCCGAACGCAAAGGCCATTTTGTCAGTGGTAAAGCCATACCCCACAACTCGTAATCCGGGCCTGTATGATTATTATTATTATTTATTTGATTAGCGCCGCAAAATTATTCAAGGCTGTATATCGCATCTATGTGGAAAAAGGTTTGTCTTTGCCGAATATCTATTACATAAGAAGATGGGGAAACAAGGTTCTAAAAACTGTAAATCATGGCTTTTACAAACACACCATTTTTGGGACTTCTGTTTAATTTAAAAATCTGTGCAAAAGATTTTGTTTACCAATAAAGAAGAAGGACAACAAACTGTTAAATCTCTATAAAAAATATACAATTGGTGATAGTAATCCCCTTTATAAAGATGAAATTACTGTCACTTAGAATCATGAAAATAGGACTATGAACCAAAATACAGACATGTTAAGAGCACAATTGCCACAATTGCCACATGTGGAGGTCTTGATTTCTATTTTCTCATGTTTCCTGCAGATCTCCTTATCTGTTCAAGATATAACTTACTGCATATGTCTAATAAATACATATAAATATGTAAATGCCTTTCCTACCAACTACCATGGAACTATACATTACTGCAATAAGGAATCTAGAAAATATGTATTTTAGTCTCCCTAAGTGTAATGGGGACAACCAGATGTGTACCCCTTGGTCACTGTGTCTAGAGGGATATAGCTGCACCTGCACTTATGAAACCTATATAAGCCAAAACGTACGTCTGGGGTTAGCTGTACAAATCCTTTGTTTAGATGAGAATTTCCTGGTATTTCAGGGCTGGACTGTCCTTTTGGATGGGGTCAGACTGATATACTACAGGAAAGTTCTCTTCTGTGGAAAGCACAGATTGGGCAGAAAGAAGCTGCACCCTGGGAGGGTACCATCCCATAGGGTGGGATATTAAGCACCATCTGTCACCAGTTGAGCACTTTTCTTATCTATTTTTTTTGTCTCTAAGGGTAATGGTGGCTACCAGATGTGGACCCCTTGCCTAGAAGGATATAGCTGGACCTCCACTGATGAAGCTTGTGTAGGATGAAACATATGCCTGGAGTTAGCTGTACAAATCCTTTGTTCAGATGAGAATTGCCTGATATTTTGGGGCTGGACTGTCCATTTGAATGGAGTCAAACTGATATACTACAGGAAAGTTCTCTTCTGTGGAAAGCACAGATTGGGCAGAAAGAAGCTGCACCCTTGGTGGGTACTATCACATAGGGTGGACTATTAAGCATCATCCCTCCCCAGTTAAGCACTTCTCTTGTATATTTTAGTAAATCTAGAAAATATATTGATATATACATCTAAAATGGGGTGACCATTTCAGAGGGTATTCCACATGCATGACATAGCATAAATATTCAAAATTGTCTTGGAACACTGTCAAACATATTAAAAAGGTCAGTTTTGTAGTTTATCAACAACCTTTTTGTGTTGAATTTGATTTATTTTCCAAAATAAAGAGTAAAACTCAAAGGGATATATTTAACAATGTGCGAGCGGACATGATACGAAGTAGCGTATCATGTCCGCCGCACATTGATAAATGCCGACAGCATACGCTGTCAGCATTTAAAATTGCACCAGCAGTTCTTGTGAACTGCTGGTGCAATGCCGCACCCTGAAGGGGTGTCAATCAACCCGATCATATTCGATCGGGTTGATTTCTGTCCGCTGCCTCAGAGAAGGCGGACAAGTTATGGAGCAGCGGTCTTTAGACCTCTTTGTGGTGACATTAATATTTTTATGTGGACCCTCAAATAAGTATTTTATATGAGAGAAATCATGCATCTGTATTATCAATCATGAATGCTGTAGTGCACACTATACTACCACACTCACAACAAATCTTAACCTTTAACTTGTAAATGAGTGAAAAAATGCAAGCGGTACATTTTCATGCTTGACTTGTAGCTTTATGTTTTACAGTTCCTTAACAAGGTTGTACCATATTTTGACACAGCCTCATTAGCATACCACTATTGAACATGATTGGTGAATCAATCTGGAATTGCCATCCTTAGAGCCTCTGGCATTATCAGCATTAGAAAACTCAAGAACAATGCATAGCAAACATCTGAAAATATGTGTATGCCCATCAAGTAGAGCATTTGCTAATGCTGTGAACTAGTTCTATTGTTGATTAAAAAAACAACAACACAGATTTGCACACTGGGGATTAGGTGAGTCTTGTAAACTTCCTCGGATAACTAAAATTAAGTATGGCTCTGTACCATGCTTTTATCGTTTGCTTGTAAACTAGGCTTAAATGTTATAAAATAAAAAAATGATACATTTGAATTGGTATACCGCAGAGCGCTATTGATAGAAATCTGTTTTTACAAATCAAAAGTTAATGAGATTTACCAGAGAAAATGAATGCATCCACCATTTCTTTCATGTAAGTGGAAAGAGTCCATGAGCTAGTGACGTATGGGATATACTGTACATTCTTACCATGACGGGGCAAAGTTTCCCAAACCAAAATGCCTATAAATACACCTCCCACCTCACTCATATCTTAGTTTAACGTATAGCCAAGAAGTGAGGTGTATAAAAAAAAGGAGTAAATCTCATACAAAAAGAGGAACTTGAAAAATGAATGTGCTTTATACAAAAAAGTATAGTGTTTGTCTGAGGGACGTGGAGTATTGCCTGATGATGCCATGTTTTCACCTATGGGAAATCTATTCTAAGGCTCTCTGTAAATTTGGTCGTGGAGATTCATCTGCCACCTCCCTTTACAGATCGACATTATACTCCTCTACCATTACCTCTGCTGATATGTTTCAGTACTGGTTTGGCTGCCTGCTATATGTGGATGGGTGCTTTCAGGTAAGTATATATTATTTTTTAAGACACTCTCAGCTATGTTTGGCACTTTATATTTTAAAGTTTTAATATATATTGCATATATTTGCAATGAGTCAGGTCTATGTTTATTTCCCTTTGCAGTCTAAGAGGCCTAGTTATCAACGTGTCTACTTACCTGCCTTTGCCGGCCCAATACGCCCGCCTAAGCTCGCCTACCATCGCCGCCGTGGACCTGAATAATCTCGCCAAAGTTATCAATAAAGCTGACAAAAAGCCGCGCACCAAGTACGGGGCGATGAGCAGCGGACTGTGATAGTTATCACTCATCCGATCTCGCTGCTCTTCGGCTTTTTCCCAGCTTTATTGATACCCCTGTCACTAATCACTCACACTAAACTACACTGTTCTACCCCCTATACCGGCACCCCCGGAGCCCCCCGCAACTAAATAAAGTTATTAACCCATAAACCGCCGCTCCTAGACCCCGCCGCAACTATAATAAATGTATTAACCCCTAAACCGCCGCTCCCGGAGCCCACCGCCACCTACATTATACCTAGTAACCCCTATCCTGCCCCCCCATATCGCCGCCACCTATAATAAATTTATTAACCCCTATCCTGCCGATCCCGGACCCCGCCGCAACTAAATAAATTGTTTAACCCCTAAACCGCCGCTCCCGGACCCCGCCGCCACCTATATTAAACTTATTAACCCCTAATCTGCCCCCCCCACACCGTCGCCACCTATAATAAATGTATTAACCCCTATCCTGCCCCCCTACACCGCCGCCACCTATAATAAATTTATTAACCCCTATCCTGCCCCCCCTACACCGCCGCCACCTATAATAAATTTATTAACCCCTATCCTGCCCCCCCTACACCGCCGCAACTATAATAAATATGTTAACCCCTAAACCTAAGTCTAACCCTAAACCTAACACCCACCTAACTTAAATATTAATTAAATACATCTAAATATTATAACTCTTATTAACTAAATTAATCCTATTTAAAACTAAATACTTACCTTTTAAATAAACCCTAATATAGCTACAATATAAATAATAATTATATTGTAGCTATCTTAGGATTTATTTTTATTTTACAGGCAAATTTCAATTTATTTTAACTAGGTACAATAGCTATTAAATAGTTAATAACTATTTAATAGCTACCTAGCTAACATAAAGAGAAATTTACCTGTAAAATAAAAACTAACCTAAGTTACAATTACACCTAACACTACACTATCATTAAATAAATTATTCCTATTTAAAACTAAATACTTACCTGTAAAATAAACCCTTAGGCCTAGATTTGGAGTTCGGCGGTAGCCGTCAAAACCAGCGTTAGAGGCTCCTAACGCTGGTTTTGGCCGCCTGCTGGTATTTGGAGTCAGTGATTAAAGGGTCTAACGCTCACTTTTCAGCCGCGACTTTTCCATACCGCAGATCCCCTTACGTCAATTGCGTATCCTATCTTTTCAATGGGATCTTTCTAACTCCGGTATTTAGAGTCGTTTCTGAAGTGAGCGTTAGAGCTCTAACGACAAAACTCCAGCCGCCTGAAAAAAGCAGGAGTTAAGAGCTTTCTGGCTAACGCCGGTTCATAAAGCTCTTAACTACTGTACCCTAAAGTACACTAACACCCATAAACTACCTATGTACCCCTAAACCGAGGTCCCCCCACATCGCCGCCACTCGATTAAAATTTTTAACCCCTAATCTGCTGACCGCCACCTACGTTATACTTATGTACCCCTAATCTGCTGCCCCTAACCCCGCCGACCCCTATATTATATTTATTAACCCCTAATCTGCCCCCCTCAACGTCGCCGACACCTGCCTACACTTATTAACCCCTAATCTGCCGAGCGGACCTGAGCGCTACTATAATAAAGTTATGAACCCCTAACCCGCCTCACTAACCCTATCATAAATAGTATTAACCCCTAATCTGCCCTCCCTAACATCGCCGACACCAAACTTCAATTATTAACCCCTAATCTGCCGACCGGAGCTCACCGCTATTCTAATAAATTGATTAACCCCTAAAGCTAAGTCTAACACTAACACCCCCCTAAGTTAAATATAATTTTTATCTAACAAAATAAATTAACTCTTATTAAATAAATGATTCCTATTTAAAGCTAAATACTTACCTGTAAAATAAATCCTAATATAGCTACAATATAAATTATAATTATATTATAGCTATTTTAGGATTAATATTTATTTTACAGGCAACTTTGTAATTATTTTAACCAGGTACAATAGATATTAAATAGTTAAGAACTATTTAATAGTTACCTAGTTAAAATAATAACAAATTTACCTGTAAAATAAATCCTAACCTAAGTTATAATTAAACCTAACACTACCCTATCAATAAATTAATTAAATAAACTACCTACAATTACCTACAATTAACCTAACACTACACTATCAATAAATTAATTAAACACAATTCCTACAAATAAATACAATTAAATAAACTAGCTAAAGTACAAAAAATAAAAAAGAACTAAGTTACAGAAAATAAAAAAATATTTACAAACATAAGAAAAATATTACAACAATTTTAAACTAATTACACCTACTCTAAGCCCCCTAATAAAATAACAAAGCCCCCCAAAATAAAAAATTCCCTACCCTATTCTAAATTAAAAAAGTTACAAGCTCTTTTACCTTACCAGCCCTGAACAGGGCCCTTTGCGGGGCATGCCCCAAGAATTTCAGCTCTTTTGCCTGTAAAAGAATAAATACAATACCCCCCCCCCCCCAACATTACAACCCACCACCCACATACCCCTAATCTAACCCAAACCCCCCTTAAATAAACCTAACACTAAGCCCCTGAAGATCTTCCTACCTTGTCTTCACCATACCAGGTTCACCGATCCGTCCTGAAGAGCTCCTCCGATGTCCTGATCCAAGCCCAAGCGGGGGCTGAAGAGGTCCATGATCCGGTCAAAGTCTTCATCCAAGCGGGGCAGAAGAGGATCTTCCATCCGATTGAAGTCATCATCCAGGCGGCATCTTCTATGGTCTTCCATCCGGAGCGAAGCGGCAGGATCCTGAAGACCTCCAGCGCGGAACATCCATCCGGACCGACGACTGAACGACGAATGACTGTTCCTTTAAGGGACGTCATCCAAGATGGCGTCCCTCGAATTCCAATTGGCTGATAGGATTCTATCAGCCAATCGGAATTAAGGTAGGAATTTTCTGATTGGCTGATGGAATCAGCCAATCAGAATCAAGTTCAATCCGATTGGCTGATCCAATCAGCCAATCAGATTGAGCTCGCATTCTATTGGCTGTTCCGATCAGCCAATAGAATGCGAGCTCAATCTGATTGGCTGATTGGATCGGCCAATCGGATTGAACTAGATTCTGATTGGCTGATTCCATCAGCCAATCAGAAAATTCCTACCTTAATTCCGATTGGCTGATAGAATCCTATCAGCCAATCGGAATTCAAGGGACGCCATCTTGGATGACGTCCCTTAAAGGAACAGTTATTCGTCGTTCAGTCGTCGGTCCGGATGGATGTTCCGCGCTGGAGGTCTTCAGGATCCTGCCGCTTCGCTCCGGATGGAAGACCATAGAAGATGCCGCCTGGATGATGACTTCAATCGGATGGAAGATCCTCTTCTGCCCCGCTTGGATGAAGACTTTGACCAGATCATGGACCTCTTCAGCCCCCGCTTGGGCTTGGATCAGGACATCGGAGGAGCTCTTCAGGACGGATCGGTGAACCTGGTATGGTGAAGACAAGGTAGGAAGATCTTCAGGGGCTTAGTGTTAGGTTTATTTAAGGGGGGTTTGGGTTAGATTAGGGGTATGTGGGTGGTGGGTTGTAATGTTGGGGGGGGGGGGTATTGTATTTATTCTTTTACAGGCAAAAGAGCTGAAATCCTTGGGGCATGCCCCGCAAAGGGCCCTGTTCAGGGCTGGTAAGGTAAAAGAGCTTGTAACTTTTTTAATTTAGAATAGGGTAGGGAATTTTTTATTTTGGGGGGCTTTGTTATTTTATTAGGGGGCTTAGAGTAGGTGTAATTAGTTTAAAATTGTTGTAATATTTTTCTTATGTTTGTAAATATTTTTTTATTTTCTGTAACTTAGTTCTTTTTTATTTTTTGTACTTTAGCTAGTTTATTTAATTGTATTTATTTGTAGGAATTGTGTTTAATTAATTTATTGATAGTGTAGTGTTAGGTTAATTGTAGGTAATTGTAGGTAGTTTATTTAATTAATTTATTGATAGGGTAGTGTTAGGTTTAATTATAACTTAGGTTAGGATTTATTTTATAGGTAAATTTGTTATTATTTTAACTAGGTAACTATTAAATAGTTCTTAACTATTTAATAGCTATTGTACCTGGTTAAAATAATTACAAAGTTGCCTGTAAAATAAATATTAATCCTAAAATAGCTATAATATAATTATAATTTATATTGTAGCTATATTAGGATTTATTTTACAGGTAAGCATTTAGCTTTAAATAGGAATCATTTATTTAATAAGAGTTAATTTATTTCGTTAGATAAAAATTATATTTAACTTAGGGGGGTGTTAGTGTTAGGGTTAGACTTAGCTTTAGGGGTTAATCAATTTATTAGAATAGCGGTGAGGTCCGCTCGGCAGATTAGGGGTTAATAATTGAAGTTAGGTGTCGGCGATGTTAGGGAGGGCAGATTAGGGGTTAATACTATTTATGATAGGGTTAGTGAGGCGGATTAGGGGTTAATAACTTTATTATAGTAGCGCTCAGGTCCGCTCGGCAGATTAGGGGTTAATAAGTGTAGGCAGGTGTCGGCGACGTTGAGGGGGGCAAGTTAGGGGTTAATAAATATAATATAGGGGTCGGCGATGTTAGGGCAGCAGATTAGGGGTACATAGGGATAACGTAGGTTGCGGCGGTTTACGGAGCGGCAGATTAGGGGTTAAAAAAAATATGCAGGGGTCAGCGATAGCGGGGGCGGCAGATTAGGGGTTAATAAGTGTAAGGTTAGGGGTGTTTAGACTCGGGGTACATGTTAGGGTGTTAGGTGCAGACGTAGGAAGTGTTTCCCCATAGGAAACAATGGGGCTGCGTTAGGAGCTGAACGCTGCTTTTTTGCAGGTGTTAGGTTTTTTTTCAGCTCAAACAGCCCCATTGTTTCCTATGGGAGAATCGTGCACAAGCACGTTTTTGAGGCCGGCCGCGTCCGTAAGCAACTCTGGTATCGAGAGTTGCATTTGCGGTAAAAATGCTCTACGCTCCTTTTTTGGAGCCTAACGCAGCATTTGATTAAACTCTCGATACCAGAGTTAAATTTATGGTGCGGCCAGAAAAAAGCCCGCGGAGCGTTAACAGCCCTTTTACCGCCGAACTCCAAATCTAGGCCTAAGATAGCTACAATGTAATTAATAATTACATTGTAGCTATTTTAGGATTTATATTTATTTTACAGGTAACTTTGTATTTATTTTAGCTAGTTAGAATAGTTATTAAATAGTTATTAACTATTTAATAACTACCTAGCTAAAAGAAATACAAAATTACCTTTAAAATAAATCCTAACCTAAGTTACAATTAAACCTAACACTACACTATCATTAAATTTATTAAATAAATTAGCTACAAATAACTACAATTAAATACAATTAAATAAACTAACTAAAGTACAAAAAATAAAAAAAACTAAGTTACAAAAAATAAAAAGTTACAAACATTTAAAACGTATTACAACAATTTTAAGCTACTTACACCTAATCTAAGCCCCCTAATAAAATAACAAAGCCCCCCAAAATAAAAAAATGCCCTACCCTATTCTAAATTACGAAAGTTAACAGCTCTATTACCTTACCAGCCCTTAAAAGGGCCTTTTGCGGGGCATGCCCCAAAGTATTCAGCTCTTTTGCCTGTAAAAAATAAATACAACCCACCACCCACACATGAGCTGCTGGTGCAATGCCGCCCCCTGCAGACTCGCAGTCAATGGGCCGCCAGCAGGGAGGTGTCAATCAACCCGATCATACTCGATCGGGTTGAATTCCGGCGATGTCTGTCCGCCTGGTCAGAGCAGGTGGACAGGGTTATGGAGCAGCGGTCTTTGTGACCGCTGCTTCATAACTGCTGTTTCTGGCGAGCCTGCAGGCTCACCAGAAACACAGGGCATCAAGCTCCATTCGGAGCTTGATAGATAGGCCCCATGGCCTCTATTGAAGAGACAACTTTTACATTTGTTTTTAAACAATATCACAACAGTGGCATATGTCAATCATCAAGGAGGGACTCGCAGTCCTTCAGTTATGGAGGAAGTATCTTGGATACTTTCTTGGACGGAATCCAACTCTTGTCTAAATTTCTGCGATTCATATCCCAGGTGTAGACAATTGGGAAGGGGATTATCTCAGCCGTCAGACTTTATATCCGGGGGAGTGTTCTTCATCCAGATGTGTTTTTTTCATCTTGTACAGATGTGGGGTCAATCACCCCAAAACCATCACCACTGTGTCCTGGGATTCTGTGGGACTATGGTTGCTATGGAGGCGCCAGTCAGTCTGGAGGGAATGGCGGGAAAACTGTGGCATTGTCTCCCTGTAATATCAAGATGTGTGTGTGTATAAAAGATGTGTGTTTGTCCCAATAATGGCAGTTCTTTTTTCACCTGAATGCTAGTCTGTCTAGTCATTTAGGTGGGCTCCGGCTAGAATCACTTTCCTGGGCTACATAGGAATCACTTTCCTGGGCTACATAGCAGCTTGTTCAAGGCAGCGGAAGGACCCGTTTGGCGGAGCTACCCAGCCGGGGTAGCCGGGGATCTGTCATATTGGTTGGCAGCGGTGGGATGCTTCCGTCTACCTGGAACGTCCAAACCACCAACTGAAGATCTTGCCAGATGGAGCAGTACCATGGGCTCCAGAAGGAAGAATTTAGAACGTTGCTGCAGGCTAGAGGGAAAGTCGCTGGCAACAAAGGCAGTACTCGTAGCCGAACTGATGGAGGACGATCGGGCTAGTGAACAGGCTGGTGGGTCAGACAGCGACCAAAGCAGAGGACGGCCAAGTACAGCCTCCACTCAAGGAACTACAGTGTCCGACATGCAGCGGCAGGTACAGTGGCAACTGGCTCTCTATGGACCTAACCCCCACGAGGAGATCATTACTCGGATAGGGACTGATGCCACCAAGGTACATATATTGGAGCTTCAGAAGTCTATGGGGGGGTCATGCCGGATCCCCTGTACTCCCCTTCACAGCCCAAGAAACTACCTCACAGGGTTTTCCCTACATTCCAGGATGATGAGAGCAAGGATATTGACCGCTATCTACAGCTGTTCCAGACCCAGTGCCAGATGCATGGGGTCACTGGTGCTGACAGGGTTACTATTCTCATTGGGAAACGGTCCGGTAGGGCCCTGGAGGCTTTCCACACTGTCCCTTCCAAGGACAAAGACAACTATGACGGGGTGAATGAGCGTATCCTTGCCTGGTATGGACTCACAACAGAGGCTCACTGGCTAAGATTCCGGGGGCTACAAAGACAATAGGAGCATCCGTATACTGAGTTTGTCCACCGCTTAGCTTGGTCCTTGAACTCCTGGGTTACTGGGTGCCACATCACCACCCTAGATGGAGCTGTTCAACTCCTCCTCCTGGAGCAGTTCTACAACCGCAACCCAGCAGAGGTAAGGGACTGGGTAAAGGACAAGGGACCCAGAACAGCTGACCAAGCCGCCGCCCTGTCCAATCAGTATGTGGATGCCCGTCACCAGGCGGCCACACACCTCCGGCCAGCAACCCGCTCCGCTCCAGCCCCAGCATGACCACCAACAGTTTTTAGGCAGCCCCAGACCCGCCCACCCCCTGTGTACCCGGCTGGAGGCAGCAATTCCCGGAGGTGTTATGGGTGTGGACACCCCGTCGATGTGGTACGGAACTGCCCAACAAGACAAAGAAACCCCACAGCCCAGCCACCAAGGAACCCTGCACCAACTCTGTGGGGGACTCCTCAAGCCCGCACCTACCAGGTCGCTGCCCATTGTGCGCATACAGTGAGCTCCGACCCCTATGCTGAGTGGACAGGAGAAGAAGTGGGTGTCTTGCACCACGTCAGCTCAGTGGGCCAAGACAACCGACACCAACATCGGCAAGATGTCTGGGTCAATGGGCAGGCGGCTCAAGGAATTAGAGATACGGGGGCCACCATCTCTTTGATTCAGCCTCACCTTGTTCCCCCCTCTGGCTGCACTGGACGGACCCTCGGTGTAGGGGTAGCGGGAGGTGCTGTTCTGAGGGTTCCTACAGCCTGGATCCATTTGGACTGGAAAACTGACGCCCGCAATGTAGAAGTGGGGGTTATGCAAAACATCCCTGCCGAGGTCCTGTTGGGAAACAACCTCGGCCGCCTTGTCTCTGCCTTTTTGGGGAATACCTCTCCGGACACCTGCCCTGTGACTACCCGCCAGCAGGCCAGATGCGAAGCCACCTCACCAACTCCGGGGACCCAGGTAAGACCTACTGCCCTGACTCCTACTAAACCCCTGACTGACCTGACCCGTAAACGACTTCCCCGACAGGTCCTGTGGTCCCCCGAGTGTGAACAAGCCTTCCAGGGTCTTAAGTCTGCCTTAATCTCTGCTCCAGTACTGGCCGCTCCTAACCCAGCCAAACGCTTTTCTGTCCACACAGATGCCTCCATGTTCGGGTTGGGGGCCATACTAAGTCAGGCAGACGAGGAAGGAAGGGACCACCCCATTGCCTACCTCAGTCAAAAGCTGCTACCCTGGGAAATAGGCTACACAGCGGTCAAGAAAGAGTGTCTGGTGCTGGTATGGGCTTTGAAGAAGTTGCAGCCCTACCTATATGGAAGACCCTTCACCGTCCTCACTGACCATAATCCCATTGTATGGCTCAACCAAGTTTCCGGGAGACTGTTGAGATGGAGCCTAGCCCTGCAGCCATTTAACTTTGACATTCAGTACCGACCGGGAAAAAGCAATAGGAATGCTGACCGACTTTCCCGGCAGACTGAAGTGGCATAAATTCCTCGGACATCCCCAGGCCGACCCGTATGTGGATCTAGCCGGGCCTGCCTAACTGGAGGGGGGAGATGTCATGGATACCAGGCTGCAAGGATTAAACCCCTCCCCCCTATAACCTCACCCCTGTTGTTTATCAGTGGTTTTGGGCTCCTCAGAGCAACCACAATCCCTGGAAGCTTTGGTTTGCTTGTCTTGTGAAAAACTGGTGTATGACCAGGTAAACCCTCCTAGGCTGGCCGGGCCCCTGGAACTCCCGGTCAGCCGCCGCACCACAGACACCCGCCTAACCCCCCCCTAGGATTTTACGAGAGAGAGAGAGACTTGTACGATTAAAAAGACTGAAGGAATTTAAACAAAAAAATTGTTATTGAAAATGGTTAAAAGTGGACAGTCTAGACCCAATACATAATTTTGATTACTTATTGTTACATACCAGTTAAGCATCCTGCAACTGGCCCCACATAAAAAGGACTGAAGTCCCAGTAAATGTAAGTGGTTTGTCATAAAATGTAAAAGACTCATACCATTAGGTCAATGGTGTTTACTTAGTATCTCTAAAAGCTCTGAAACCAGGGGCATAACCTTGTCTAAACTCAACTATAGCTCCTTAGAGATAAAAAAGGTCACCCCTATGACTAGAAACATTAGAATTGTGTAGAGTAATTTCAGAGGAGTGCAATGCTGCAGAGGGAAGTCACTAGTATCACTCTATGTTGATATAGTGTATAAAGTGTCTGGCCAGATATTAAACCTTAGGGGTTAATATACTAAAAAATCCCAATCCTTCACTATATAGTGAGTAAACAATAATTCGTTATGCTAACTATATATATTGAATCTATACAATCTGCTGTGTACCTCATGCATAAAGAGACAACAGAGAAAGGAAAATTCTCGAAATATCAATCAAATGTATTTATATAAAAAAAGGATACAATAAGTTAAAATAAATGAGTTACAGAATAAACAGTAAGTGACCGGTCACTAGCATAATAAATTACATGCTAAAACATTACTACATCATATAGGAATATCGCTATTTCAGGCCAAAAAAGGTTGAAAAAGTGCAGCTTGAGAGACTGATTGTACAATCACAAACAAACCTTTTATAAGGTAATCCACCATGTATATTCAATATGGTAAGAGTATAGTGATGTTTAGTTGTTCACCTCTAAGTATTGCTGATAGGTTTAAAAAATCCTCCTCAACTTGATGCATTTAGTAAATGTTACTTGTAAACACAAATGTAGCCTGTAGTGGACTGTGTTACCTTTCCACTTTTACGCCTTTGGATGTCAGACCTTTTAGGTCGTCCTCCTTCCACAGTATTAGCTTTAGAATGTATCTTCCTCCCCGGCCTGGATAAAGTGATAATCTGGCACCACGCTCGCGGTGGGAGTGTGACGTTTTTTCTCTCGCTTTCCTCATTCTGTAACTGCTCTGTGTGCGGTCCGGATGGGCTGTGAGTGGCGTCACCTGGTCACATGGAATGCTGTACCCAATCCGTGCGTCCAAATTTCGGCTGTTGCGGTTTTGCGGTATTTTCAAAGTTAAAAAATCACAGTGTCTTTTTTTCACTCTGCGCAGAGTTTGTAACAAATTCAGTACACTGTTTGGTAGCAGTATGCCATCAACGCATTTTGCCTGCAAACAGGCTTTATCATGTCTTTGGGAAATAGATGTATGAGTGCTGCCAGCATTGCTGCAGAGGTTGAAGGGGTGGGAGGTCAGCCTGTCAGTGCTCAGACCATACGCCGTACACTGCATCAAATTGATCTGCATGGCTGTCGTCCAAGAAGGAAGCCTATTCTAAAGATGATGCACAAGAAAGCCCTCAAACAGTTTGCTAAAGACAAGCAGACTAAGGACATGGATTACTGTGGTCCAATGAGACCAAGATAAACTTATTTGGTTCAGATTGTGTCAAGCGTGTGTGGTGGCAACCAGGCGAGGAGAACAAAGACAAGTGTGTCTTGCCTACAGTCAAGCATGGTGGTGAGAGTGTCATGGTCTGGACCTGCATGAGTGTTGCCGGCACTGGGGAGCTACAGTTTATTGAGGGAACCATGAATGCCAACATGTACTGTGACATACTGAAGCAGAGCATGATCCCCTCCCTTCGGAGACTGGGCTGCAGGGCAGTATTCCAACATGATAACAACCCCAAACACACCTCCAAGATGACCACTGCCTTGCTAAAGAAGCTGAGGGTAAAGGTGATGGATTGGCCAAGCATGTCTCCAGACCTAAACCCTATTGAACATCTGTTGGGAATTCTCAAATGGAAGGTGGGGAAGCGCAAGGTCTCTAATATCCACCAGCTCTGTGATGTTGTCATGGATGAGTAGAAGAGGACTCCAGTGGCAACCTGTGAAGCTCTGGTTATATCCATGCCCAAGAGGGTTAAGGCAGTGCTGGAAAATAATGGTGGTCACACAAAATATTGACACTTTGGGCCCAATTTGGACATTTCCACTTACGGGTATACTCACTTTTGTTGCCAATGGTTTAGACATTAATGGCTGTGTGTTGAGTTATTTTGAGGGGACAGCAAATGTACACTGTTATACAGGCTGTACACTCACTACTTTGAAAAGATATAATAAAATATTTACAAAAATGTGAGGGGTGTACTCACTTTTGTGAGATACTGTATGTATTCATCTTTACTCTGAACCTTCACAAACAACATCAGTTTTAAATCACAGAATATACACCTTCTTCCCCCTGGTCTATTCTAATTAACTAATTTCTTCCTTAGTACACACTGTCCTACAACTAACCTCAATATTTTTGTCTCCCATAAATCCCATTTCCACCTTCCCTCACAAAATCTTTATATGTGCTCAACCTTCCTTATCCACACATTAAAGAGCATTAGCAATCTTATTATTGTCAGTTGCTAGCCCTATCCCTCTTTCTTGCACCATCAGAGAAACAGACTGTTGAAATGGCAATTGTTTACAAGAATAATATAAAAAAAAAAGTAGATCAAACATGGAGAAAGAATAGTAGGTAGTGAATTGCACAGAACTCCTGGTTTGTGTATGTATTGAGAAATACCTTTAGTTCTTGGTACTCACACTGAAGTGGCTATTTCTACTAGGAAATTCCCATATATCCCATATTCTGATATATCTACAATCTCTTGAAACTCATATAAACTCCTGGATGTCAGAACTCTGTTCTCACTTACTTTTGAAATATATTATATCCTTTATCAGATCCCTCTATGTATGTTTGTTTTCCTTACTATACCTTACCATACCTACCATATGTTAAGCTTTTTGTGCTTTGTTTTTTCTTATTTCTTAGCATTGCACAATGATAGTGTAAAACCAAAATAAAAAAAAAATTAAAGACATCAGCCTAAACCTTTGTCTGTTGCAGCATGTATAACTGCATATAAAGTATTTATGTATAGTCAATACGTAACTTTTATCATTCTATTTTATTTTTTATATTTAGTAGAAGCACATATACTTTATGTTATCTAGAGTAATGCTTATAATAATGATGTGCTTTCCCAAAAAATCAAGACAGGAAAAAGTTTGGCATTTCCATGTACAGTATGGCTAAAGCAGGACCTGTGGTAGAATCAGAAGAAAACAGAAGGAAACCAACAAATTATAATCTCTTTGAATAAGTTTGATGTTTTAGAAGATAGATAGATGATAGATAGATAGATAGATAGATAGATAGATAGATAGATAGATAGATAGATAGATAGATAGATAGATAGATAGATGACAGATAGATAGATGATAGATAGATAGGTGATATATGATAGATAGATTAAATAGATAGATGATAGATTGATATATAAATAGAAAAATAGATACTAAATAGATAGATAGATAGATAGATAGATAGATAGATAGATAGATAGATAGATAGATTATATAATTTGTTGATAAATCAGTTTTTTTTTTTAAAGGATTAGAATGGTCCTGAATCTTGTTTACCTCTATTGCTATGCAATATTTTTAAGGGAGAACCACAAACTTGACCACCAAGTAGCCTTCTAAACTTATGATTAGTTTAATATCTGAGTAAAACTGCTTTATAGAATCATACATTTTAGCTACAGTTTATGTCTGTATGACTTTTTTATATGTTATGTCCAGAAACTCCAATTTGAATATTGCTGTGTGTGCGCAAAATCACAGTGCAGATGGTACTGTAGCTGCTATAAAAAGCAATGTGCTACCTATTTCTAAGTTCCTTTTATCCAGAATATCACATAGGGCTAAATTATGAGTGGAGCGCTATTTATTACTCCCACTTGCGCTCTAAGTGTGCTTGACTTTGGCTTTTTGCGCGCATCGGGTACTGCAAGTATTACAAGTTACAAGTAAAAAGTTTTCTCCCTCGTGCTAACCCAACACACACAAAAAGCCACAGTCACAATATAGAGAATGTGTTAACATATTTTTCCATAGACTGCAATGGAGCGTGAAAAGTGGGGAAAAAAACCTGACACTTGTGCAAACCGATTGTGTTTAACCAAGTGTGATAACCCTGAATTAAATATTAATATTTCACATTCTAATGTTCTTCTCACAGAAGACTATTTTCTATTTATTCATAAACACATATTTCAATATATATATATATATATATGTATATATATATATATATATATATATTTATTTTTTTGCTAAAATATATATCTATGCCTATAAATATAGATAGATATACACACACACACACACACACACATATATATATATATATATATATATATATACACTGTATATATGACTATCTATTTATAAATACATAGAACATATTCCCCTTTATGAAGAACATAGGAATGTGAAATATTTGCAATGCATACACACTATAACACTTTATTAAAGGGACACTAAAGACACTATTAAACTTTCATGATTCAGATAGAGCGTGCTTTCTAATTTACAGATTTTCTTTGTTCTTTTGGTATCTTTATTTGAAAAGTATGAATGTATGCTTAGGAGTCAGACCATTTTTGGCTCATAACCTGGGTTGCACTTGCTTATTGGTTTCTAAATGTAGCCAACAATCAGCAAGCGCTAGCGTGACTAAATGACTGCATGACTAAATGATAGTAGACTAAATGATAGACTAATGTAAATTTATTTTGGGACTTTTCCATTTTACATTCTTGCCTCACTTGTCTTACCTTATTTGTTTCATAACTAACCTTGGATCATATTTATATGTTTTTCAAACAATAGTTTAATATTTCAATTATTAAAACATTGTTAAAGAAATATTATTAATTCAGGGAGCCACAGATTTATCAGATTTATAAACTATTGGCTGGAGTTTCCTCAAACTTTGAACAGGTGTAATGAAAAATGTTTTGGGAAATGATTGCTAATAGTTAACAATTAAAGTGATCGTAAACTTCACTGCTACATTTAAAAGTAAGTCAAAGTGTATCTTTATGACAACTGATGAATTGAACTCGATCTAAAATATTGCTAACATTCCAGATCTGTTTATACAAAGGGGAAAGTTTATCATTACTTTAATAACAAATGGATTGTGATATGTCCGGCTGTGGGTAAGGAGTTTTTGTTTTGTTTTGTTTTGTTTTAATAACAACAGGATGCTGATGACCTGGGAGCTGGTATTGTTACTGACAAGGGTGTTTTAATTATTGGATGAGCCAGTAAAAATGATAACACAAATAAGATCTTTTTTCTTATTTATTTTGCAAGCAATATGTTTATGTGCCAGACTTGCTGCACACTATTTATTAGGGCCTGTTGAAAGCTTTCCACTCTGGCGAGATCATCTAAGAAGACCCTTCGGTAATGTGAGGCTCTTCAGCTTGAGAGCTGGATATCTAGTAGATTACAATATAATGTTATTAAAAGATCCCCAAAGTTTTTTATGTAATTTCTCTCCATGAAAGCAAGTTTTTGATCTTCAGGCTCTAAAGTTTGTAAAATCCCAGACTCTAAGGGCTTTGGCCTTGACGTATATCTAGTGCAAGTTTTTTAAATACAACTGTAGCATGAGAACTAATCATTGTTAATATGAATACATGTTTCTTAGACTGTGCAGGGGGCATCACTGCTTGTTGAAAGAGTATAGTTTTAACATTTTCTCAAAACTGAAACTAAATTGAGATAAAATCGTGGACTGAAATGAGAGGAGTCTAGATGATGATGTGTTTTGAGCAAGTCTTTGTAAGCCCATAAACCTGTATTCAGATGTAACTTGAACAGAGACTTTAACTGAACTCAGAAACCTGCAAGATTTGTAAGCAGAGCTGCTTCTAAGCAATACAGCAGATTTAACCCTTTACACAGAATTGAATCAGGAATTTGTGTCCTGTTCCTGTTGAGATGAGACTTTGCTAAAACATTTTCCACAAATTGTTTTGGCACCTGATGAGATGAAGTTCATGCTGTGTTTAATTACAGTGATATATCTACCTGATTGTGTATGATACCTTTAACAATTAGCCAGTGATGAACTACTAGAAGTAAATATTGCCTAATGTATACTTTTTGCTTTGTTTTAAAGGGCCATGATACCCAAGTGTTAAACACTTGAAAGTGATGCAGCATAGCTGTAAAAAGCTGACTAGAAAATATCACCTGAACATCTCTATGTAAAAAAGAAAGATATTTTACCTCAAAAATTCCTCAGTATCCACATCCCATTGTAAAGGACTTCTAAGTAGCAAATCAGTATGTCTGTCCTGGGACAGCGGAAGGAGTGAGCTTTCATGCACTCTCATCTTATTTCCCTATTAAGTATAAGGAAGTTTGCTATGAAATCTCATGAGATCACAGTAAAAGAGTTCATGACCTCAGCACTGTTGATTCTGATTGGCTGCTATTCATTTCTTCAGATTTTTTTTTTTTAACCTGCAGCTGGGCAGCAGCTGAGTATAATTGTTTTACACAGAACTTACTCTGCTGAGCTGAGGAAATTGTGAGGTAAAATATTTTCCCTTTTTACATAGAGATGCTCAGATGATATTTTCCTGTCAGTTTTTTACAGTTATACTGCATCAGTTTCAAGTGATTTAGCATATGAGTATTATGTTCCTTTAAGTATCAATTTTCAATAAAAAGTGATCTGATTAATTCAATGTTCTCCCTTTTAAACACTCTCCCTGGTGCAACGACCTCAGTAAAGTGCAGCAGATTAATTTGGCACACTACAAATAATAATGATGATAATAATAATACTATTCTGTACATAATCTTATATAAATGTCAGAATTTCCTTGCTGCTTTGATTTTTTTTAATGTTTAAAATACAATGCTTTACTAGCTAAGAATATAAACAATCAATGATGCTTTATTCTGAAATATTTATTTATTAATTTATGACAGTCAAATTTCATTTATGATCATTTTATTAAAACATAAAGAAAATATGTATACAATACCCACAAGCAGTATATAACAACATGATATAATCTTTATATATTTATATTTTGTACACAGTGAAAAAGGTTAAAGTGAAATTATACTAAGAAAAGAAACCATTTATACAAAGAAAGGAAATTATAAACAGAGGTGGGCAACTAATTACATTACATTTTGTGGTAAAGTGCAATAAAAACCTTACGATTTGGAAATTTACTAATCTACTTGGTAGTTTGTAACCAAGTCTAAAGTACGAAATATTACAATCAGCTACAAATCTTATTCATACAATAAAAAAATCTATTTTTTCTATAGAAGTATCAGTATCATGAGATCTAAGACATTGATATACATATTACCACTCTATACAGCTCTGTGGGCTATGTCGGAAAATGTATAGATAATGTATATCTAGAAATATAGATGTATGTCTGTGCCTGTTAATTTAATTATAAGGCACATAACAGCCAATATTGAAATGTGTACAAGTGCATTTCAATTTTGAATAGAAGCTTATTTGTAATTTACTCGTATTAGCAAAAATACCTCTAAGAGTTTGTATTGTTTCAGCAGCATAAACACTTGCTCTGCATGCCCTGTGCATCCTTAAGCTCCATGCCTGCTCAGAGAGTTGGAGTTTGAAGTGCACATGCAGTACATTCATGGGTGAGGATAGGAGGCAAGAGGGGACAAATGCTTGGTATAAGCATAAGCCCCCACTTGAATTGCTCTTTTTATGCCATGGAACCACCAGATGTGTACAACAAGTAACTCTCTCCTGCTGCTTATTTTGCACTGATATTTTATGCTCAGGAATTTATTTTGTCCACCAACCTGGGAAAAAAAATTCTATGGATGTCTAAAAGTACATTTAATGTCAGTATTTTTTTTTTCTTTTATTTCAGAGATTTACATTATGTTTAAAATACTATTTCACTCTTGAATATTTTGTTGTTGTTATATGCATAAATGTCATTACAAACTCTTCTAAAAAAATAGACACAGTCAAGAACCGTACCCTACATGTAGCCTTTCTCTTACATTTGTCTCAAGAATGTTTTACATTATTCAAAAAAATCATAATGCATTACATATACTCTTTTTTTCTCTCTAATATTTGTATAAGTACATAATTATGTATTTGTACTATTAGAATATGTATTTTATTTTTGTGTTCATCAGTTAATAACTAATGTATTTATATTACAGGTGTAAATGGAATACTAAAAAACAAACACAAGACAATTAGAAGTGACAAAGGGTTGCAGAATTCAGGAAACATGCAAAATAATAGTAATAGCATAAAATAGCTATTGTGGTCATTTATTGCATTGTATAGCATATTTTTCAATATCATAAAAATGTCCAATGTTGGTAAATAGAAGGCAGATCTAGATAATATTCAGGGAGAAATAAAATGTGAAGATCCTAAATGAAAATTCTAGGCTTGCTGAGAGAAATCATCTTTTGCCATGTTGTTTCTGTAGCCTCGTATATACAATTCTGTTGGGAGAGTGAGAAAGAGAGAGATTATTAGTAAAGTACAACTACCATTTACAGGAACATGATTGTGGGTGATTCTTTACAGTGATAGAGACAATAGGTTGTTACATTGGTACTGAGATGAGTATAAAATGCTTGTTAGTTGTGTTTGTAAAATACTTGCAATCTAAGTGTATTATATCTGTAATACTCAAACAGAAACTCTAAAAATGTGTTTATGAAAGGGCACAATTTAAACAGATTAAAATATTTTTTTGCAAAATATAAGGTTAAATTAAAGGGACAGTAAAGTCAAAATTAGACATTCATGATTTAGACAGCGCATACAATTGTAAACAACTTTCCAATTTAGTTCTATTATTTAATTTGATTCCTCTCCTTGTTATCCTTTGCTGAAAGGTTTATCTAGGTAAGCTAAGAAGCAGCAAAGAAAAGTTCTAGCTGATGATTGGTGGCTGCATATATATACCGATTGTCATTGTCTCACCCATGTGTTCAATTAGAAACCAGTAGTGTGCTGCTGCTCCTTCAACAAATGATACCAAAATAATAAAGCTAATCTGATAATAGAAGTAAACTAGAAAGTTGTTTAAAATTGAATGTTCTACCTAAATCACAAAAGAAAATATTTGGGTTTCATGTCCCTGTAAAGCAATTGCAATTGGGTCTTAAGGTTTGATTGGTTGCTTACTAGAGCTTTGACAATCTGAAGGTCTTCACGTGAGATGATCTAAAAAGTCTCAGCAATACTGTGAGTTCCCACCAATAAAGACACGTTTTGTCTTGAGAACTGTTTATCTAGCCATACAAGGTTCTGGTTGTGAAGGAGAGACACATATAATACAGTATAATGTTGAAAAAGTCCCCAGATATTTTTGTGTTATTTTTATCTATGCCAACTAGTTTTTGATCATTATGTCTTAAGTATTAATTAGATCTCACACTGCTTTATTGGTGGATTTCTCAATACAGGAACCTGCATTAAAAACATTGTAATACATTTAAACAGGCAATCTTTCAGATGCAACACAGAAAAAAATAAGTTTGTACACCTTTGCACTTGTTTCTCAACCTGTGGTACTTTCACTTCTGGGTGTAACATGAGCATTTGTAAGGTGTACTTAAAGGGCCACTAAACCCAAAATCTTTTTTTCACGATTCAGATAGAGAATACAAATTTAAACAACATTAGAATTTACTTCTATTATTTATTTTGCTTCATATTTTAGATATCCTTAGTTGAAGAAAAAGCAATGCACATGGTGAGCCAATCACATGAGGCTTCTATGTGCAGCAACCAATCAGCAGCTACTGAGCATATCTAGATATGCTTTTCAGCAAAGAATATCAAGAGAATAAAACAAATTAGATAATATAAGTAAATTAGAAAGATGTTTAAAATTGCATTCTCTTTCTAAATCATGAAAGAAAAAATGTGGGTTTCATGTCCCTTTAAGTACTTGCCCTTTTACCATGATGCAGATTATATAAACAGTCAGTGTTTCTTCTCAGTTCCACTCTCAAGTACAACTAACAAGCCAAATTGTTTTCCCTGCCTCTCTGGCCAGCTGCTCACTCAGTGTGACTGACTCACTTGCACTCAGGTAGGGATTTGAATTTGGTCGGTAGTAGACTGAGAAATGCTGATCTAAAGATTGTCACAGGGTAAGCAACAGGTAAAGTGTATATCAATATGAAAGGGTTTTCTAGAGCCAGGTGCCACAAATTTGCGCCACACTGAAATATCACAAGGTAATTATTCCATAGTGAAATGTGCCATGTACAGTGTATGTGAATAAGTTCTATCTGATACAATTTCTGGGATATACACATTTTTCTCTTGTTGTTGTTTTGTTTTAAACTGATATTTACATGTTCCAGCTGGTGTACTTGGGATAAAGAGTTATGCCTTTATGATTACTTGCTACAAAAATTTGAGAAACTCTGATCCTACCACTGCTGCCAGTAATGGGATATTTCACCCTTTATTGGTGATGGACTAGTTACATTTTTTTATAGTGAATGCGAAAAAAGCTAATTTTATTATCTTTTGACAATGGACAATCTGTAGAAAATGAATGTGCAGATAAAATATTAGGCTAGATGTAATAAAGTTTGCAAGGTCTGTGAAAATAAAGCTCTCAGACCTTTCTAAGCTAAGTGATTGAACTTCAGAGTGACAGAGAGTTGCAGGATCATTCATTTAGACAATTAATGGGCCTAATTTCCTTCTTTATTTAAGGACTACACAGAGGTGGTGCAAATGTTTTTGTAGTAGCACCTGGCACGGTTTTAAAAATAAAATACAAATATTTATTTATACATTTTCTTTAAAACACAGTGAGGAAACTGGATACAATTTTACATAATGTAATGTTTCTTTCATTAAAATTATTATAACAGCCTTTATTGAATGTAAATATGAATTAATTGTTGCCAAAAAGGGATATGGGCACCTTTACTTTATAGATCAAGATCGTAAATGGAGGGTTAAAAATAGTCCTTTATTAAACTCGCTCCCACCACTGCCATCCCTCTTAAAAAACACCTTTTTTTCAAGTGGTGATGTATTCACTGCTCATCCAATGTTTGTGCGAGTCGTACGGCAAGAATTTAAATCTTGCCTTACCACTCGCACAAACATTAGATGAGAGATGAATATGTTATCGCTGAAAAAAAAGATGTTTTCTAAGTGACCTACTATTTTTTAACCCTTCCAGGTACGATCTTGAAATAAAGTAAAGGTGCCCATATCCATTTTTTTCTAACAACAAATTTATATTTACATCCAGTAAATGCTGTGTTTACCATCACTTTAAACCACCTTGCCAGCTTTCTTACTAACATGGTCAAAATACAAATTTGTTGGACTTGAGTTTTTTCTTTTTAAGATAAAGAAAAAATGCCTTATTTAGCCCACTCTCTGACACTGAGAAACCTATTTAATACAGCAGAGTATGAGTAAAATGAAGCTATTACATTTGTATTTCTACATTCACTAGTAAGTAAATAAAACACTTATCTCATTTAGTGTAATTTATTACCAAATGAACAAATATTTTATTCTTTTTAGACTGTCTAGTTTTATTTTTTTATTCCGTACTACTGTAAATTGAATCACTAATTTAAATAGTTATAATTTAAATTGATATTCTTTGGCATGATAAATACATAATACAGAGTCCGTTTATAAATGGCTATTCTCAAAGACAATTCAAGTTGACTTAAAGCAATCCGAAAATGTTTCTTTCATTATTCATATAGAGCATATAATTTTGAATAATTTTCTTCTATGATCAAATTTGCTTTATACTCTTGGTATCCTTTATTGAAGGAGCAGTAGTGCACTACTGGGAGCTAGTATGTGCGGCCACCAATTAAAAGCAGCTCCCATTAGTGCAATGCTGTTCCTTAACCTACTTAGGTATGTTTTTCAACAAAGGATACAAAGTGAACAAAGAAAAGTAGATCATATAAATAAAATGGAAATTTTTTTAAAATTGCATGTTTTGTCAAAATCATGAAAGAAAATGTTTAGGTTTCATGTCCCTTTAAATTGACTGTTTAAGAAAATCAGCTGACTTGCTTGCTGAACTATAGCAATCTGGCTATTCACAAAACAATGACTTGTAACTGTTTAAAAGGCTGCGATTTCAGGTTGTATAATCTTTGTCCGTTGACTTGTTATATAGTATAAGTGAAAGATATATAAGTAAAGATATAAGTAAAGATATTAAAATATTTTAAATTATTTATTAATTAATGTATTTCTTTTAATATACTATTGAGTGTATTTTAATTGAATGCATGTGTTTTTGTTTCAGCTAGACTTGAAATGGAGCAAATGCTTTACAGCCAATTAAAAAAACTGTTTAAGTAAACCAAATGAGAAGTTAGTATCTTTTAAAGTCTTTTAAAAGTTTTCTTTCTTTTTTTTACAATTCAAATTTATTTACATAGCTGAACTCTTAGTTAAACACAGCTCAGTTTAACTGATCTTAAACCTGGAGGAACGTGCACTCAAGCAACTTAATTTGAAAGCAAAAACTTCATACAAGCTAGTAAAATGTGAATTTTACAAGATAATGCTACAAACCTTAAGATGACCAAAGTCGTAGGGTTATTAGTAGGTTGAATATTAATGCTTTGATAACGAAGACCCTTAACCCAAGAGCTGTCAACGACAATGAGTTTAGCTTTGTATCTGTAACAAAAGAATTCTAGATTTAGGGAAAGAAAATTATTTGCATATTTATTAATTAACAAAACAACTAGATTAGATCCAGATTTGCAAAACGGTAATGTATTCAAATGACTATGGGCTAGATGATATAAACTTTGCCAGATCAAACCTAGTTTTTCTTGCCGATTCTCACAGGGCTGCCCTGGTGGAATGATCGTAAAAAAGGGGCAGTCCCTGCGAGTGGCGAGATGGCTCCTTTTGAAGTAATGGAGCTCACTGGATAGGGACACTTTGCTCCATGGAGCGAAGTTAGCAGTGAGCAGGGGGCGCACTTTAAAAATGAAATCATACAGCCAATATAAATCACATTATGCTGCTTTCTGCATATAGCATCTTACATTCGCCTATATTTTATGCATGTGTTTTTATTTTAGGGTATTAAGTATTGGTATTGTTTTGAGAAAAGCTCCCACCTTTTAGTTGGCGAGAAAAAACCTGTGAGATCTGCAGTGCGAAAATCTTTACAGAATAAAGCTGGAATTAGAGAGACATTTTCATATACAGCCATGCAACGCCCATGTTCAGCCCATTTTACGAAAAAACAACAATTACACTTTGCATTTTGTATTAATAAGTACAAATTTCTATGTGATTTTTGCACATACAGTGTACTACAATTACAATTTACACTGTGCATATTTAATACAATTTATTATTCTGTAAACTACATATAAATTTTAAGTTTTTGTTCAAATATGACTTTTGGTTAAGAATTTTGTTACGGTTTTTGATGCACCTTAACAATACAAATTTTCCCTGCTTATATGGTACAAATATTTATTTCACATGATGTTTAAAATACACATTTTATTGTGCACTTTTCATATGAAAATGCAGTATACGCCCCTTAGCGAGACACCCTGTTTTCAGGGTAAAACATGGCTTTAGATCATTTCACCAGGGAAATTGAAAGACTAGCGATCATTCTTTAATAACCCTTTAATGACCACAGCACTTTTCCATTTTCTGTCCATTTGGGACCAAAGCTATTTTTACATTTTTGTGGTCTTTGTGTTTAGCTGTAATTTTCCTCTTACTCATTTACTGTACCCACACATATTATATATCGTTTTTCTCGCCATTAAATGGACTTTCCAAAGATACCATTATTTTCATCATATCTTATAATTTACTATAAAAAAATTATAAAATATGAGAAAAAAATGGAAAAAAACACACTTTTTCTAACTTTGACCCCCAAAATCTGTTACACATCTACAACCACCAAAAAACACCAATGCTAAATAGTTTCTAAATTTTGTCCTGAGTTTAGAAATACCCAATGTTTACATGTTCTTTCCTTTTTTTGCAAGTTATAGGGCAATAAATACAAGTAGCACTTTGCTATTTACAAACCATTTTTTTTTCAAGATTAGCGCTAGTTACATTGGAACACTAATATCTTTCAGGAATCCCTGAATATCCCTTGACATGTATATATTTTTTTTTAGAAGACAACCCAAAGTATTGATCTAGGCCAATTTTGGTATATTTCATGCCACCATTTCACCGCCAAATGCGATCAAATACAAAAAATCGTTCACTTTTTCACAAATTTTTTCACAAACTTTTGGTTTCTAACTGAAATTATTTACAAACAGCTTGTGCAATTATGGCATAAATGATTGTAAATTTTTATTTGGGATCCCCTTTGTTCAGAAATAGCAGACATATATGGCTTTGGCGTTGCTTTTTGGTAATTAGAAGGCTGCTAAATGCCACTGTGCACCACACGTGTATTATGCCCAGCAGTAAAGGGGTTAATTAGGGAGCATGTAGGGAGCTTTTTGGGGTAATTTTAGCTTTAGTGTAGTGTAGTAGACAACCCCAAGTAATGATCTATGCCCATTTTGGTATATTTCATGCCACCATTTCACCGCCAATTGCGATCAAATTAAAAAAAAAGTTAAATTTTTCACAATTTTAGGTTTCTCACTGAAATCATTTACAAACAGCTTGTGCAATTATGGCACAAATTATTGTAAATGCTTCTCTGGGATCCTCTTTGTTCAGAAATAGCAGACATATATGGCTTTGGCATTGCTTTTTGGTACTTAGAAGGCTGCTAAATGCCGCTGCGCATCACACGTGTATTATGGCTAGCAGTGAAGGGGTTAATTAGGTAGCTTGTAGGGAGCTTGCAGGGTTAATTTTAGCTTTAGTGTAGAGCTCAGCCTCCCACATGAAATATCAGACCCCCTGATCCCTCCCAAACAGCTCTCTTCCCTCCCCCACCCCACAATTGTCCCCGCCATCTTAAGTACTGGCAGCAACTCTGCCAGTACTAAAATAAAATATATATTTAGGCTTTTTGGGGGGGGGGTTAAGCATATTTACATATGCTGCTGTGTAGGAGCCCCCCTTAGCCCCCAACCTGACTGATCCCCCACCAAACAGCTCTCTAACCCTCCCCCTCTGCCTTAATGGCCGCCATTTTGGGTACTGGCAGCTGTCTGCCAGTACCCAGTTTAGAATAAAATAATTGCTTTTTTATTTTTTCCCCATTTTCTGTAGTGTAGCTCCCCCCCCCACCAAAGAACAAACCCCCAACCCCTCCTAGATACCTTTGATTGTTATTTTTTTTTTAAATATACACTTTTTTTCTGACACTTTTAGTGCTGTCTTTTCTGTAGTGTAGCGGTTCCCACCCGCTCCCGCCCCGTGCACGCGCCCGCCCGTCGTGCACGCGCGCGCGCCCGTGCGCGCCCCCATCGGCCCCGCTCCCGATCCCGCCCCCCTCTACATTACCCGGCCCATCGATGGCCGCCCACCCGCCTCCCATGTCGGCTCCCACCCACCAACGATACCGGCCATCGATGTCCGGTGCAGAGAGGGCCACAGAGTGGCTCTCTCTGCATCGGATGGCCATCTACAGTTATTGCAGGATGCCTCCATATCGAGGCATCACTGCAATAACCGGAAAGCAGCTGGAAGCGAGCAGGATCGCTTCCAGCTGCTTTCCACACCGAGGACGTGCAGGGTACGTCCTCAGGCGTTAACTGCCTTTTTTTTGAGGACGTACCCTGCACGTCCTCGGTCGTTAAGGGGTTAATCTCGCCTGCCTAGAGAGCTTTCAATCATTGAGCCCTATGTATCACAAACACACAATATATATATGACACAAACAATTTAGATAAGCAATATGTGCATATATGTCTTTATGAATATGGAGGAATAATATATGTACATCCTCTGCCATTCTATATATTCATTCATGCCATTATGTATGTAACTGAAATTGTGCAAAACTTTCACCACATATCTCATTACCCTATGCAGCAAATATGAGGCAGAGTAAATAAAGTAAAAAATATATATTTATATTTTGCTCACCTGTTTCAAAGAAAGAACTAACTTCTGACACTAGTGAGCATGTCTCTGAATCTTCATCTGAAAATAAAAAAATAATAAAATTATCTCAACAAAACATAACGTTGGTCTCTAAATCTATAAATCACACTTGACAATCAATTGTTTTATTAGTTATTAATAGGGATTAAATATGTACATATATGTTATATATATATATATACACAGTATATATATATATATATATATATATATATATATATATATATATATATATATATATATATATATATATATATATATATATATATATATATATATATATATAATGTGTGTGTGTGTGTGTGTGTATTTGGAGTGGTTGTGATTATGTAGACAGTTTCTAGTTGAAATTTGAAGAAATATATATACAGTATATATATATATATATATATATATATATATATATATATATATATATATATATATATATATATATATATATATATATACACACACACATTAGGGAGTCATTCTTTATACAATTTTATTTAAAAAATATAATGATTTACATAGATTGAAGAGATACTGATATAAAGTTTTCTTTAACCATTTTTTCTTTCATGTAATGTTAGCTTTGTGGGTGACGTGCCATTTAATACAATGTAAGCCAGTAAGTAAGGTATGCCTAGACATCAGTTGTGGACAAATAGGTGTTTCCTTCAATTCTCAATTTAAGCTCAGACAGCTATTACTTTTTTTGTCTGAGTGAATATCCTTTTAACACCTATACAATTATTCTACTTTCAGTTAAATGAGCTATTATCCCAACAATGTACCATTAATAATCACATTTATTTGTTATCTAACAGCTTTATTATACCATCAAAAACAGCATTGTGTCAAGTAAGTATAATAGACCACTAGCTGCTCTCAAATCTATGTGCTAACACAAAAGATGATTTGTATATTCACTTATTAATGTACCTAGAATGGATTGTTCCTCATAATCTGTCTCTTTATATTTAATGCTGCACTTCAATTCCTCTGAGTGATCCCACACAACGGTACTATATATCCATTTGTTGTTAAAATTCTGCAATATAAATTTATCATCCAGCTTCATTTCCTTATCATTCACAGTTGCTGTTGTATTTTGTTCAGGAGAGGGATAACCAGTGGCTACGCATGCACTCTTAGGTGGTTGTTCCTTATTTTTTATGATATTTACAGTAGGTTTTACTGAATCTTCAATCTCTGTGAAAAAAGAACAAAACAAACACCAAACAGATTAGTTTATCTCTTAAAGGGACACAGAACCCACACATTTTCTTTCATTATTCAGATAGAGCATTCAGTTTTAAACAACTTTCTAATTTGCTCACATTGTCAAAGTTGCTTCATTCTCTTGGTATCCTTTGTTGAATGAGCAGCAATGCATTACTGAGAGCTAGCTGAGCACATCTGGTGTTGCAATGACAAAATGTATATATGCGCAGCCACCAATCAACAGCTAGCTCCCAGTAATGCATTGCTGCTTACGAGTCTACCTGTGAATAATTTTCAACAAAGGATACCAAAAGAACAAAGCAATTTAGATAATATAAGTAAAATGGAAAGTTGTTTCAAATTGCATGGTCTATCTGAATCATGGAAGTTTAAATTTGACTTTACTATCTCTAATAAGAGACATTAAACTCAAAATTGAACTTTGCATAGCATGTTTAACTTTACCTAGTTTTTCTGAACCTGCAACCTTCTACAATATGATTGCTTGATCAGTGCAGAAGCTAATTTATATCTGCTGAACACAGTAAAGCAAATGAGATAAACATACACAAAAAGTGGACTACAAATCAATACAAATTGAGACTTTGCATGGTGATCTATATATTAAACTAACTTTAATGCCATTTAATCTCTCTAATTCGCTTGGTATCCAATACAGTATTACATATTCTAAAAAAGAGGTGTTACACATTTTAATGAGAAAGATGTACACAATTACTTTGGAATTGATGAATACCCTATCACTATAAATAATTATATTATTATTATTATTATTATTATTATTATCATCAAGTATTTGTAGAGCGCCAACAGATTCTGCAGCGCTAATTATATCTTATTAGTGATTTTATCACACAGATACAGCTAAAACCTGTAATACCCAAACCACACCAGTAATCATATGAATTTAGATTATCTAAAAATACATTTTCCAAGCCCTTGTGGATTTCACTTTGTTAAATCTGATACACTTACTCCCCAAACTTTAAACAATGAATAAGCAACATTTTATAAAGATTGTTTTATATCCATGCATTAAGTTAACATTTGGGGGTAGATTTATCAAATGTCGAGCGAACATGATCCGCTGTAGCGGATCATGTCCGCCCTACATTGAAAAATGCAGACAGCATACGCTGTTGGTATTTATCATTGCACAAGCATTTCTGGTGAAATGCTTGTGAAATGCCGCCCCCTGCACATTCATGGCCAATTGTCCACTAGCAGGGGATGTCAATCATCCTGAGGTGGCAGATGAGTTAAGGATCAGCGGTCTTACGACCACTGTATCTTAACTTATGTTTCCAGCGAGCCAGAAGGCTCACGCGGGAACAGCAGCATCCGCTGCTTAATAAATCTACCCCTTGATTGCTACAATATCTTAATGAATTACCTTCTAAATACATTTTTTTTTCTTTTTTTCAAGTTCTACAATGTTCGGTTTCCATCTAAGGCATAGACATTCTGTGGTGTTTGAAGAGTTCAATAGACAAATACACTGGCTATTATGGTCACTATGGCTCCATATACAAATATATTTCAGTGAACATTAACAACAGAATTACCAACACAAAAATAGATCTTTACACATATAATATAAATAGGTTGATTTAACTGTATTTTTTTCAATTGGTCAGTATTTTCTAAATATGAGAATATTTTGCAAATAATATGGTTTATATAAGGTTGATGTAAAGAAGAATGAAGCAAAATTTCGAGTAGAATTACAACCTGGGCTCACAAACAAAAAGGTTCCTCTTCCAAATATGATTTTCCTTAAACCGTCATTTACACAATGGTACATAACTTTACATTTCCTTACACCACCTCATTCCTACCTTGAAGACTTATTACAAAAATTCTTGTATTTTTTTTCTTCTTTTTAAAATATTGTATTATCAGTAATAGAAAAGCCAGTTCTAATTATTACAAAGTCAAATAATTATTAGAAATACAATGTAAGAAGAGCTTTATCAGACTAACCAATTGCAAATCTATTTTAAATTGTTATAAATCACTGCTTTGCTGAGCTAATTAGACAAATATATAAATTCTCCTCTTTGTATTCAGTTATATGATCCCTTTATAAGGTCTAAATTTGAAATAGCCAATAAAAGCATGGGGCTTGTACTGATTATGTGTATTCCAAAATGACTCTTCCCCAATACAATCATCTATCTATCTATCTATCTATCTATCTATCTATCTATCTATCTATCTATTTTCTTTCTTTCTATCTATCTATCTATCTATTGATCTATCTAATGTGGTTTATACCAGTTAACATATGTTTTGTACATATTCATTATTTCTTTAAAGTAATCAGAAGCAATGCATTTAAGTTTATTAGACCTTGAGATCAGAACAATCTTAACTGTTGTCTGCATCATTTTGTCTTAGGTTTAATAATGGCAATTCTATTAATTATTTTATATTAGTCAGTAACTTCTTTATCAAGATTGTGAATATGTTTTTTTAATTACATTAACAAATCAAATTACTACTGTTTCTTATAAATACTTAGTCTATTGGATGATGCATTGAGGCTTATTATGATTTGGATATTTATTTATTTAATAAATATGATTGAAATTGGCAACTGTTATAAGCACAACCTGTCATTTTAATAAATTCAAACATACTTGGTCTGATTTGCAACCATGTTCCTACTGCAAATATACATTTTTCACTACGCCGTAATTCACGGCATACTGAACACTATTACAAAACCGGAATGCTCTTCTTTCCTTCTCTAACTCCTGTTGGATTATATTCTAAATTTGATACATTTTTTTGCAAAAAATAACAAACAAATTCCATAATATATTTATCATAGCCTTTTTCCTAGATACAATTTAAGAATTCCAGATTACTTGCTTGGTTCATATAGTCTGATTGCCCCTCTTTTTAAAAGCAAATTTCTATTTGATCTAAAATCATATCTTTTAACTACTGTACTTTTAGTTTAATTAGAATCTGCTCAGTTAACATTAATACAAATTAGTACATATTATTTAGTATGCATACACTCCATTCTAACAATTCAGAAAAGGAATACAAATAAAATGATTATTTATTTATTTATTTTAAGTGTAAAATAATTTCAAAACACTCGCATAGAAAAGGAAATAAATACATACTTGGTATAGTTATTAATTTGGTCCCTGAACCAAAAATTAGTTTGTTGTATCCCGTCACACTGTGACACAAACATAACCTAAATCTGTTGCACTGTAATTGTAATCTTATGCTTTTTTCTTTAATGTAATCCTGAAAATATGGCTTATGGCTGGTTGCTGAGGACTGAAATTTCAAGGGTCCTAAATTAGCAAAAATAACATAGTTTATAAAGGGGTTAAACACCAGCACACTATGTGTTCGCAGCTGAACCAATCAGAGGTGGCATATGTGCGTATGCATATGTTCAACTAAGGATGTTTTTTAACATTTTGCATGGGTTAAACATACATTTCTGTTCAAGCAATGTAGCACCAGTAACATGCTCTAGCACATTTTATTTTTGCTCCTTTACTACCCTTTAACAACACTATCTAGATCACCAACTGAAAAATTCTCAGAAATCAAATACTGAACTATTTTTTTAAACTCAAACATTTTCAATATAAAACACAAAGAATAAAACTTTAGAACACTGGAAGCTCTTTCTTGGATTTGTAAAGATTTCTGGTAATTGTTAGTTAAAAGAAAATGATATAAACAAAATTTCCAATAACATGCACACAAATAAAATAAAACACAAATTACCATTGTTCCACTGTCTACACTATGATTAATCTTATCATATACAGTAGGATCTCCTTTCAATGTTTATCTTAAAGGGTTTAGTATCATCCAAATTTGTTCCACTTGTGAGGATTTTATTAATTAAGTTGTACACATGTGGACATCCAGTAAAGTTTCTTGGTCAGTAATAAATTCAAATCTGCCAAGGAAATGAAACATCCCTCTAAGGAGTGATATTCTGTTACAGGTTAGTTAAAAGGCTGCTCATTAAGGTCTGACTGTGGGTCTCGATTGGATACTTGCTTTTTAATGCATTAAAATAGCCATTCAAATTTAAGTTGATTGTTCAAGCATTAAAAATCAATCAAAAAAACTCACCAGGTTTCACAACTAATTTTGTTCCTTGACCAAATACATAGTTTGCGTAATTTGTATTTGCACTGTGGTAAATACCTTAGCTAGAACATACAGTGGAACACACACATGTCTGAATAGTTTTCAACAATGGTTTTACTATGAATTAGTCTTTCATTTAAATGTACACTAAGTCAATTCATGTAACTGTTTAAGTTTTCTTTTCATGAAGGGAGTTTTCATCAGCCACAAAATTATTTTGTTTTGTAAATATTTGTAGTAGACAGAGTGATTCCCAAGGAAACGGGATGTGGTACCAAAATAAGGCAAAATACAAATTTTCTTACAATGTTGTGTCCTAATTTAGTAAAAAGGTGTCAATGATATCAGTCCAGCTGAGATTAATTAGAAGGCTTTATATAGTGAGAGGTTGATGACTTAGCAGCGAACAAGTGTGCGGATCACAAAATGTGTGTGTGTTAAGACATCTGTATCTCCCTATCTATTTGTATTTTTTTTGTCTATTGCCTGGTTTTAATTTGACTTTAATCATATTTTGATACTTTTAAAGCGCTTTCTTGCTCTTCACTTTGTGGACTTGATACATTGTGGACACTGAGTAATGATAACAGTGAGTCCCTGTAATCATTAAAAGAGTCTCAAAACAAAACAATTTGGTTATACTTGCAAGGGTATTGAATTTTTTCTTGACTGCATCTAAAAAAGGTATTTTAAATATATTAGTAAAGTATTGAAAGAAAATTGCAAAAAACAAAAATGTTAATTTGCTTTAAAAATGTTTAGACTTGATAGTGCACCTCTCTCTATGTGTATTTAGACTTGATATGGTATTATATAGCAGGATAACGGAAGTGTGTTCCAGTTACAAGATGCTATCTATCCCTTTTAAATTATATCAATAAAACGGTATTCTATGTTACATACTGATATCCATGATTTGTAATGCACCAGTGTAAAATAAAATAAAATGATAAAAACAAATTTTAATAAAAAATATAGAAAGTTAGTGGTTGATTTGCGGGCCTTCTTCCAAGAGAGCTTATTGAAATATAGTTACACAAGAGTAGTTGATGTAAACTTTATATCCAAGTTTGCAAACCTAAAATATGCATGATTTTTTTATATATTATCCCTAGGCATTTAGTTAGATCAGGAAAACATGGACTTCCCTATATAAATCAAAGTAAGCTTATCAAAACCCATCTCACATCCAATTTTAACCTTACACCATAATACATTAAATTAAAGAACAGAATAATTGATAGAATAATGAATCATACGTGCATATTTACATAATTTTACTGATATTCTCAATTAATGTAAGATAAATGAGAACCTTCAGGTAATAAAATAAAGAGCTTGCTGGGTTTGAGAGGTAAAAGACCAATGAGAAATGTAAACTTACTGGGTTGAACTATTAATTTGGTTCCTGATCCAAAAGTGATTTTAAATCCTACAGATTTCTCACAGTGTGACCTCTCATAACACAAACTTGCCTGTACACTATTTGCCTTTTCTTTAACTTTATTTTGTGTGAAAAACTAGGTAAATTAACTACCATTTTTCTATTAATGATAAATATATGTCTTTTATTGCTTCTTAATAATTGTTCTACTTTAGTACAGGCTATTGGTCTAAACTCTTATTTGCAGTTCTCATATTTGACCTAGGAACCCATATACTGGAAATGTATGATTTAGAATAATCAAGGTATTTATGTAAAAAGAGGACTAAGATGAATTATCTACATAACAACACTTTGATAAACATTGAGGTTTGCCTATCAACAGTCTTTTTTTTAGATTTGTTTTAGAATTATAAACATTGTAAATTAGATTTAACATTAACTTTGCTTGGAAGTAAGTGTACTTCAGGTATTTAATTATAGCATAATATTTATGAAATGATTAAAATAAAAGTGAATGTTATTGATTTGTAAGAAATATCACCAGTTACCGTAGATGTGTCCATTAGAAAAAATCATGAGGCAAGAGTTTTTGGTACTTTCTATAAAGTTGTCATGACATAAATATTACCTAAACTATTATTTGTATGGGTAAAACAGATGTCTTTTCATAATAAATATGAAAGTATTCTGGTTTTACTAATTTCTTTAAAATGGCTGTTCTTCTAATGTCTACTATATTACCTGTTCTAATACTATATATAATAAATAAGTGATTTTTAATAAAATATTTCTCAAGTGAAAACACAGACAAATTGAGAGGAAATAGATTATTTATAGCTTACCAAGTGTTATATGTATTTATTAAGTTACCTTTTCATATACTAACAAGATGGATAGATATGGATATATAGACAGATAGATTGTTATTGTCATATTTCTGAGCACATTAAAATATAAAATAAAAGGCTCTAATAATTAGTACAGTTTATTTTAACACTAGATTTCTTGCACTCAATGGCCTCATCATATGGTTTATCTACAAAACTCCTCTTTAGTCTTTAACTGTGAATTTGTGCAAAAATAATTTAATTAACTTTTCAAAAGGATAAAGAATTGTGATCCCTATGTGTTTAACACAAACAAATAGTTAAATTCCTGATTGTGATCCCCAGCACATTGCAGCTCCTAAATATGATACTGCTGGTTGCTGGCTGTATCTGCAAGCTGATCCTAATTGGGTCACTGCTCATGTTCTGCTAATCACTTCAGCCATATGTATAACCCCTTTTTGAGGTTATTTATTAATTTGTTGAGCTTGAATATCACTTTAAGACAGATATACTGTATGTTAAAATATCAAAAAGCATTTATAGAATATATATAAAACATTTCAAATTGACCAAACTCTAAATAAACATGTAACTTACTAGGTTTTACTATTAGTTGAGTTCCAGTTCCAAATATTAGCTTGGCAGCACCTCCTCCCCAATTCACACAGTTTCAGATGCCATTACAAAATTATACATCCCACGCTTGCCCTTTAATTTCTGCTGATAAAATCTCACCTTCACAAATAAACTTTAAAAATTAGTCTTGCTTTAGAAGATTGTTTTCCTTCTAGCCATATGAAGTGATCAAAATGTTGTTGTTTTTTTTGTCAATGTAAATTAATTAAGAAAAAATAGCTTTAGAAAGATACCTGCATGTATAAAATACTAGTGTAATCCTTTTTATGTTATAACATGCCATGATATAAACCCTTCATACTGCTGTGAAATATATTACTTACACTATATATTTCAACCTTTTAATTTATATAACTATTATGATATTTTGCAGATTGCAAAACCTTTTGATGGATCAGGTGTTTGTTTTCAAAGGTTATGTTCAGATTTTTTCAAACACCTAAAGATTTTTTTTTTTTTTTACTTTTTTAAATGCCTTTAGAAAATACATGATCTATAATCATATATATAACTATGTTACAATTCAATAAAATATACTGTATTGCATTATATCTGATTTATATATATTGCACTCTTCATACAGCTGACAAGTGGATAAATGTTATTTAAATATACTTATGCGGATTAACGATCAAGTTTGCTCACAAGCCAAAAATAATATTCCCATAGCCTTCACCTGAAGAAACACAGGGGTGAACACATTTACATAATGATTATTGTAGATATATCTACAGAATCAAGGCAGGCAATTTATTTAGGGTAAGCTTACAATACTTAAAGTCTCTAAACTGTAATTTTTTTATCAGAATACATAAAGACCCATTTTATTGGTATACTAGAACAAACCTTGGTACATCCATATCATAACATAGTATTTCAAATTGAAAAAAGACAGAAGTCCATTAAGTTCAACCTATACAAATCTTAATATACTTACGAAAAAAAAACTCTATTAAACACAATCAATCATATTCCTGAATTCTGTTTCTAGCCAGAAATGTATCTAAACCATTTTAAATGTAACTAAGTTATTGACATTTACTACCTCCTTAGGTAATGAGTTCCACAATTTCATTGTTATTACAGTGAAAAAAAATGTTTATTTTGCTGGAGATTAAATCCCCTTTCCTCCAGCCTTAAATTGTGACCACTTGTCACAAACAATTTTCTTGGAATATATTGTCACCTCTCAAGCATCTTTTTCTAGAGAAAACAGACCCATCTCTGCAGTTTTCCCAATTTATCCTACACTTAACAGGACTGCATCCTGCAACTACTGTCCTCCCCTACTTGATTTCACAGGTTGTATCCTCCTATAGTTTGTAAGATCTACTTTTAGCAGGTCCCTTACTACTGCTATACTGCTACCAATAATTTCTGTTATGCAGCATAATTTGTATCTTGTTAACTAAAAAAAATATTTTACATATTTGCTATTCTGTCACCTATCACCAATATTCTGATATTATTTTTCAAATTTAAAATAATACTACACATGATCTCTAATGGTACCATTTACTTTAGCCATACACAGGTTACAGAATGCTAGTACCTCCATTTCTGCCAAATGCAATTTATTAATCTATTGACAGACATGATTGTTTAATAAAAAAGAAACTCACTTGCTTTCATGTTTAATTGTGTTCCTTTCCCAAATATAAGTTTACCAAGGTTTCCGCTACACTGTGGTACACAACAGTTCAAATACATACATATTGGCTCATGATAACAACACATAGAAAATGGCCCAACTACTAAAAAAATCCAACAACTATTTAAGAACATAAAAATAAATTTACATTATGTACACGTGTTTTTTTCAGAAATAGTTTAAAATGAACACGTATTTGGGAAAGAAAGCAAAAGATTCTAACTACATTGAGTGCATCTTATTAAAGAGTTTGCTAATGTGCATAATACATAATGCAATTGCTTTTCAATACCCAAACTCCCCCTCCACTTGTATTACTTTGAAAAGCTAATCTGGACTCATTACCGGAGCTAGCTGCTGATATTTTTGTAGCACACTATCATTGTTTTGCAGTATGGATGGGCAAATGTGTCTAAAGTACAATTCGTTTGGTGAAACGAATAAACCTAGGGACATTCGTTTTGGACAAACAGATGGCGATAAAGATTAAAACCCCTAAAATTAATAAACAAATGTTATTTCCGATTTTGGAATGTTACTTTATTTTTTGAATGTTCATAATTAGGTCAAATATACAAATTAAAAATTTCTAATGGAAAATTCCAACAAATACTATTTACAAGTTCAATAGTTCATGTGGTAGGGAATTTAGTAAATTGATACATAATAGATACAAATATAATGATTAAAATTTTTCTATTTCGAATATTGCATAATTCAATATTACATTTAAAGAAAGCATTAGAAATACTATTAAAATATATGGATTAAAAAAATGTAATTCGAATATTGCATAATTTGATTCAAATGCTGCAATATTTGAATAAGAAACATTCTAATTGAATATTAAATTTAAAGAATGCATTAGAAATACTATTAAATTAAATGAATGTTAGAATGCTATACAAACATCCAAAATTCAAATGTTTTAAAATTTGGTTCATTTTATGAATGTTGCAAAACTTTTGCCCATTCCTATTTTACAGTTCCTTATCTGGTCCCCTACTGCATCTTACAGATATGTGTCAAGGTTAGACTTGTGAAGTCTGCCAAGTGTACTTTTTATGTTACATTTCTAAAATATACGCTCCTATGAAATTACTAAAAATATATTCATATAAATATGTAGGGAATGAAACTAATTAAAGATCGCTGGTGTAAAGCATGTTTACAGCATGATTAGAAATTACAAAATATATGGAAATATGTCATCTTACTTAAATTAACATGTAGTCTGGTGCCTGATCCAAAAGTTATCTTCCAATTAGCAGTATTCACACAATGACAATCCCCATTACATGAACCATAGCAGACTTCATTGGTAATACAGGAATTAGGGATTCATTTTCAGACTAGTTTAAACACTTTTAAAATTGGATTTTTTTTCTGACAATTTAAATTACAAATAATGTATATAAATCAATCAATTAATAAAATATAATTGGAAATACAGGAGGCCAATTCACTAACATGTTATTTGTTCTATAGCACTGGTTTTCAAACCTGTACCTAGGTCTCCCCAACAGTTCAGATGTTCAGGATTACCTTGGATGAGAGCAGGTAAAATAACCATGTTTACTATTAAGCTGATTATTTCACCTGTGCTCCAGTTCAAATATCCTCAAAATGTTGCCTGTTTGGGAGGCCCGAGGACAGGTTTGAAAACCATTGTTCTATAGTGATGTTTTGACATTTGCTTGATTTATGCCACTTTACCCATTTACTATATTTGAAATGGTATATTAGTTTTTTTATAGTGACATTATAATTTACTGTGCCCCTTATCAACATTATCTGTTTTCCAAAGACATGCTCTTTGTTATCCAAGATTATAAAAAGATTACAAATAACTTGCAGATATTATTTAATGCAAGATCACAACAGAAAATGTTTATTTCAGAATTCTTTGCTCTGTGTCTTGTATATGATTAGCATTTAGTTTCTCAACTATAAGATATCATAAACAATATATTTTTATGAATGTTTTATATAAACAGAGGTGCAGTATTTCTGTCACATATGGATATATAGATTACCAAAATAATCTCTGTGGAAAACATGCCATATGTGTGCACAATTAATTGAACTTATTTCAATATCTAATTGTTTAAATTAAATGAATATTACATTATATGTCAGTTTGACTATTTAGTTACTTACTGGGCTGAACCTTTAATTGTGTACCATATCCAAAAATGTACCTCCATCCATTTATATTCACACATCCAAAAAAACCAATACACAAACCTTTTTATCTATATACATCATAAATCCTTTAACTGACAACTATTAAAACATTTTGCTTCTCTAAGTTCAGAAAACATCAGGTAAAACTTCTTCCACTTGTTACAGCTAAAAGTGTTTCACCTCTCAGTATTTTTGTTTTAAAAGGTAATTAGTTGACTTAATGAGATATATTTTAATACAGATGAAGGGACTTTGTGATTGGTTTCTGTTTAGATTTACAAGGGCATTGTAAATATTTGAGCAGAGTGCTATATATGTAAATATGACTGCTTGCTTAAGGTGTACTGAAATAGTCCTCGGACAACATAATATGCTCACCAATACAGCCTCAGTTCCCTTAAACCAAACACTACCATACACTAATGTGCCTTATGTTGTCCCAAAACAGATATACTGTATTTATATATGTACAAGCCTGCCAGGCTTATAAGTCTTAAAACATGTCTGTTGGACACTGCCTAAGGTCAGTCATCTGATAAAGGCTGTGGTTGACAAAAGAAAAAGATGTATTAAAGATAAAAGGTTGTGTTGCTTTTTGAATGATGAAAATAGAGAAGAGGACATGGGGCTATGAATATTAATAGTTTTTTAATATTGCTATTTAATTGTGGTACCATTCATACATTTTTTAAATTTATTTTAATCATGCTGGATAAGAAAAAGTGAAGGGTCACAAATAGTAAAGAGTCATTTGTTCTCCCTGGTCACTAACAGTTAATATGGATTATCTTTTATTTGCTGTAAAATAAACTGTAACTCACCTGGTACACAGTTTAGCAACAACATGTTCATGGAACCCTGTTTTGCGCCCTAAGTGGGATTAGTTTAGAATGAATACTGGCTTTAAAAGTACACCTATGGCATCCTATGGTATTTAATAGATTATGCAATAAAAATATATACATTACCTGATGAAAAAATATAGAATAGTAGTGAAAACTAACTCTTTAGCCATATATGTTGGGCACTCTATATAGTGGATTCCATTTACCAACAGTCCACCTGGCATTGGGGCCTCACATTTATCATTGCACAAGCCACTGTGGCCAGTTGTGCCCAAACAGAAAGATTGGGGTAATTGAGAAATTCCACTTTAGAGTTGGAGAAGGTTACATTAGCAAAGAGAATTAGATGTAAGTAGATGTTCTTCAATAAAAAACTTCTAGAACACTTGGTAAACTGCATGTTTTAGTTATTTAAAACATATTAAATATGTGATCACACATCACAAACTAATATGACAACACTCTACTGGTTTGCACATGTAGTCTGACGACTAATGTTTTTCAAACACCAATCATATAATCAATGTAACAGATAAATAAAATATTTCAATAAAAAGGTAAATTGCATATTCTCACAAACCCGTGTTAGAATTACAATAAAAATCAATAATCTTATATAAATATTGCTCGCTTATATTAGGCTTGGGTAATCATTCCAATAACAGTCAACATTTTCATGAATGCCTGGTAATATTTGCTTTATTTTTCAATCTTTAAAATTGTTAATGACTGTTTTGTAGAGGTATTATCATACAAATAAAAAAATTAAATCAAATTTGAAAGATAAATTAGCTGAAAATACATTTTATAGAGTAATTTTATATTTACTCTTAAGAAAACCAATTTATTATGTAAACAGATGTGAGAAATATGTACTAAATAAATTCAGACAGTAAACTAAAAGGGCATATTACAACTTACTGGGTTGAACATCTAGTTTGGTGCCTGGTCCAAATATCTGCTTCCGGTTAGCAGTATTCACACACTAGAAATCCATATTACATTAACCTTAGCAGACTTCCTTTATAGTTGTCAACATTCAGATTTTAGGGTAAAGTACTCACTATTTATTTTGCCTGCTTTTTATGTTATTTATAACTAAATATTTTGTTTCAGAATTCTAACCCTTTTACCTGCTACACAGTGATGACTTGATCAGTGCAGGAGTTTTCCATAATAGGACACAGATAAGATTATCTAAATATACTTAAAAGGTTTTATATCCCTGGAATGCTCTGAGATACCAAAACAATTCAATTTTTGCTAATAAAATGAAGGTTTAAATGCTTACAAAACATATATTTTGTATGCCAATATTTTGCCATGTTTTGCTGATTGCAGAAATATATTATATATTTATAAAAATACATAAATGTCCCTCTGTTCCCTTGAGGTGAATTGTGTTTAAAAATCCACTAAAATGTTAGTCATTATTATAGTTTATTTCATTTAATTTAATTTAATTTATTACAAAAGATAATTGTGATGGATTGTGAGATAAATTAACAAAGGGAAAGTGTATTTTGATATCCCAGATTATTAAAGGAATTAGGACAAATTAGAACATATAATTAATATGAAATTATGTTTAAATTATTATTATCATGTATTTATAAAGCATCACAAAAATAGAGGAATTGAAAAAAGCAAAAAAAAAAAACAAATGATTGACGTCATTTAAAATAATGTAAACAGAATAACAGAGTTAAATAATAAATGAAAAGTCAATAGAGAAATCAATAAACTCACTTGGCTGCACATAAAGCTTTGTCCCAACTCCAAAAATTAACTTGTTGACACCAGTATTCACATAACTGGAATTCCCATTACATTAACTATAGCAGATTTCTTGAAAATGCTTTGCAGATATCAGGTATTATTATTAGATGTATAAAACTGGCTAATTTATATAGAACTTTTTATTTTGTATATTTAATTTTAGAAACTGACTTATTTGTACAAAAAAATGTTTCTTCTTATTTTTTCCATGACAGATTCTAGAGGAAAAAGAAGTTGTTCAAATGTAATATACATATACTGGAATTTATTTGTATATTTGAATGCCATTTAATGTTATTTAAAACTGCTAAAGGTGCTTAATTTATATAAAATTACAATACATTACATTTTGAATATGGCATCTTAACTTAGATTTCAGAAGCCAATACTGTGTGAAATAAAAACAAACCCAAAACATTCCCTTTAACAAATGATGGAGTAGATGTGATACTTACCTGAAAATTAATGGAGCAATACAGGAGTCCATTAAAAATAATAATCTTATAGGTTCATACTTACTAGGTCTCACTGTCAGCATAGTCCCAGATCCAAAGATCAAACGGTTATCAGCAAAATTCCCACAGTGAAATAGTTATTTACACAAATCATACAGATGTACTTGCTACTTTGTAATGCCAGTGTTGAAACTTCCAGACTAATTGTATAATTAGTTTATTATAGCCTGATGCTTAAGAAAACATCAACTGTTAATGAGGGTGACTGATTATTTAAATAAAATATTTTGCTGTTTTCTATACAATACAATAAATATTTTCTGTCTTTAAGGGTGATTTTAGATTATAATAATATTAAAGCATTCATATTTTTGCTGTTCAGTCTCCAAAAACTATTTTGAATTCTTAAATCCATATTTATGACTTATTTAAAGCTTTGTAAGTTTTAGAAAAATATTTTAATATTGCATAAATGAATGCTGAGAATATTAGCCAATATAAAATCAGTTTATGAATTGGAAGAATTTGTTTTAAAAAGTATTTAGACTTTTTAAAATATTTTTTCTATCAATTGTATACACTCAAATACCTGTCACAGACAAAAATAACAACACAATAATATTACTGCAGTAGTGCTTTAGACAAGGGTAGGGTAGACATTAATTTGTTAAAGTTTGTCTTTTAATATGGAATGTTTGTCCAGTATTAAATGCAACTGTAGATTGCAATACTTCATTACTTTTTGGTGTTCTATACTTAAAGAATATATTTTGTTTTGAGTTGAATTTTCTTTACTACAAAAAAAATAAATCTTACTTTGGTACATTTAAAGGTATCAACAGATGCAACATAATATTTGTATTTTACAACGCTGCAATAATTCAATAATAAAAGTCATATGTTATTACTTACTGGGTTGCACCATTAGTTTGGTGCCAGATCCAAATATGTACTTCCAGTTATTTGTCACACAGCCAGAAACACCATTACAGTAACTATCATACCATGGATAACTTCATCAATACTTGCTTTTTACTCTTAATATACATTCCTGCATCATTGTAATTTATACTACCTCTAAGCATAAATATATATTGTAATCTCTTCCACTAATACAACATATATCTCCCCAGTACCAACGTTTCCTTCAATTCCTACAGAAATATAACTAATCCTTTTGCTGCACAATATATTAAGCACCCTATTTACTATGATGCACCTATTTATACTAGTATACTCAATTTTGTAATTATTTTTTCTTTTGGAAAATATATTTATTTATTTTTAAAATATTTAAAATATAAAAACTCAGACGTATTGCACCTATAATATTCAAACGATCCATATGAGACAGAGAAGCCCCAAAAGTTACAATGTGATTAAAAATTTCAATAAGAAACTCATTATTGTTTTAAATAATTAATTTACCTACCAGGTTTAACCATCAATTTGGTTCCAGGACCAAAAATAAGTTTCCCATAAGACCCACTGCTATAAGCACAGTGATATACAGTTATACACTATGGTGGGTCAGGGTAGTTTATTTTCATCTGTTTTCAGACAATTAAAACAAAATTAATTGAAATTCAGAAAAAAATATATGGACTAAAGTATAGTATATGGGTATCTTAAATTTTTATTAAAATCTGCTGTTTTAATGTAATCCCTAATCAAAGTGTCCTGGCTAACAAAAAATGTTCCAAGGAAACTGCATCAAATTTAAAAGGAATTTTTTCCCACTGCATTTTCCCATGCAAGATATACCATCTTTATTAATTAACGTATTTCAGCAATTGCTGTTTCTATAGTTTTCCAGCAAGGAAAAATGTACTGTGGTGTTTCATGCCGTATAAATTGACTTACTAAATGAAAGAAAAAAAAGGAAAATTGTAAAACTTGTTTTCACAACCATTCTAACATAACATATTTTGAACTGTGAAAATGATTCAACTTATATTGTCCTAGACTCAAACAAAATGATTACATTTATCTACATATATATTACAAATATTTAATAAAAACTTAAAGTATTGATTTTGAATACCATATCTTCCACATTATTATGTAAAATGAAAGTAACATCTATAGAAGCACCTTTGAGGTACATATTTAATCCTCCACGCTGACATTTTAAACAGTGTCAAAATATCCTCTCTTTTACATTAACCAATGTTTATTTAAGTTGATTACTTACTAGGAAGGACAGACAACTTTGTCCCTTTGCCAAATATCAGCTTCCAGTTACTTCCAGTATTAGCACAGTCACAAACAGCTTTACACATACCTTCTAACTAAACAGGTAAATTTAAACATGTGCAATTATGTCATCTATTAGATCTATTAACCAGAGCATTAACATTCTACTCTTGATACATCAACTCTTGATATTATATTTTATATAATATGGATTTTGTTTCCCAATAAGTTATTTATAAAATAATCCATTAAAGGCTTTATAGGGAGACATATAATTTAAATATAAAGAGAGGCATCTGTAAAGTGCTTTACATCATTTTGAACTTTTAGAAATATGGAACTCAAAATATGACCTTCTTACCCTAAAAGAAATATGGTTTCTAACATTACATTGTATCCATTAACATAAGATAATAAGATGGCTAGGCTGATCCTATGATAGCCTTCTTATTGTGGTATCGGATGAATTTGAGTTGGATTTTATCCGGATTAATGCTTCCAATTAGATGAGAGATGAAAATGTAAGATAGATAAACTAGAAAATAAAGCTTATATGCCCTGAGATTTAAGTTTTTAAAAGCAAACTGGTTATAGTGTGAGGAACCATCAATCAAATGTTGGTCTGTGAAATACAAGACATCAGGGCAGAGAGACCATTGGAGTATTATGGCAACTGCACAACAAAATTAATACTTTCTTATACTTTTTTTTATAAAACTACTTTTTTATAACATGAAAGTATTCTGGATTATGGGCAAGAATGGCATAATTAACAAATACAACTGACTTATTTCATTTGAAGATGAATACATGGTTAATATGTGCAGAAAGATATTGTAATTGTTATACAGTTAAACTGTATTTTTAATGGGTAAAAGTATGGCAAGAAATTCTGTAATTCTTTAAGTCTGTAAGTCTTTTTAAGTATAGATATTGTAATCCTTGTGTTTTACTATAGACCACATTTCTACAATAAAACTCGATACTTTACACATGATATATATGTTTAAAAGAAAAACCTACAGGATTTTCTTATTTGCTTTGCAGGATAAAATATAAGATGATTTGAAGACAACTGATAATCATATTAAAGATTGTTACAACAACCACAAAGTGATGTGGCTACAACTCATAGGTTTATTAATTGCCACCATAAAAAAATTACATATCATGGTGAAATATATTTTTTTCTACATTAAACACATTTAACATCTAAATTGTGCTTTATTGACAACATATTGAAATTTGAAGCTTATAAAACAGCTGCAATCCTTATAAACAATAATTGAGAATCTTATCTTAAATCAACACAAAAGCCTACATATAACTGCATATCACAATTTCTAAAGATATTAAAAAAATATTGTGGAGCATTAATGGCCCATAAAGTAATGTAGTTTATTGTAGATGGGTAGAGTCTGACACAATATGAAAATATGTATTTTACGCTGAATTTATATATAATTTAATATTTCTGGTCATACACATGGCTGAGTGAATGAGTCATTTTCTTTCTTTCTTGTTAAGCAACTTTTTCCACTGACTGGTAAACTATAATGATAATGCTGAAAGATTGTGCATATATATTTTATGTGGCTAATACCAATTCTGTTTGATTCCAACTTATATTGTTGGGAAAGGAGTAAATATCCTACAGTTAGGTAAATACATTTGGGATTTATACATTTCAGAGTTATTTTCTTACTTACTGGGCTGAACTAAAAGGCTGGTTCCAGATCCAAAAATTACCTTCCTTCCACCTATATTCACACATAAAAAAAGGCCACTACAAAAACCCTGAGAGTCATTTGAAGGTATACCTACTGTGAAATAAATTAGATGAACATTATTTTTACTGACATACTTAGGACCACAATGCTATTTGCAACTAGACAACAGAAAAAGCTAAATTCCCCAGATTAATAATCTGGGCCTATATTACTATGTGTAGTTTAGGATACCTCATGGATTATTTGGTGCCATATTAATGAGAAACTATTATTGTTTAACCTTAGTCTGTTTTAGAGGACCATCTTATATTTGGACTACCTATTGTATCTACCTTGTTTCCTAAAATATCGGGAAGCAGGTCTCATTTTATATCATGTTTTATTTGTAGTAATTAAATACATAAATACATACAGATCATATGTGTTTTAAATAAACAACTACATTGTCATTCCTTTTACTTTCAAGAATGGTAATAAATTTAAAAAAATAAATCTACTGCTTTAAATAAAAATGTATGCATCTATTGAGTAGAAAGTAGAAAAACACTAGTCACATTTTGCCTTCAGGCTTTAAGATGATTTAGCCTGGTAGACATAACTGTTTCATAATATGCTGAAGAAATGTTGTCAGTGTTTTTTAGAATGTGCATCCTATATCCTAAAGAATTATGTTTTGAGCCTTGGTATTTGTATAAGAAATTTGTCATATAAGATTGGTATGTAGAAGGACAATACTTACTGGGGTACACAGTGAGCTGGGTCCCTGTGCCAAAGACCAGTTTATAATTGCCTCCAATCACACAGTCACAAATCTCTATACATAATCTCTGCTTGGTCTATATAAAGTTTTTCTTTTTTCTGTTTACTTCTCGCATTTTTTATATTTTGAAATGTGAAACATGTTTAACTCTTCTAGAAATTAGTATTATTTATCTTTTTACTATGACAATCTCCTTTATATGCAATTACGTTAATCCTTTTTTTATTGTTCAATTACGTTTTGTACATTAGATTTGATGGTCAAAGAGGCTTAAAGGTGGTGCTAACTTAAATTCCCTTTCTCTTCCAGGGAGAGTTTTTTAGTGAAGTTTTGAAAGTTTAACTGTCTGTGAGAAATCAGTTTAATTTATTATGATCCTTTAATTCCAGTCTTCAAGACTTACTAACAGGCCAGATTTTCAGAATTTCTGAACCACAGTAAATGTGATATAATTATTTGCTCCCTAGTTGTGCTTATTTAGTAACATGTACTCATACAAGGTAATCTAGAATAATTAACCTGTTAGTATGTCATGATGCAAGGAATGAAAGAACCCTGCCATAAATAATAAAAGAACTCATTTCTTTAAATATAACCTTTGAATCCTTTAACTTTTAACCTTCAAAGTCTATCTGTTAACCTGGTAAAAACAAAACATTATTTGTGCAATTTTTTTTCCATCTTAATTGTAAGTTATCGGTATGATATTACAAAAGTTAATTGAAATATAATTAATTTAACACGCAACACTATTCCTATGATGAAATTGTTGAACAGGATCTTACTTTATAATTTTGAGCAAACTGACAAATGAATACTAACTATACACTTACTGGGATTCACAATCAGGCGTGTACCTTTGCCAAAGATTTGCTTCCAGCCGACACCAGTATTAGCACAGTAACACATATAATTGCACAAACTATGCTTGCTCTGGCTGCATCTCAGCTACTATTGATTATTTTCATTGTTTTTTAGTTTCAGCCCTTGTATTTCATTCTGTAGCATTTACCTTAATATATTGCGTTTGTAAGACTCTTATGATATTTTATTAATGATAATATTGATATTGATTACAAATTAATCTTGTAACATAACCAAATAATAAGACAGTTGTAATAAGAATTTTATGGGGGAAAAAAGCAAAAGCATTTGAATGAATTAGACTTTTCCTGAAAAATATTGTATTAAGAAAATTAGCTTTATACTTTGTTACATATATGCTTAGAATGCATTGTTTACTATATGTATGCATTAACTTAAGGAATATCTTTATTACAGTACATCTGTCTTTTACACAGACTTTTTACATGATAATTATAGGATTATAATAAGTTTTATGGTCCTGAATTAAAGTAAGGGTCCTACACATTTCTTAATATGCTGTTTATCTTATTATCTTTAGGATTTATTAAAAGTATCATTAGTCAAAAACAACAGTTCACATATTTGTCTACTAGATTTCTTAAAATTCAATTTGAATTTGTACAGTAATTTATTAAACTTAATTTTTTATGGAAAAAAAATAAGACTGATTATAATATATGGACAAACACAGATTTGGATCTACTTAAATATGTAAACTGCTGGGTAGTTTTAGTAACATGTCCTTATGTGAGGATCAGTGAATTTCACAGTAACTTTTAGAACCTTTTTATACTGCTGATCAGATGATATATTATTTATATTACCTTGTAGATTGCTAGTGTAAGGGATCACAACATATTATGCTGTAAATAAAATATATTAGTGAAAAGCATCAGTGTCCATGCCTCAGAACACACAGAACAGAATTAATTGTCCTTATGGTTAATACTGTATAACATGCTATTATTATAAGCTGGCATTACCTTTTATCTTCACGATATGACCATTTCTTTAAAAACTCATCATATTATATAAAGATTGTTGTAAAATTATGACTTACTTGAGTGAACAATAAGATGTGTCCCTTTGCCAAAGACCAGCTTTATGTTGTTACTATTCACACAGTAAAAGGCACTAGTACATAAACCTTATTCTTCTGTGCAAAATAACAACAGAATAATAAGAGAAAACAAATTAAAAGCAAGGAAACATACATTACTTCATAATATTATATATACTTACTAGGTCTTACAGTTAACACGGTTCCCTTGCCAAATATAAGTTTATACCCTCCACTAGTATATACACAATGATTTATGCAATAACAAAAACAATCTTTCATAATTCACAATATTTAAGATATAAAATTGTGTATAATATGTTTTTTGTTAATATAATGCAATTATATATATATATATATATATATATATATACAGTATATATATATATATATATATATATATATATATATATATATATATATATATATATATATATATATATATATATAAATATATATATATATATATATATATATATATATATATATATATATATATATATATATATATATATATATACTGTGTATATAATATATATCTTTAAATATGTATATATATATATCCATGGGTCCCGGACGACTTAGAAATTGCACTGGGTTAAATGAAGCAGCACCCAGGTGGTAAATTTCCGTAGCTGGTTATTTAGCTGGTTGCTTGTTCCCGAGAGTGCACTTCTCTCTGTGGGCTTGATGATATAATCTTCGCCAGCTCAAACCTACTGAGTCCCTGTGAGTGGCAAGATGGCTCCTATTAAAAGTAATGAAGCTCGCTGGATAGGGAGACTTCACTCCTTAGTGCAAAGTTAGCAAGGAGCAGGGGGAGAACTTTAAAATTAAAATCCTGCAGCTAATATAACTCACATTATGCTGCTGTCTGCATAGAGCATCCTGCATTCACCTATATTTCAGTATGCACTTGTTTTTCTATTGGGGTTATAAGTGTTCGTATTGTTTTGAGAAAAGCTTGCCACCTTTTAGTTGGCGAGAAAAAACTGTGAGATCTGCAGTGTGAAAATCTTTATAGAATTGCGCTGGGATTAGAGAGACATTTTCATATACGCCCATGGAACGCCAATGTTCATCCCAATTTACGGAAAAAAAAACAATTATGCTTTGCATTTTGTATCTATACGTTCAAATTTCTGTGTGCTTTTTGCACATCCAGTGTACTACAATTACAATTTACGCTGTGCATATTTAATTTGATTTATTCCTGTGTAAATTACATACAAATTTTACTTTTTTGTTAACATTCGATTTTTGGTGAAGAATTTTGTTACGATTTTTGATGCATCTTAACAATACAAATTTTCCCTGCTTATTTTTGTGTGAATGGTTCAAATATTTGTTTTGTATGATGTTTAAAATACAAAATTTGTTGTGCAAATTACATTTAAAAATGCAGTATACGCCCCTTAGTGAGACACCCTGTTTTCAGGGTAAAAAGTGGCTTTAGATCATTCCACCAGAGAAATAATAATCTCGCCAGCTCAGAGAGCTTTCAGTCATTGAGCCCTGTATGTATTTAGCCTCCCTAAGGGAAAAATGGAAAACCAGACGTGGACTCCTTGCTCAGTGTGCTTAGAGAAATGTGGCTGCAACAATCATCTGGGGTTGCCTTTCAGGCACCATATAAACTTCAGCAGAACCATAATCCAGACTTAGGGGTCAATCACAATCATTTAGAAAAATGTATCAAATTATTTTTCTACAGAAAATCAACATTAAAATCTATGGGGAAGTTTGTAGATAAATTATTTTATATGTTTTTCTAATGGATTGAGATAGGACCCTAAGAAAGATTTCTGTCAAAGTAAAATTAATAAGAAACTCACAAAATACCATCAAAACATCTTAAAACTGCTTTTTGTTGTTTTTGATCTATAGCTGTAGAATTCCTAGTCCCTGTATATCATCTCCTACAGACTAAAATCTTTTTGAGGCATTGTACTTATGCAACCCCTAATCATACAAAATGCATTGGATTCATAAACACAAATTGGGTAATACTGGGTAAGACAATAGAAAGTAATCTATTATAATAAACTTGTTGTTTTGTAATCTTATTACATTACAGTTGTCAAATTAAAACATTATTGTACTATAGCCTTGATATTACAAATGTAATGCTATATGTATATTAAGCACTATAGCTTATTATTGTATTAGATTAAACGAAAATATTATGCACTAAGAACTTATCTAAGACTGGATAATGAATCATACATGATCCCCAAACAAAATTATTGCTGATGTATAAATACTTAAAGTTTTGTGTAAATTATAACTTGTTTCTGAAAAAGTATTTTATATTTTTTGTAAGATATGTATATTGATAATTTGTAGGTTTATAGCTGCATGCATTTTATTAATGGTGTATGTGATAACCTAGGTACTTACTTGGTATAACTGTTAACATTGTCCCTTTTCCAAATATAAGCTTGTTGTTGCCATAATCACACAGTGATATATAAGCTTGCAAAAAACACCTTCTTTTGAATTTAAAGAGACATGAAACCCAAACATTTTCTTTCTTGATTTAAAACAACTTTCTAATTTACTTCTATTATCTAATCTGTTTCATTCTCTTGGTATCATTTGTTGAAGGAGCAGCAATGCACTAATGGTTTCTAACTGAACACATGGGTGAGCCAATCACAATCAATATATATATATATGCAGCCACCAATCAACAGCTATAACCTAGGTTCTCTGCTGCCCCTGAGCTTGCCTAGATTAACCTCTCAGCAAAGGATAACAAGAGAAGGAAGCAAATTAAATAATAGAAGTAAATTGGAAAGTTGTTTAAAATTGTACTCTCTATCTGAATCATGAAAGAAAAATGTTGGGTTTCATGTCCATTTTAAGTAAAATTATAGGTCAAATGACTTGCAGAACCTGACCTGTCTAATATAACAATGAACCCTTAAACACACAGTAGGCTTGTGTTTGCTGCTCCTTTTTTTGTTTTAAAGTCAAGTTCCACATTAATGGATCTAGGTATGATTTACATAGCTCATAGAAAATATAACCTTCAAATAGACTTGACATTTCATGTATGTTTAAAGCTGTGTGTATTGATAATCAGGAAACATAAATTTTTGTATATTGAATTTTGAAATTTGTTTAATAGATCTTAATTTTCTTTCCAGGTGAAGAAAACCAACCAGGTTATTTCAGCTAGTATCATTAATTATGTGATTGGCTTATAACCATGGTACCAAATTTGTAAAGATCGGCTAAAGGCCTCAAGGAAAATGGTGATTATTATAAATGTATGTTTTTAACTCTGCCATAATTACAGTTGTCAAATGCATTATAATCAATCAATTTAAACCACTTTTTTTGTAATAAAACCATTTTCATTGCACTTTTTTATTGTATGTATCTCAAACAGATTATTATGACTTACTTTGAATAACATTTAAGTTTGTTCCAGTCCCAAAGATCAGCCTTCCATAGCCTGTGCCAGTATTCACACATTCACAACAAACTTTACACAAACCCAGGTGCACTAAAAGTGGCACAAATACCAGATGCTAATATAAGTCTTAAACATTCTCATTCCTAGCAGCTTTGTTAGGGAATTCTAAATAGAAATAACAAAAGCCAATATTTATAGATTTTTGAATTGCAACTGAACAAATCATTTGGGCCAGATTACAAGTGGCAGCATATTTGTTTATTTATTTTTTTAATTAGAAAGTATAATGCCCTCTATTTTGAGGGCATGTGGGGCACTTTTAAAAAATTAACCAGAGATCGGATCAGGAGCTCGTGGTAGCAACAACCAGTCATTTGTACCTGGTTAATTATTGCGCGCCCACAAATGGGCAAATTTGCAGGCGTGCAATACTTTAGCGCTCCACTTTTAATCTAGCCCTTAGTATTAATTATATTATGTGATCAAAGAATGTAGAAAACCTAATAAAATATATTGACATCACACAAAAGTCACAAAAAATATCTACTTAAACTAACATTTTCAAATTAAATCATAATTCTAAAATCTTCACTTGAAGTTAACAGTTCAGCTGAAGCAAACATTTTTTTTCTCCAAATAATTAAGAGTTTTATAACGCTAATGAGGGAATATATCAGTATTCTGGATTTGATTTTATCTATATATCAGACCTATGACTTTCATATGATTCCACTTTGTATGTGCAAATTAAATAGTCAGGGCTTACCTGAGAATGTTCTCTTATTAACTATGTATGTCTAGGAAATAGATGACTATTTTATATTGGTGACAATATTTGGGTTTAAAGATGATCTGTATATAATAACATGTTTACAATATCATGATACAGTATATATGAGAGAGATTCTGGTAACTACAACTTTTTTTTTTCTTTTCTTAGAAATTTAATTTAATTTGGTGCCTTGTTGGATATAATTATATACTGTCTTGTCAACCATGGTTATTTTTCTTTTGCTCTGTTTCTGTTGTTTTCAGGACTTGTTAGTATCATATGCTAGTCTTTCACTTAGTATTTTTCTATAAAGGGTACACTTACATATATGTTAATTGATTCTACGGTCCAGTTAATACAGTATGCGCTGTATTGGACTTGATAGGTGGGCTAATGTATCACCTTTGTTGTGCAGCTATTGTACCACTCAACTTACAAATCAGTTTGATGGACGCTATTTCTGTATGTTATGATATCAGTGGTATTGATTGGTTTGCTGTATTATTTCTGTATGTACCATATTTGGAATTTCAATAAATATTTATTACATTTAAAAAAAATTAAGGATTAAAGGGAAGAATTGTTTATAAATACTCACTTGGATTCACAGTTAGCTGTGTTCCTGAGCCAAAAGTGTATCTGTAGCCAACATTCACACAACAGCATAATGCTTTACATGAAATGTTCTGACATGATTTCTATTTGGACAGTACAGCTGAATATATAGATGAGTGAAAAAATGTTTAAGAATAAATAATATTAACTTTGATTAAAACAATAAACTACCTGTAAATAACAGCCATTTAAATAATCCAACATAAGCAAAAATGCTTTCCAATTCTCTTCAATATTCTTATTTCTTTCATGTAATTAACAAGAGTCCATGAGCTAGTGACGTAAGGGATATACATTCCTACCAGGAGGGGCAAAGTTTCCCAAACCTTAAAATGCCTATAAATACACCCCTCACCACACCCACAAATCAGTTTTACAAACTTTGCCTCCAAGGGAGGTGGTGAAGTAAGTTTGTGCTAGATTCTACGTTGATATGCGCTCCGCAGCAAGTTGGAGCCCGGTTTTCCTCTCAGCGTGCAGTGAATGTCAGAGGGATGTGAGGAGAGTATTGCCTATTGAATGCAGTGATCTCCTTCTACGGGGTCTATTTCATAAGGTTCTCTGTTATCGGTCATAGAGATTCATCTCTTACCTCCCTTTTCAGATCGACGATATACTCTTATATTTACCATTTCCTCTACTGATTCTCGTTTCAGTACTGGTTTGGCTTTCTACAAACATGTAGATGAGTGTCCTGGGGTAAGTAAGTCTTATTTTCTGTGACACTCTAAGCTATGGTTGGGCACTTTATTTATAAAGTTCTAAATATATGTATTCAAACATTTATTTGCCTTGACTCAGAATGTTCAACTTTCCTTATTTCCAGACAGTCAGTTTCATATTTGGGATTATGCTTTAAATTATCATATTTTTTCTTACCTCAAAAATTTGACTTTTTTCCCTGTGGGCTGTTAGGCTCGCGGGGGCTGAAAATGCTTCATTTTATTGCGTCATTCTTGGCGCGGATTTTTTTGGCGCAAAAATTCTTTTCCGTTTCCGGCGTCAAAAATGTCGGCGTTCCGGATGTGGCGTCATTTTTGGCGCCAAAAGCATTTAGGCGCCAAATAATGTGGGCGTCTTATTTGGCGCCAAAAAAATATGGGCGTCGCTTTTGTCTCCACATTATTTCAGTCTCATTTTTCATTTGCTTCTGGTTGCTAGAAGCTTGATGTTTGGCATTTTTTTCCCATTCCTGAAACTGTCTTATAAGGAATTTGATCTATTTTGCTTTATATGTTGTTTTTTCTCTTACATATTGCAAGATGTCTCACGTTGCATCTGAGCCAGAAGATACTACAGGAAAACCACTGCCTGCTGGATCTACCAAAGCTAAGTGTATCTGCTGTAAACTTTTGGTAGCTATTCCTCCAGCTGTTGTTTGTAATAATTGTCATGACAAACTTGTTAAAGCAGATAATATTTCCTTTAGTGATGTACCATTGCCTGTTGCAGTTCCCTCAACATCTAAGGTGCAGAATGTTCCTGATAACATAAGAGATTTTGTTTCTGAATCCATAAAGAAGGCTTTGTCTGTTATTTCTCCTTCTAGTAAACGTAAAAAGTCTTTTAAATCTTCTCTCTCTACAGATGAATTTTTAAATGAACACCATCATTCTGATTCTTTGGACTCTTCTGGTTCAGAGGATTCTGTCTCAGAGATTGATGCTGATAAATCTTCATATTTATTTAAGATGGAATTTATTCGCTCTTTACTTAAAGAAGTATTAATTGCTTTAGAAATAGAGGATTCTAGTCCTCTTGATACTAATTCTATACGTTTGGATAAGGTTTTTAAAGCTCCTGCGGTTATTCCAGAAGTCTTTCCTGTTCCTAATGCTATTTCTGCAGTAATTGCTAAGGAATGGGATAAATTGGGTAATTCATTTACTCCTTCTAAACGTTTTAAGCAATTATATCCTGTTCCGCCTGACAGGTTAGAATTTTGGGACAAAATCCCTAAAGTTGATGGGGCTATTTCTACCCTTGCTAAACGTACTACCATTCCTACGTCAGATGGTACCTCGTTTAAGGATCCTTTAGATAGAAAAATTGAATCTTTTCTAAGAAAAGCCTGATCCTTCGTCCTCAGGAGCAGTTTCAGTTTGGAAACCATCTCCAGTCTGGAATAAATCCAAGCCTGCTAGAAAGGCAAAGCCTGCTTCTAAGTTCACATGAAGGTACGGCCCTCATTCCAGTTCAGCTGGTAGGGGGCAGGTTACGTTTTTTCAAAGAAATTTGGATCAATTCTGTTCACAATCTTTGGATTCAGAACATTGTTTCAGAAGGGTACAGAATTGGTTTCAAGATGAGACCTCCTGCAAAGAGATTTTTTCTTTCCCATGTCCCAGTAAATCCAGTGAAAGCTCAAGCATTTCTGAATTGTGTTTCAGATCTAGAGTTGGCTGGAGTAATTATGCCAGTTCCAGTTCTGGAACAGGGGATGGGGTTTTATTCAAATCTCTTCATTGTACCAAAGAAGGAGAATTCCTTCAGACCAGTTCTGGATCTAAAATTATTGAATCGTTATGTAAGGATACCAACATTCAAGATGGTAACTGTAAGGACTATATTGCCTTTTGTTCAGCAAGGGAATTATATGTCCACAATAGATTTACAGGATGCATATCTGCATATTCCGATTCATCCAGATCATTATCAGTTCCTGAGATTCTCTTTTCTAGACAAGCATTACCAATTTGTGGCTCTACCGTTTGGCCTTGCTACAGCTCCAAGAATTTTCACAAAGATTCTCGGTGCCCTTCTGTCTGTAATCAGAGAACAGGGTATTGTGGTATTTCCTTATTTGGACGATATCTTGGTACTTGCTCCGTCTTTAAATTTAGCAGAGTCTCATACGAATCGACTTGTGTTGTTTCTTCAAGATCATGGTTGGAGGATCAATTTACCAAAAAGTTCTTTGATTCCTCAAACAAGGGTAACCTTTCTGGGTTTCCAGATAGATTCAGTGTCCATGACTTTGTCTTTAACAGACAAGAGACGTCTAAAATTGATTACAGCCTGTCGAAACCTTCAGTCTCAATCATTCCCTTCGGTAGCCTTATGCATGGAAATTCTAGGTCTTATGACTGCTGCATCGGACGCGATCCCCTTTGCTCGTTTTCACATGCGACCTCTTCAGCTCTGTATGCTGAACCAATGGTGCAGGGATTACACGAAGATATATCAATTAATATCTTTAAAACCGATTGTTCGGCACTCTCTAACGTGGTGGACAGATCACCATCGTTTAATTCAGGGGGCTTCTTTTGTTCTTCCGACCTGGACTGTAATTTCAACAGATGCAAGTCTCACAGGTTGGGGAGCTGTGTGGGGATCTCTGACGGCACAAGGAGTTTGGGAATCTCAGGAGGTGAGATTACCGATCAATATCTTGGAACTCCGTGCAGTTTTCAGAGCTCTTCAGTTTTGGCCTCTTCTGAAGAGAGAATCGTTCATTTGTTTTCAGACAGACAATGTCACAACTGTGGCATACATCAATCATCAAGGAGGGACTCACAGTCCTCTGGCTATGAAAGAAGTATCTCGAATTTTGGTTTGGGCGGAATCCAGCTCCTGTCTAATCTCTGCGGTTCATATCCCAGGTGTAGACAATTGGGAAGCGGATTATCTCAGTCGCCAAACGTTGCATCCGGGCGAATGGTCTCTTCACCCAGAGGTATTTCTTCAGATTGTTCAATTGTGGGGGCTCCCAGAGATAGATCTGATGGCCTCTCATCTAAACAAGAAACTTCCCAGGTATCTGTCCAGATCCCGGGATCCTCAGGCGGAGGCAGTGGATGCATTATCACTTCCTTGGAAGTATCATCCTGCCTATATCTTTCCGCCTCTAGTTCTTCTTCCAAGAGTAATCTCCAAGATTCTGAGGGAATGCTCGTTTGTTCTGCTAATAGCTCCGGCATGGCCTCACAGGTTTTGGTATGCGGATCTTGTCCAGATGGCATCTTGCCAGCCATGGACTCTTCCGTTAAGACCAGACCTTCTGTCACAAGGTCCTTTTTTCCATCCGGATCTGAAATCCTTAAATTTAAAGGTATGGAGATTGAACGCTTGATTCTTGGTCATAGAGGTTTCTCTGACTCCGTGATTAATACTATGTTACAGGCTCGTAAATCTGTATCTCGAGAGATATATTATAGAGTCTGGAAGACTTATATTTCTTGGTGTCTTTCTCATCATTTTTCTTGGCATTCTTTTAGAATACCGAGAATTTTACAGTTTCTTCAGGATGGTTTAGATAAGGGTTTGTCCGCAAGTTCTTTGAAAGGACAAATCTCCGCTCTTTCTGTTCTTTTTCACAGAAAGATTGCTATTCTTCCTGATATTCATTGTTTTGTACAAGCTTTGGTTCGTATAAAACCTGTCATTAAGTCAATTTCTCCTCCTTGGAGTTTGAATTTGGTTCTGGGAGCTCTTCAAGCTCCTCCGTTTGAACCTATGCATTCATTGGACATTAAATTACTTTCTTGGAAAGTTTTGTTCCTTTTGGCCATCTCTTCTGCTAGAAGAGTTTCTGAATTATCTGCTCTTTCGTGTGAGTCTCCTTTTCTGATTTTTCATCAGGATAAGGCGGTGTTGCGAACTTCTTTTGAATTTTTACCTAAAGTTGTGAATTCCAACAACATTAGTAGAGAACTTGTGGTTCCTTCATTATGTCCTAATCCTAAGAATTCTAAGGAGAAATCATTGCATTCTTTGGATGTTGTTAGAGCTTTGAAATATTATGTTGAAGCTACGAAATCTTTCCGTAAGACTTCTAGTCTATTTGTTATCTTTTCCGGTTCTAGGAAAGGCCAGAAAGCGTCTGCCATTTCTTTGGCATCTTGGTTGAAATCTTTAATTCATCTTGCCTATGTTGAGTCGGGTAAAATTCCGCCTCAAAGAATTACAGCTCATTCTACTAGGTCAGTATCTACTTCCTGGGCGTTTAGGAATGAAGCTTCGGTTGACCAGATCTGCAAAGCAGCAACTTGGTCCTCTTTGCATACTTTTACTAAATTCTACCATTTTGATGTATTTTCTTCTTCTGAAGCAGTTTTTGGTAGAAAAGTTCTTCAGGCAGCGGTTTCAGTTTGAATCTTCTGCTTATGTTTTTTGTTAAACTTTATTTTGGGTGTGGATTATTTTCAGCAGGAATTGGCTGTCTTTATTTTATCCCTCCCTCTCTAGTGACTCTTGTGTGGAAAGATCCACATCTTGGGTAGTCATTATCCCTTACGTCACTAGCTCATGGACTCTTGTTAATTACATGAAAGAAAACATAATTTATGTAAGAACTTACCTGATAAATTCATTTCTTTCATATTAACAAGAGTCCATGAGGCCCGCCCTTTTTTGTGGTGGTTATGATTTTTTTGTATAAAGCACAATTATTCCAATTCCTTATTTTATATGCTTCGCACTTTTTTTCTTATCACCCCACTTCTTGGCTATTCGTTAAACTGATTTGTGGGTGTGGTGAGGGGTGTATTTATAGGCATTTTAAGGTTTGGGAAACTTTGCCTCTCCTGGTAGGAATGTATATCCCTTACGTCACTAGCTCATGGACTCTTGTTAATATGAAAGAAATGAATTTATCAGGTAAGTTCTTACATAAATTATGTTTTTAATACCTCAAATTTTAATTACAAGCTTACTAATTAGGTGAATTTACTATTTGGAAAACAAAATCCACACTTAGCAATGAAGATGGTAAGAATCTCCCAAGGCGTAATTAATAGGGAGTAATAGAGACAGGGGAGAGCTCTCACTTTAACAGATGTACAGTATAGCTTCTTTTGTGTTACTAATTAGATTAATAGTTGTGAAGAGAATTAGTGTGGCATTTTATCTGTATTCTAATGTAAGTCTGTACTAATGTACTCGGGTGCTAGCTTACACAAGATTATTATTTTTTTATTTATTTAAATAACGTGTCTTTTAGCAGCTGATGCATACACTTTACCTTATTAATATACATTACGCTTGTAAGAGTAAAGGTATAAAGACTTACTTGCGGTCACAATCAGATTGGTCCCTTTTCCAAAAACAAGTTTACTGATGCCAGAAGTACACAGTCATCACCATCTCTACAAAAACATAGGAACTCCAACATTTCAAGCATCCTGTACTATTATCAGAGAGACCATTTTATTCTATCACATACAAGACTGAAACACATTGATAAAGACAGAAATCCTGAGAGAAAGAGACCGTTATACTGGAAGTAAAAAAAATAAACTTCTGATTCCGATAGAGTGCGCAATATTACAAAAAAAAAGTTTATTGTCAAATTTTCTTTCCATAAGATTATACTGAGTTAAGTACATGTCTTGAGCACCATACTGCAGCGGTGTTTGCAACAATAGTTGTAATAATACATATAGTGACCAGGACACATGCATATTTTTTAGCCTACCTAGGTATTCTGTCACTCTCTATCTCAATAATGCAATTTTAATACTGACTTATTTGTCCTTTTAAATTACTCAAGGTTCATCACAGAGGTTGCATTAATACCCGTCCTAAATTATATAATCGTTTCAAAACTAGATTTCAGTGCCTGCATTCATGAGGCAATATGGATTGTGACACTGATAATATGTAATATTTTAATGGGTTGGAGAGAGAATGTCTCTATTGCACATCCCCATTTTGGTTTTTTAAACCTAATTTCAAACTACCAAAGTGTCACTGCGACCACGAATATAAGCTGGTATTCTTTTTTTTACTTTTATTAATAAAACATATCACATAAGGGGACAGTAATATAAACCTCTTCTACACTGTGCCAAAGCAAAGGAATATAGCTGCAACTACAATTTAAAGGCTGAAATGTAAGTCTAAGGTTAGCTGTACAAATATTCAATTGATTAGTATCTCAGGACTGAATTATCCTTCTCACTCTGTACAATTTATCCTGACTTTAAAGTTTAAAAAACAAAAACCATTGATTCAATCAAGCAAGCATTCAGTAAATCATTCTAAAGAAGAGAAACAAGCTTTATATCTGAAGTTAAAGCCTTCACCCTAAGTTACAATTTATGATGTGGGAAAATGTATTTTTAATGCATATGAAACAGCAGCACCACCACAAAACTATGGAATAGATTCTATTCTAGCTGAAAAACTTCACACATAATTTATATCCACAAATTCCCATAGGCCTTTAATTGAGAAAAATAATGACAATCTTTAAAGTTGGCAATCTAACCTCATATTATTCCCTATTTTGCTGTTTTAAGAGCATTGTCTGTTGAATTTAAGATGGTTTTTGAGTCATGGAAACATACACAGACCCTTATTCTGAATATAATGCACTTACTTGGTATCACTACTAACTTTGTCCCGGAGCCAAAGGTAAGTTTTGTGCCGGCTGTATTGACACAGTATGTCTCCCCTTAACAAAAACAGGAACATCCAATGCCAAGAATATAGCACAGCCATCCACATATTTACTTTTAACTGAATTCATTTTATTCCAAGTTGTAGAACTGTATCAGGGAGTTCAGCCATTATTTAAAATTCTCAAAAACAGTAAAATATAATTTATCTTACAATTGTTTGGACTATGCCTTTGTTCATCAAACAGGCAATAAAGTTTGTTCACACAAATCTTTATTTCAATTTTGTTTCTATAATTAGTTTATCTAGTTTATTTTGGTATGAAAGAAAGGACATTATATGGACTCTCTGCATCTCAGTCTAGTCAGTCTAAACAGGCATCTGTTCCAAAACACCAACTTCATGACCAAGCACATGGAAATATTTTTGTGCAAAAAAAGGTCTAAGTGAATGTCTTCCAGAATATTTTTTATTTAAACGGACATTAACTTAAAATTAAACATGCAAAAATATGTTTTTAAGGAAAATAACACACCATTTCAATATCAATTAATTATTTAATAATATTTCTAAGCTTAGATGATGTGAAGTGTCTACTATGTACTTTGATAGGTGCAGTTTTCACGATCCAGCTACATTCTACTGAGTGGTTGCTTAGATTACTGTAGAAGCTCATTTAACATTATCTCTATCTCACCATAATAAAAGGTGACAAGATAGGCATGTATTTCTTGACTGCTATTAATTTGGAAAACCATGCAAAATGTGCTAACAAAATGAAAGTTTTAAAACATTTAATTTACATTTAGATATTTTGTAATGTGTTGCCATGGGGACCCTCCCAAAAAATCTGAAAAATTACTTCTTTATAAATTGCGAACATTTACTAACTGGCTGTGTTAAATATTCAAGGGCATAGTAAAATGTTTCTAACTTACTTGGATGAACAGTCAGCTTTGTACCTTTGCCAAAATTAAGCTTATAGTTGTTAATATTAGCACAGTCAGAAATCCCAGTGCATAAACCTCCTAACTCTCCCTGACAAATGCTTATCTAGAAAGTTCTTCTGTCAAAGCCCTTTATTTTTGTCGCTGGACATGGTTTATAGTAAAATATAGCTATGAAAAGATCGTATGAGATCCAAAGTCCAAAAAGTTGTTCTTACAAATTGGTTATAATATGTAGCAAATGGTGACCATGTCTGGGGAAATACTGCATCAGACAAAGATAGTAAGATGGATTCATTAACTTATGGATTGATTGACAGTGGTTGAATGAAAAATAGGCATATTCCTACCTTAAATCCTGAGTGGACTAGTATTTTTCCTCAGAAGTAGCTTTTATCCCTAATTTGTAAACTGTGGGGACATTTTACTAGCCCCGCACATACATGGTACATATGGTTAATAGTTTTTTTAAATTTAATAGTGACTTGTTGCAAAGGGAATACAGTTCATACAATTATGTAAATGCATTTACAATTTTAGCCAGTAATATTTTAATACTTACTGGGCTGAACTAAAAGTTTGGTTCCAGATCCAAAAATGTATTTCCATCCACCAGAAGTCACACATCAAATAACACCACTACAAAAATGTAATTGCACTAAAATAAAGAGCATCTCAATAAACCTAATACATAGATAAAATTGATCTAATTGCCTATATTTTTATGTTTGGCTTGGGCTAACTCATATGTTTTGTTGCTTAATGATAATTATTTGGTGCAATAAACCTAATACATAGATAAAATTGATCTAATTGCCTATATTTTTATGTTTGGCTTGGGCTAACTCATATGTTTTGTTGCTTAATGATAATTATTTGGTGCAATAAACCTAATACATAGATAAAATTGATCTAATTGCCTATATTTTTATGTTTGGCTTGGGCTAACTCATATGTTTTGTTGCTTAATGATAATTATTTGGTGCAATAAACCTAATACATAGATAAAATTGATCTAATTGCCTATATTTTTATGTTTGGCTTGGGCTAACTCATATGTTTTGTTGCTTAATGATAATTATTTGGTGCAATAAACCTAATACATAGATAAAATTGATCTAATTGCCTATATTTTTATGTTTGGCTTGGGCTAACTCATATGTTTTGTTGCTTAATGATAATTATTTGGTGTAATAAGTTAAGTATGAGAACATATTTAGCGGTATTGTTTGGTCTTACTCGGTTTAGAATGATCATCCAAAAGCATATAAGCATATTCTTTATATATTTTAATTTCCTAATGTGTCTTTGTTGTTTACTTAAATATTTTGTAGTTGCAAGACTTTTTCATTCTTGATACAAATATAATTTTCTGGATTGAAGTGTTTAGAGTATATCTCAAAAAATGTATTTGTAAATATTTGAGGTTCTGCATTGTCTATTTTATATATATTATTTATAGAATTATGTCTTTATACTTCTGTGCATGTTCATAATAAATGTATTTTCATATATGTTTGGTATGGTGAAGGACATTACTTACTTGGGCAGACAGTCAGTTTTGTCCCTTTGCCAAAGACTAATTTATATGTAGTTCCAGTCACACAGTCACAAATACCTATACACAAATCATGCTTGATCTATGTTTAAGACATACTATCTCTCTAACTTATTCCTAGAAAATCAGTATTTCTATTCTGTTTGAAAATCAGCATTCTGGGAATCTGTACAGAGTTTACAAAAGGGTTTGTGCTACATACAAAGCCCAGACACTTACTTGGTATGACCATTAATTTTGTTCCTTTTCCAAATATAAGCTTGTTGCCATAATCACACAGTGGCACATTACATTGCAAAAACACATGCACATGACATTAAAGTAACATACCTTGTGGATTTTTATATATCTGAAAGTACAAATAAGAAGCCATTAACACAAAGGCCCAGATTACAAATAGCGCACTATTTTCTTTCCGTACTTTAGCACTAACTGCGCTCAAGTTAAAATAATTAGCCCAGCCAGATTAGAGCTGGTATTACAAGTTGAAAGTAAAAAGTTAGCATGCGAGCGAAAGACTCAGGACTTGTATTTTTATTTTTTAAATATATTTCAATATATATATATTTTTTGTAAAAAAAATATATATATATATGTATATGTGCACATACATATTTACACATATAAACACATAAATACACATGCATCAAACATTTATAGCATGCACTGTAATTCCCCCATCTGCACTATCTTTTTTGCCTCCACCTGAGGGGTTCAAGGGGATCGAACCCTCCAGACGGAGGCAAAAGAAATAGTGTAGATGGGTGAATTACAGTACAGTACACAGGTGCTCGGGCAATGTCCTTTTTACCCCTTTTACACACACACACACACATATATATATATATATATATATATATATATATATACATATATATTATTATTTTTGGAGCCCTTTCAAGGCAAACACCTTGGCATTTAACATATCTCTTTTGCATAGCAGTTATTTACATAAATAATCAGAGTAAATCTAAATTGTTGATTATTACAACTTCGATGATTGTAGTAGTTCAAAATATTGCTTTACTGTTTTTCACCATCAGTTTTTTTTAAAACTGAGTTTATTTTAGGCGTCTTGAACAGGAAATTTGGACTTACTTGGGATAACATTTAATTGTGTTCCAGTCCCAAAAGTTTGCTTTCCATATCCTGAGCCAGTATTCACACATTCAAAGTGAGCTTTGCATAAACCCAATACCGTGCTCACAAGTTTTGTGTGGTGTTATGCTAAGCTCATTCTTCAAACACATCTTTTATTTTTATTAAGTTAATTTAGAATTGTAAACAGAGATACGACTGTATATATAAAAACTGTATGTCAAAATATTTTTGTATTAAATGCATTCTATGATTAAGTAATATACAAAAATATATAAAATATATTTCACATCGAATAAATGACATCAATTTTTGTTTTTGATTTTTACATGAGGTGGATGCAGATAGAAAGTTATCAGAGGCTTAAAGCAGTTAGAAATGAAAACTAGCATGTAAACTGACATTTTCATTATAATTCACTGCACACTAATAGGTTTGAGTTACGTAATGATACAATCTTTAAATAAAGTTAATAGTTTAATTTAAACACATAGCAAAATGGTTATCCAAATTATTATCCTAAATCCAGTTACAAAATATATTAATACTCTGTATCAGTTCAAATTGTTATCAAGTATTAAGGTTCAAAACTGTTGTAGATTTACTTATTGAAATATAATATATATACAGTATATATATATATATATATATATATATAGATATATATATATAGATATATATATATACACAAACACATTTTTAGTGAAGAAAAATTAAATTCAGCAGTTTAAAATATGGAAATTACAGGTCCTAATAAAAAGGTGTATGCTAGTCATTTAATGAGTGATTGCAATGGACTATTCCACTTTAAATATGACTGTGAAATCATGACTATAACTATAAGTAGCTATGTATACTGGTGTCTATAGATTAATGTGTTGATCCACATATTATTGCATCGCCTGATGTTATTAAAAAATGAATGCAATATATTGTGACACATACTGAAAGGGAAGAAGTGGGATGGAATACTCACTTGGATTTACAGTTAGTTGAGTTCCAGAGCCAAAAGTGTATCTGTAGCCATCATTCACACTGCAGCACAATACTTTACATGAAGTATTTTAGCATTTATATTTGCACAGTATAGAGGAGTGAGGAGTTATAAAGATATTGAGAACTGACAGAATTGTTAAGAATAAAATATGAATGCTACTTTGGTTCCTGCTACAAAATATTTCCTATGGGAACCAAAGAAGTACATAAAAATATTAATAAAAAAAAAACTCCCAACAAATATAAATAATTAAATAAATAAAAAAAATATATATATTTTTTTTTAAATTATTTTAGAGTCATAGTGTATTTTGTTCTATTAATATATTAAGCACAACTAATTATAGAAAGATCTAGAATTATTAAACGTTATTACTAATTTAGTGACTACACTAAACTTTTATTTAGCAGTGATAAATGGGGCAGAGCTCACTCATCTTAATACGCTTTATAGTGCTTGCCATCATTTTTTTTTGTTACTTATTAGATTAATAGGTATGAAGGAAATTAATTTAGCATTTTTAATTCCACCTTTTATTGTGAGTCTGCTCTTTTAAATAGGGGTTATATGCATTGGTTTTTAGGGTGGGTAATGTGCCTATTAACAACTGATCAACAACTTTACATTTTCAACGATTTATTACATTTCTAAGAGTAAAGGTATAAAGACTTACTTGGGGTCACAATAAGGTTGGTCCCTTTTCCAAAAACAAGTTTAGAGTAACTAGAAGTACACAGTGATTACTGTCACTACAAAAACATATTATAGAGATCATGTACAAATGTTCTGTCAAGATTGCATGCATGACTGAAATACAGTGATTAATGCAGCATTCCAAAAAGAAAGATATATATATATATATATATATATATATATATATATATATATAAATATATATATATATATATATATATACATACATTATATATATATATATATATATATATATATATATTTTATATATATATATATATATATATATATATATATATATATATATATATATATATATATATATATATATATATATATATATATATAATAGAAACTTGAAAATAATGGGATGTCCAAAAAGTATTTTTTTAATGCTAAAATCATGAAACTATAAAAAAAGACAGTCTATTCAATAGTAGACTTTCATGGTTCAGACAGGGCATGCAATGTTTACTTTTATCATAAAATGTGGTTTGTTCTCTTGATATTCTTTGTTAAGAGCTAAACCTAGATAGGCCCATATGCTAATTTCTAAGCCCTTGAAGGCTAACTCTTACCTCAGTGCATTTTGACAGTTTTTCACAGCTAGACAATGCTGGTTCATCTGTGCCATATATATATAACATTGTGCTCACTCCCGTTGAGTTATTAATGAGTCCGCACTGATTGGCTGAAATAGAAGTCTGTCAAAAGAACTGAGATAAGGGGCAGTCTCCAGGGGCATATATACAAGGTAATCACTGAGGTAAACAATATATTAATATAACAGTGATGGTTATGCAAAACTGGGGTATAAATAAAGGGATTGTCTATCTTTTTAAACAATAAAGGTTGTTTAGATTTTTATCTACAATAGCTGACAAATCTTTGCAGGGCACTCTTCTCTTTTGCCTCTTAAAAAGGATAAGTTTGCACTAACACTTTGGAATCTGTTTGCATTCTACAAATAAATAATAATAATAATCATACTGAATTTATACTGTAGACTTAATGGTCACTCATCAGAAGGTCAATCACCCTCCATCCAGGATGATTTAATATCCCCATTTAAAACCATTTTGATGGCTTGAGGAGAGAATGTCATTATTGCTCATGTCTATTTTGTTTTTCATGCACAATATGAAAGTCACTAAAGGTAAGCAGGCATTGAAATATGGACACCTTGCTCACTATGGCAAGATAAAGGGATAACTGCAACTACACTTTCAAGGTTAAAATGTAGGGTTAGCTTTTCAAATATTCAGCTCAGATGGTAATTTGCAAAAAAAAGTGTTATCTTATGAGAAAAGCACAAGTGGGCTAAAAGAAGATACATCCTGGTTATACACAATCCTATAAAACAAGCTTCCTAGTAAGGTTTGTTCCTATTTGAGTACCTATATTTTTACTATGATTCTTAATTCTAAGCAGATATTATGCCAATATAATAACTGATATTCCATTACGTAACTTAAGTCAATTTTTTTTATATTTTTATGATTTCTCGCCTCTTTGTATATAAAATGTTGATAGGAATTTACATTGGGGAAATTCTTGCCCAAACCTAAGTCATCTATAAGTCAATTTGTGTGTGCTCTGTAGAATCTGCTGCCCTGACTAAATCAAAATTAATAAATGTATAAATAAATGAAAGAATCAATCAATAAAACGTTAATAAAATATTTAAAGCTAACGCCTTCAGCAACACCACAAAATTATTGGTTGGATTCTATTCCAGTTGAAAAGCTTAACACACAATTTGTCTACAAAGTTTAGACTGTATTGTAGAAAATTTATGATATTTAAGCACATTTTTATTCATTTAAAATATAAAATGATCCTTAAAACTGTGCACTTACTTGGTATCACTACTAACTTTGTCCCCGAACCAAATGTAAGCTTATTGCCAGCTGCATTAACACAGTATTTCACCCCATAGCAAAAACAGAAATATCAGAGTATCTTTAATTGACAACTACACACCCAAATGTGAAGAAAAATCAATACCATAGTTAAAAACAACAACATATTTCCTAATATCTTTAGTGATATTACTAATTTGAAATTCTTGAAAACCTGGGGCTTAACTTGCATTTATTTGATCTGTGCATTTATTCAACAAACATGTTTTTATAATTATCTTTTTATCATTTCACATCATATTATGTTGTTATGCTTGACTTATTTTGTAATAAAGGTCACTATAGGGGCCCTGAAAAGCTCAGTCAAGTTAGGAAGGAAGTAATATTTCCAGAATAATTAAATTATTGAACATGATTACATCTATGTTCTCTTTTTTTTTTTTTTCAAAAGCAACTTTCTGCAACCATGTGAATATTTGTATTTAATAGGATATTAAACTGACAATTTAATCTACAAGAAAATTATGTATTTTGTTTGCGTTTGCTATAAAATATTTCACAAAACTTAACCATTCACCCTGAACATTATCAAGCAGTTTGCTTGACCCAACTACATTTCCACACAATAATTACTTAGATCCGTGCAGGAGCTCATTTATCACTGATAGACGTGTTTATCAGGGTTTTTAAGGGGTGCCTCTCTTGACTGCTCTTGATTTGCAAAACCATACAAATTATGCTAATACAATGGCAGTTTTTAAATGTTTAAAAAATATTATTGTTGTATTCAAATATTTTTCAAAGCAATACGTATTTGTTGATGCATGTTAATCCCCCCTTTAAGATTTTAAATACAAGTAAATAATACATTGTAAATATCTTTGCAACTTGTGAACATTTCTGTAATAAATATTCAAGCGTGTAGTAAAATGTTTCTTTCTTACTTACTTGGGTGAACATTTAGCTTTGTACCTTTGCCAAAAATGAGCTTATAGTTGCCAGTATTAGCACAGTCAGTAATCCCAGTGCGAAAACCTAGTCACCCTCACTGATAAATGGTTATCTTAAAGGCTTTCCTCTAATTGCTCTTTATCTCTGTTGTTGGCAAAGATTAAAAAAAAAAAAAAAAAAAACAAGATGGATCTTATGAAGTTGAAATAGTAATTCCTTTAAAATGGGTGTAGAATGTAGCAAAATGACTATGTTGTGAATGAATGCTGCATCAGACGGACATGGATAAAAAGATAGATGTGTAGATAGATAGACAGACAGATGAAAGGAGAGATATACATATAATATTAAGCACACTTTGGGAGCCACCTACTAAAATTACTGAGCGATTACTAAGTATGCCACAAACAATAAATTAATAATAAACTGAATATATTAAGCTCAGCTCTATTAAATCAGCTATGATATTTTTTTATACAAATACGTATCATATGTATAATATGCTATATCAAATGATATCAAACTTATTAAGTGTTCATTAGTCTATTTTTGCCACTAGTGCATGACACTTTGTTTAGGTTAGAAGAAGCAGAAATAACTAGATAATAAAGGTAAAAAAAATTATGTTAAAATTAGATTGGAAATGATATATGTGCCCTGTTTACTAACTAGCTACAAAGAAGAGAATACTATATACATAAATATTTTAAAAATCTACACATTTTGCCCAGCAACTGGACTTCTGCATCCATATTAAATTTCAGACTTTTAGCAATGAATGTATACTAACTTGCAAATTAAAATATTACCTTATTAATTATTAATGTTTAAGATAAGCTTTAAAACTGTCAATCATATGAGCCAAACACAATGTGCCAAAGACTATAAATTAAAATCTTTACTTACTGGGACTTACTACAATCATTGTTCCTTTGCCAAACACCAGCTTCCCTAGGTTATTATTCACACAGTTGCATCTCTCATTACACAAACTTGCAGGTTAACATACATCTATATCCTGCAGCTGGAAGCTCTTCTGATAGGCAGCATGCTTAAATCATTCTTGAAAAATTGGTAAATGTAATTGTTGCAAATATTATTAAAGAAACATTCCAGTCATTCTAGTAAAAGTTATCACTGTTTTAGTGTCAACATTTTTTTATCTGCATGTGCATAGTTAGATATTCTCAGTGCCCCAGCCTTTTAAATACTGCAGCTGCTCAGAGCACCAGTGGGGCTTGTATCATGTCAGCAATTAACAAATTGAGTCATTAACAGATGGTACAATTACCTTAGGCTCTTTGAGTAAGGGTTGTGTTTAGAATTCTGGCACACAGTGGATACTTAAAGGGACACTGTACCCAAAAAAATGATTTCATGATTCAGATTGAGCATGAAATTTTAAGCAACTTTCTAATTTACTCCTATTATCAAATTTTCTTCATTCTCTTGGTATCTTTATTTGAAATGCAAGAATGTAAGTTTAGATGCCGGCCCATTTTTGGTGAACAACCTGGGTTGTCCTTGCTGATTGGTGGATAAATTCATCCACCAATAAAAAGTGCTGTCCAGAATACTGAAAAAAAAAAAAGCTTAGATGCCTTCTTTTTCAAATAATGATAGCAAGAGAACGAAGAAAAATTGATAATAGGAGTAAATTAGAAAGTTGCTTAAAATTGCATGCTCTTTCTGAATTACAAAAGAAAAAATTTGGGTTCAGTGTCCCTTTAAATACACTTTTGAAACAGCTACAACTTTTATTAGAAGCATTTTTACTAATACCTGTATATTACAAAAATGCTTCTATTCAAAACTGAAATGCATCCATATGAATTCCAAACTCTGCAGCAACAACTATCCCATTATTTTAAAATTCAGTATCTTATAAAATATCAGAAAAGTATCAAAATTTAGAACCTGGCCATTAGGTGACAAGCTATAGGTTTTCTGATTATTTGTATGAAATCTGAAGATGAAGTTAGGAACAAAGATGATCATACAAAAATGGCAGAATATCTTATATTTGGAGCCTCAATATGTTTTATAACTGAAGCAAACATTATTGGTATAAACAAAACAATGCTATTAAAAAAAAAAAAAGAAAAACAAACTTGAAAAACCATAAATTCCCTAATAGTATAATTTGTTCTGTGTACTTGTGCAGATACTCACTTGGAATAACTGTTAACAAGGTTCCTTCCCCAAAAACAATCTTATAGCCAGAGGTATAACACAGTGTTGTGTTTGATTACAAAAATCCTCCACATTTCTCCACATTCTATAAGACTGTGATAAAATATGTTTATTCAGATTTGAAGCTTTTATTTTGTATTATTGCTGTAGTAACCATTTCATGAGAAAAAAAATAAATAAAGAGACAGCCAGGTTCATAAATTTGGTTACCCAAAATGTATCAATTATCATAGTTGAACAGTGTCAGATAAAAACATAAACTTGTTACAATCTGGTTATGGTATTTTAGTCTCTCATTTTTATTAAAAATAGAATATCTGTAGGGTAACTTACTTGGAATAACATTTAATTTTGTTCCAGATCCAAAAACCAACTTTCCAATACCAGAGCCATAATCACACATTGACTTTTAGCTTAACACAAACTAAGGATACCTCAGTAAAACATACTATCAAGACATCAGCCCACAGATATAATGAGTTGTCCTGCATTATAGCTGCAATACAACATAATTACTGACTCAGTTGTTACCTGCTATGATTTAATGTCTACTAATATGCATGTACATAGTTAGACATTCTCAGTGCCCCAGGCTTTTAAATACTGCAGCTGCTCAGAGCACCAGTGGGGCTTGTATCATGTCAGCAATTAACAAATTGAGTCATTACCAGATGGTACAATTACATTAGGCTCTTTGAGTAAGGGTTGTGTTTAGAATTCTGGCACACAGTGGATACTTAAATACACTTTTGAAACAGCTACAGCTTTTATTAGAAGCATTTTTGCTAATACCTGTATATTACAAAAATGCTTCTATTCAAAACTGCAATGCATCCATATGAATTCCAAATTTTGTTTGGAATTTCCTTTTAAGGGAATATCTAGTGGCAGTTCCAGATAAGTGTCTAGTGGTGTGTACCTCAAAATCTGCAAGGTATCTGTAGCACAAGCCCTGTAAATGTCAAGCAAATTACAAGTCTTAGAAAAGGCACAAGGTAAAGACTAACAAAATACTTTTAGAAAAATATTCTGCAAAACACAGTAGTGCGATTATCTTTTGAAGAACTCTATTTGCTAATGTAGACCAGTAATCACCTCTGCAGCAACAACTATCCCATTATTTTAAAATTCAGTCTCTTATAAAATATCAGAAAAGTATCAAAATTTAGAACCTGGCCATTAGGTGACAAGCTATAGGTTTTCTGATTATTTGTATAAATCTGAAGATGAAGTTAGGAACAAAGATGATCATACAAAAATGGCAGAATATCTTATATTTGGAGCCTCAATATGTTTTATAACTGAAGCAAACATTATTGGTATAAACAAAACAATGCTATTAAAAAAAAAAAGAAAAACAAACTTGAAAAACCGTAATTTACCTAATAGTATAATTTGTTCTGTGTACTTGTGCAGATACTCACTTGGAATAACTGTTAACAAGGTTCCTTCACCAAAAACAATCTTATAGCCAGAGGTATAACACAGTGTTGTGTTTGATTACAAAAATCCTCCACATTCTATGGGACTGTGATAAAATATGTTTATTCAGATTTGAAGCTTTTATTTTGTATTATTGCTGTAGTAACCATTTCATGAGAAAAAAATAAATAAAGAGACAGCTAGGTTCATCAATTTGGTTACCCAAAATGTATCAATTATCATAGTTGAACAGTGTCAGATATAAACATAAACTTGTTACAATCTGGTTATGGTATTTTAGTCTCTCATTTTTATTAAAAATAGAATATCTGTAGGGTAACTTACTTGGAATAACATTTAATTTTGTTCCAGATCCAAAAACCAACTTTCCAATACCAGAGCCATAATCACACATTGACTTTTAGCTTAACACAAACTAAGGATACCTCAGTAAAACATACTATCAAGACATCAGCCCACAGATATAATGAGTTTTCCTGCATTATAGCTGCAATACAACAGAACTTCTGACTCAGTTACCTGCTATGATTTAATGTCTACTAATATGACAAGAATAATGCAGAAGTTGTTGTTAAAATAAAATGTATGTAATTCTTTTTTAGTAGTTCCATATTTAGTCTAACTACTAGTTTAATTAACAAAATAATATTATTAGAATATGTATCTTACCACTTCTATTATTATTATTATGACTAATATTACCAATGACAACAGTACCTTTCGAAGTATAAATTTTATTTTATTGTCAATTTTAATGTTTAAATTTAAATGCTATCATTTTCAGTTCTTAGGGACTCAGTGGTAAATATCCACAAACTTCCACCTGACTTGTGTATATAACTGAGTTCAGTTAAACATACGGACCTGAAGTTGAGCTATCCACAAAAATCTGACTTTTAAAAATATATCCATCCTGGACCTACTTTAAAATCCCCCATTTTGTATTAATTTCTGGTCAGCTGTGAAGCATTCGCTTGACTTTAAACTTAGAGATGACATTACATTTTGCAAAACAAATTAGTCGTTTTTATTGCCTTTAATGTTTAATATTATTATGCTTTTATTTTTAATTTATAATTAAAAATATATTTTTTAATTAACAATATAATTGTTCATTATTTTTAAATATGTCTCCCTGTCCATATTGACATGGTTACAGCTGACAGCTATATGTGAGAAATGAATAACAACCTAAGGCTTGTTATAAATATTTTTTCAAGTTCTAATTATAGCAGGTAAGTGATGTAGAGAATCTGACATGACAGACTTTAGCAATAAAGTGTAACATATATGAAAAGTCCTTCTCAAGCTGGTGTTTTATGGATAGCTGAGTTGCTTTTTGTATACTTGTATTAACAAGTCAGCTTTTTCTGATTAAATTGACTTAAAATGATTATGTGAGTGAGGATATGTGAGTCAATTGTAATTGGAAACTTTAAAACTATCTTGCCTCCAGACTGAGCAGTGTTTTTCAATTCCAGCCCTCAAGTAGCCCTTACAGGTTAGGTATTTAATTATTCCCCTTCTAAGGCTGTTCATTGGCTCAATCATTATAAATGCATCATCTGGGCTCAGATAGGAAAATCCTTTAAATCTAGCCTGTTAGATGTCCTTGAGGACTGTTATTGTGAAACATTGTTCTAGAGAATACCCGGATTGGTTGGATAATTTACCTGAATTACCAAAAGTTGGTAATAATTTATGCACAGGCAAAAACAAGTATGGAATGATCAGTTTTAAAGCATGCTAAAGAAATTCCCCTTGGGGATGCTTTTGGAAATTTTTTGGTAAAAATGTAAAATAATGGTATCAAGTTATTTTTTAAAAAATAACTCCAGATTTAGAATCTTGTTTTTAATGTGTATTTAAAACACATATTGTGTATAATTCTGTCTGTAATGAATGGATTAAAAAGTGCTATATACATGATATTTCATATTAGAAACATGTTTCCTCTTAGACAGAGTCATGTCAAGGTAACATACAAGACAGCGCAACCGAGAGTGATAGATTGCAACAGAAAGGATTCTGGAGAGACTTTGGGAAGTACAAGTTACATTATTAGCAGATGTTATGACACAGTCCTAGAGCTAATACATTGTAATTTAATTAAAATAGATGCCTTCTGATATAACATTGTGAGGAAATAACATTGTGATTGGATAAAATGGTGATTACAGGGTAATGGAAAAAAACCAAGATGTAATTTAGCAGCATTAGTGCAGTCACTTAGTTTTCAGTATTTCATACTTGAAGTCAGAGGGCAGTAAATCCTGTTTGCTAGTCTACTGTGTGTTAAAAAACAAACAAAACAACTTTCACCTCAAATGATAGTAAAATATAATGACTGGAAAAAATAAATGTCATTTTGATGTTTTGCAGTCAAGTTAGACAATGGTAAAGAGCAAAAGTATCTTACTTGGATGGACTTTCAGTGTTGTTCCAGCTCCAAAGACTAGCTTTCCCCAGTTGCCACCAGTATTAACACTGTAACTCAAAGCTTTGCACTTACTCCCCATACTAAAGGGAACCAATACTATTCAAACATTAGTGAACTTTAGATTGGTTAATAATCTAATCAAGATTATTAGATGTTTTTTTAAACAATTTAGCTCACTGTAGTATATATTTTATCAATTCATTTATGGTTTAAACAAGGATTTTTTTTTATTAATTAATTTAACGTTATTAATATTGATTCATTTTTATACCGATTTAAATGCTGATCTTACACTATTTTTAGTTACCATATCCTATTTTAACACTTGTATAGGGTCACTGCCTTTATGTTGTTTTTTTTTGTTTGTTTGTTTAAATCTAAAAAATAAATGTCCTTTGCTAAAGATTTTATCATTTTTTATTTATAAAACAAATTAAATCAGTTTATGTTCTACCTTAATTAAAAATCAACATTTTAATAATGGTCTTCGGATGTTGGAATTGCTAAGTTTCCCTTCTACTTCTATATATTTATTATTATTTTTTTTAAAAAAGTTGCTGTTATTAGATATTCATTTAATACCTGGAGCAAGCTGTAAGTTGAAGCAAGCACATCAGATTTAATTAACAATAACAGCTAGTTTCTACATAAATTCAATGGATGTAATTTTAGGTGTACAGTACAATAAATAAAAACTGTGATACAAAACTTACTTGGTTTAATGACTAACTTAGTCCCGAGGCCAAATATTAATTTATTGTATGTATTCCACATTGTGTTACTTCATAGCAAAAAGAGAACACTACCTTACTAAAGGTCAGATGACCACAAAAAAATATACATATTACAGAACACTTTGGTCCTAGATATATATGTAAGTTAATATTAAATATATATCTAGGACCAAAGTGTGATGTAATATGTATCATTCTTTGTGGTTATCTGACCTTTAGTAAATTAATGTTAATATTGATAAATAGCACCTTCACCCTACATTAAACAAGTGAAGATAATTCACTAAATTGCTGGGTATCAAGTGCTTATAAATAATGTGATAGTGCCATTGGAAAAACTTATTTTTGAAAAAAGAGGACGCAATGAGTTATTATACACAACACTAAAAAACATGATGTCTCAAGTCAAATGTTATTCAAAACTTCACCATGACCTATGACCTCCATATATTGGGGTGAATGATAATATGGAAAGTGGCATTCATGAAAAACTGTTAAACTTATAGCTTAGTAGACTAAAAGCTACTTTTAAGAATGAATAGCATGTTAACATGTAAACTAACTTTCCAGCAGATGTGATTGGGAAACCATTTCAAAACATACTAATAATATACATCAATACAATACTTAATAATTATCAAATGTGTTTGTGTTTTCATATTTTTGACAAAGTTTAATTTGACTTATTGACTCTCTAATGACTAATTTACTTCTGTCCAGGAGACAAGTCTGCCTATGCAAAGCTTTTCTTAGAGCTGTATTATGTCATATAAAATAAAAAAAATAAGTAGTAAATAAGACAAGGCAGTGATACAGTGAAGAATTTAAAAATGATAGAACAGAAACCACAATTACAAGCAAATAGAAAACAATAACATATATAAATGCTCTCTTGTGTCATTGTTAATTCTGTAAAATACAAAACTTCATGTTTCCAGGAATAGCTTATAAGATAAAGTTGCTCTTGTTTTTTAGTTACAGTCTAAAAATAAAAGAAATAGTTATTTTGATTAGAAACATTTTTTCCCCAACAAATGCAAAATAGTAGTAATGATAATAATACATTGTGTCTTACTTGGTATAACATACAGCTTTGTACCTTCTCCAAAGGTTAACCGGTAACCTGCCCCACTATTAGCACATCATTTCTTCTCATAACAATAACCTAAATGCCATATTACCTTGGAATGTGGGATTGTATTTCTTGGTAAACTAACCTGTTATTAGTGTAATATAGTTAAACAAAGATACACATACTGTTAACTTACTGGGCTTTACTTGCAGTCGGGTCCCTTTTCCAAATGTGAGCTTAGTGTAGCCAGCATTAGCACATTGCTTGAAGTCATTACATTTACCTTAATTAAGCAAACTTCACCACTGTGCCTCTCTGCTATTCTTGACTATATGTTATCTATTTAAAGTAGTGCAACTATGAACTTATTGTGACTCACGTTGAGTAAATTTGGGGAACAAATAGTTTGCTATTATAAATATAGCAAGTCAGCTATCCATAATTAAGTGATTTGTAAATTGACTTGAGGTAGATTTCTCAAATCCAGCCAACTTTAAAGCAAAATATCTAAAGGGATTTCAAGTCACATCCTCTTCACATACAGACTTGCCATAGTTAGGACTCAAGGTATAACATATTTATTAATAGAGGCAGATGTTAATTATTAATTAGGGCAATATTTGACTGTTTAATATTGCTTTAAAAATGAGTATTTATGCAATTCTACACAAGCTTTCCATGCAATTTTTTAAAAAAAAAATAAAGTGATATTTAGCTAGAAAGTAATTTTTTAACTAACTTTGTACTTTATGGCGTTATTACTGACTTTGCACTGCTTAAACTAGAGAAACGTTGATGGCACTACTTAAGTGATAGGGGTGAGTTACCACTAAGTATATCAATTGACCTATAGAATGCTATTGTTTTGGTTGGAAGGTGCTATGTATCAATATAATTAGTTACAAAAATTCAGTTATAGAACTGAACAGAAAAGCAATACTATATAAGCACTCAATGGTCACCCCTTATATGAATTGTGTAGAGGCGTGTATGTCATAAATGATTAAAACATACATTTTATTGAAAAATTCTAAAATAACAAAATTTAGGTTCAAAATAATATCTAAAATCCACACTATATCTGTTAGTGTCTGGATACTGAAACTCAATGCAAAATTGCAATTGAATAGACCTCAATATTTCATACCACAAAACTGAAATCATAGTTTAAAATTACACTAATAAATATTTTACCAAATGAAGTAGATTTTAAATGAAAACAAAGAACTACTAGAGATAAGGGATTTCAGAATATGCTGCTAATATACCATACATGTCATCACTCATTGTTTCAAACAAATAAAGTTTCACAAAGGATCAATAATTTGCCATAATTTGTTACCTGGTATGATGGTGAGTTTTGTTCCCTTTCCAAATAGCAGTTTACCTGCTACTCCTGATTGCCACAGTGACAAGGTTCATTACAGAAACCATATTTCTATGGTCAATTACAATCCTTTAGAAAACATATTCAATGATTTTTCAACAACATCACCAGTAAAGTCCTTTTTTTTCTACATAAATCAGTTGACAAGCTTTTCTAAAGAATTATGATTGATGCCTTAATTACTAATGTATTACTTCTTCATAGTATGCCTAGATATTCTTAATTATTATATTACAGAAATAAATAGAAAAATATAATTTAAATACACATTCTTATACATGCCAAAAAGTCACTAAAATGTTATTATTCCCCTACATTTCATTATTTTATTGTATTATTATCAATATTATATGAGAATTTAATATACTTTTTTTATAATATAGCCTGGTTATCTTCCATGTTACTAAAAATAGAAAACCATCTTTAAACACCCTTGCTGAATTTATTCCCAAATAAACATTGGCTTTTCTAATATTTTGCTCCTGTGATTGCAGTTTATACCGTTATGTTCTGCACAATGTGCAATGTTCATGATCTACAATTTATTATGCCAATTATATTTTAAATACAACTGAATTAGGTACTAATAAGGTAAGGTATGTGAAAATATTTAGATACCTCTACTTAAATAGGGAAAATTAACTGTATATTTAATTGCAAGAATTCACATATAGTATATGGGTACTTACTTGGAAAAACTGTTAACTTTGTCCCGCTACCAAATATGAGCTTGACATTATTATTGTCACAGTAATACATGCCATTACAAAAAGCAAGACTTTATAGATCAGTATCCTGGATGTTATATATGTTAAATGTTATACTTCTTTAAACTGCTTGTTTAGCTTTGCATTAAATATGTTTTTTCTCTAATTTATAATTGTAATTAAGGTATCTAACTTCCTTGATTTATTTGACAGGACATTAATGTAATTTGTTTATAAGTGTAGTTAGGGCTAAACATTTCTAATAGTCATTTACTATAGTCTACTAATATAATGAAATTGCACTGGACGAGTAACAAATTAGGCTTTTTCCTATATGAAACACTGATGGACTGAAATTATTTTTCTACTCTCACAGTGACCCTGATGCTTAGTATACATCAGCAATTGAACACTGCATTGCACATGATCTGCATACAACATAAATGTTCCCAAGTATTTAAATGGGTATTTGATTATAAACATGTGCAAAAGTTTACCCCCCCCCAGCACTATGCCTATTAATATGTAGGTATCTTATCTCTTTTGCTTTGGCTACTTTTGACAGGTACAAATTAGTTTATATAGCGATCAAGCAATAATTATGTAACATGTTGCAGGGTATGGGTTTAGCTGATATAGGACTGGGGAGGGGGCATCCACAATTTTTGAATGTAAACAACAAAACCTGGTGAAATTTATTAAGACTATGATTACAATGTTTTGTACTGCAAATAGCTAAAGATTTTATGGAGAAATAGTTGAATTCACTGGGCTCCTTTTATTAAGCTGTGTATATAGCTTTGGAGGCTCTTCCCTGCAGACTTGCATGAATGAGTCTGCAGTTAAAAATCATCACACTGCTGCTTCTGAACCTTTATACCAGTTCTTAGCTGGCAGATTAAAATCCCCCTGGACACATTTGTCCTGAGTGACTGACAGCCCCTACTTATGCGCAATTGGGCTAGTGTGACCAGAAGGCAGCATTGCACAAGCGGACAATTCTGCGACCCCGGGTAAAAAAAGTTCATAGAAGCAAACCCTGTCTAACTAAATTTTGTTTATATCGGCCCCCAATGACTCTTTCGCCATTTAAAGATATCTGTGTTATTAAATTTATTTTCACTTGACCACAACTAACATGTTGCCACTATTTAACCTAATAAATGCTAGAACACACACAATTTTAATGGAACTGCTTTTTTGCCTCACTAACTAGGTACGGATACCTTATTTTCCTTAAAACCCTGTATTTGTGCATCAAAACTTCCATATAATTAAAAAAAATCTACAATATAAGGACGATTTGAGGACCTATGATTTCAGCATATCAAATAATGTGTCTCAAACAAAGGTATATTCTCAAATGCTGAGATGACATATGTAATTATGATTTTGATGGACTACATTTGAACTACATATTTTTATCATACTAATATGAAATCTGATGAGCTTTACATTTCAATATAATTAATAAATTACCTTTTATATTTTTATATGCTGGTTATTAGGTTGTTTTCTCTAAATTATGAGGTATGTGGTCTCTTTTCTCCCAGCAGAAACTTATTCAGACATATAGATATGGGGCAAATATGTAATACAGTAGATAACTGAAGTCTAAGAAAAACATGATAGATACTCTGAATAGATAGGCTAAAGGGACAAAATAATCCTTGCTATAGAGTAGAATACCTTGTATATTGGCACTTACTTGGTATAACAGATAATATTGTTCCTTTTCCAAATACAAGTTTATTTGCAAATCCAGAATCACACAGTGAAACCCTCAATAACACAAACATTCACAATACACAGAAAGAAATATTTTTCAGAGTTAAAGGGCTTATCAGGTTTTTTAACTAAGTTTACAATTAGAGTTTGTAGGCATTGTAGACAAATCTTTTGACAAGGTTTTAAAAAACATTGAATCTACTCCTTTTAAATTTTTACAATTTTAAAATGTTTCTAGATACTATATCACATAGACTAATTCAATATATGTCATTCCTGATATTTTGTATTTTATTTGAAGCTAAAATTGTCTTTTTGTTTATTTTAAGACTTGAAAACATAATCCAAATTATAATCCCAATTCAATTATAGTAGTAGCTGAACAACACATATGAGCTATTATTTGCCTGATGGATATATATTATAGAATGTGTCTACTGAGCATTTTATGTGTTTATAAAAACATTTAAACATGTTTATATTTTTAAAAAAAACTACTTGAAGCTCCCTATTAGAATAAAAATGCATAAAACAAAAATCAAAAACACCTGAACACAACTTTATCTAGATATACTGTACCTACAATAACTTCAACATTACATTTTAGGCACTGAAACAAATGATACACACAAGTTGATTTGCAAATATTTATTTTACCTTTTGTAGTTATTTTAAACAGCAGTGCGAAGATTTAGTATTTGGGGTATTTTAGTTACTTACTGTATATCCCATAACATATTATTATTATTATTATTATTATTATTATTATTATTATTATTATTATTATTATTATTATTATTATTATTATTATTATTATTATTATTATTATTATGTGCTACTTATTTGTGAGGAGTTTGCAACTAAATGTGATACTCAATGTATTTTTTATTTATTTTGCACTAAACAAACCTAGACAAGAAAATATATCCTCTTAATATACAATAAAAAAAAGTACAATTATCTCCTACAATTCCACAACCTGAGGTTGCCAGACTATGGTTTCTACAAGTTAGCTAGTTAGTAATTTTTATTAACACTTACTTGGAAAGACAGTCAGTTTAGTTCCTCTGCCAAATATGAGCTTGCCATATCCACCAGTATTCACACAATAATATACATCTTACTTAATACCTAGCAAGCTCATTAAACAGCTACCAAAGCCTACATTACATATTGTAACCTAGAAACCCTGGGTCTGATCACACACAGTAAGTAAATTATATTAAACTCCTCATTGAAAAAGTATTATTCTTCATTATATGTTCATTGAACAGTATTATTATTTGTATACATATTTCTTACTTACTGGGATTTACAATTAGTCTAGTTCCTTCTCCAAAGACAATTTTCCTGGCTGCATTACACACTGATATATATCTGTACAATAATATCTCTGTTAACTCACATCACATTCCAATACTTTTTTATATTTGATTACTATGTTGTAGTTAAACTGACATTTTAAAAGTAAAGCTAATGTTTATTAAACAGCATTGTGTTCTTATGGAGGTGAGTTCCTGTTCACCAAGGGAATAGTAGATAGAGGGCAATAAATATTTAGTTACCTTCTATGTAATTGAATTGCATTTAAAAAGCTATAATATAACTTTTACCCAAGAAAAATAATATGTGTACATTTAATAGTATAATTAAATAATATTTGTATATATTATAATAGTATTATTTAAATTTATGTTAAATATTTATAATAGTTTAATGTCCCTCTTTAATTTATTTGTATTTTTATAGGGTGAATGATATGTAATGTTACTGCAGTTCAGTTGGTAACTTTATGGCTAATTAAAGGGGCATGAAACTATAATTTTTTCTTTCTCAGTTCAGATAGAGCATGAAATTATAAATAAAACATTTTAATTTCCTTCTATTATCACATTTTCTTCATTCTCCTAGTAGCAGTTGTTGAAAAGCATGTATGTAAGCTCCGGAGCATGTTTGTGTCTGGAACACTATATGGCAATAGTTATCTATTTGCAAGATCAATAGACGGCAGCACTATTTCCTACCATGTAGTGCTCCAGACACCTACCTAGGTATCTCTTTAACAAAGAATACCATGGGAACAAGGGAAATTTGATAAAAGATAGAAATTGGAAACTTTTTTTTTAAATTGTATGCTCTGCCTGAATCACAAAATCATTTTTGGGGGTTTCATATTCCTTTAAACCTTTTACTTTATATAGAGGTAAACTCTGTATAGGAATCTATAGGATGATTGAGTATATTAAGTGTAAAAAAAGTCTAATAGAATGTTAATGTGCGTAACCAACTGACAAGGTGGCACTTACTGGGTAAAATGGATAACTTTGTTCCTCTCCCAAAAATGTGTTTACTTCCAGCAACCCCACAGTGACATCCTGAATAACTAAAACTCATAAAACCATCTCAGAAAGGGCATATCAGCTTAAAATGGATAAAAACTGGTGGGCCTGTTTATTGAAACAGTGATACATAATTAAATATAATATATAAGTTTGAATTTGTATATTACCAATATTTCCTCTCCTCAATGTTAAATAATAATGTTGAAGTAACATATATTTGTTGACTAAATACAAGTTAGTTCTCCTTTAAAATATTTCTTTTACAGTGTTTAATATAAATTAATTATTAGATTTCATTTAAATACTATTTAACTCATAAGCTGAAACACACTTTCTACAGCAAAATTGGCCAAGAGGTTAAAATACAACTGTTTTTTATTAATTATTTGTTTATATATCAAATTATATTCAAAGAATCCCACATTTCTATTTTCACTTGGCTTGTAATACTAAATCACCCAAACAAATGCTGCATACAGGAAAACTATCACTAGACGAATAGAGAATGAATTATTATTTGTGAATATTTTCAATAAAAAAGGTCTTATTTAAAGTTTTTTCTTCCATGTGAGTATATCCCAGGATCATCCTTCTACATAACAATAATATAAAAGTACCTTGTGTTTTATTTAAACTCTGTCCTGCACTTAATCCATGCACTCATAAACACACAGCACACCCACAAATCTTGCAGTTAAATACAGTATATACTATACATATGTAGTAGAGTGAAATTAATACTCACTTGGAAAGACTGACAATTTCGTTCCTTTTCCAAAAATTAATTGGTTGTAACCTCCAACATTAACACAGCAGTTTACAGCTTACACAATACTAAGCAGCCATTTACATATTTACAGAGATACACTCTATATAAGCATCTATATCAAAATGCAATAATTGTCCTCTGTCTTGTCACAACAATATATATAGCTTAGATATGCTGATATATATATTTTTTACATTAAAGTCTATTTTTGTTTCACAAATAACTATATGTGAATATATAGAATGTTAATAATATCAAACCACATTTTGCCCAATTGTCTCATGTAATAAATATTTGTTTCATGTCAATTGTAAATAAGGTCTAAGGAATCCCAGACTTACCAGGTATCACTGTTAATTTGGTGCCTCTTCCAAATACCAATTTCCAGCTACCAGCACTAGAAACACTGTGAGACAACTTCTGACAAAATCCCCCAGCTTGGGTCCTAACACCTGTTCATAACTCATACAGCAGATGTATTTACAATTATGACCTTGTAAGAGTGTTAGGGATCTATGTGTACCACTGTTGTCTTATTTATTATATATGTGGCGAGGTATCACAGGACACAGTTGGCGCTGCCACAGGTGGTACATTTTGGATCCATACCCAGATACATATCCCTAACTTGAAAACTACTCAACCCTAGCACCTTAAACTCAGCTGTTATACTATGAAAAAAGATGAATGGATGATTCAATCTATGAGGAAAGGTCAGTTAAACTGGGTCTGTTTACACTAGAAAAGCTTTGCTTGGGAGAATTATAAAGAATTGTTAGATGCACCTTTCTGTTAAGGCTGAACTCCATTGACTTTTATGTTTTTTCAACCTCATCTGTTATGTTCTATATTACAACTACAAAAAAAAAACTGAATGTTGTGATCTTTGGATCTTTTATTTATTTTGAACAATATTTGAGCACCAATTTCTTCCACATAGCATAAAAAGAGAAGGCATATTTAGTAAAAGGGGATAAGAAATTAGCTATAATTGTATCTAATTAAATACAATTATTTGGTGTAAAACTTTCAGAGATCAATTGCCAAATAAACGAGTTTTCAAGCAGATGTAAAACAAACACTGTAAATAAATGTAGGACATATGGACATTGATCTATGGTAAGCAATTAATTAAATATTATGTTTAATTACAGGAACTATAATATATTTCTTGTGAATACAATTTGTTTTAATCTATAGATGAGGTGGCCTAATACTGAATAATACATTTTAAGAAAACATTTCTGACCTTAGGCAGTGGAGCAGGTGCTATAGCTGCCTCTTATATTCACTAATCCTCTGATCAAACAATTTGCTCACTGAACTTGTAGCCTACACTTTGGTTTGATCACATTCCTGCTGTAAACTGGTAAAAAATCCATATGCATTAATTACGGTTTTTGTTTTACATTCTGAGACCGAGTATAATGTAAAATAATGTTTCTCTCTCAAATATCTATTTAGCTCAGACATCAGCATCAGACATGGACATGCTTAATTATACCGCCATGTCATTAACACTCACATATTAAAATTTAGTGGGACCTAAATGATAAAAAGTGAAATTAGTTTAACAACTATCATAATTTATTTAATAATAATCCTTTCCTAAAAGTAACATACCCGGGAAGCTTTTAGCTAACTCTGGAGATAGAAAATTATTTTAATATTAAAGATAAAATAGTGAATAGTGCATAATTTCAAATACTTGTAGTTTAGAAGGTAGTTTTAGATAAGGTTTAATCAATTAACTAATATTTGAAAAGATACAAAAAAACACTTACTTGGGATCACATTTAATTTTGTCCCCTTTCCAAATATAGGCTTATTGACTCCAGTAGTACACAGTGATACACGCCAGTACATAATTCAGGTGCCCAGTACTCTTCCCTACTCACAAAATGCCCTAACAAAGGAAGAACTTAGACTGGGATATATTGGACCATTCAATATCCATTATCCACTTAATAACTGCCAAAGTGGGTTACTATGCCATATAATTTAGGGTCAGTTATATAATTTTTAAGTCACTTGTTATATGCCAGTCTATAATTTTTAAAATATGTTCAGGGATTGTGGAATTGCCACAATTATTCTTAAATAAACAAAGTAAAAAATAAAATAATCACAGTGAAACTAATAGGAGAGCTAATATATCAACAACAAAATGGGTCAGCTATGGACCAGACCATTATTTACTCTATAATCAAAAGTCAGTGTGAATAACCTGCATGACCTATATTTAGATTTTTAAAAATCTTTGTCTAAAGAGTAGTTACTCATTAATACATAGGTACAGTTACAAATATGTCTGACTAAACATGGATTTACAGATATATCCCACGTGTACAGTATATTTTTACACCGTACAAGAACTGATTCTTCTGGTCTATGCTTCATAATTTAACTGGATTGAGACTTTGCTGACAGCCTTCCTGTTATATCTGAATATCTACTTATTGTTTTCGTGTATTGGTAGTCTATATTTAAACTCAGATTGGATTTATGAAATTACTTCCATTATGAAAAAAGAAAAAATGAAAAAGTTGTAATCATTAGAATGTTGTCATTTACATCTGCTACACATTATATTACATATAATTGCTTACTTGGTGTAACATCAAGTTTGGTTCCTTTTCCAAACTGAAGCTTATTGCCACCAAAGGTATCTCACACTGCTCAATTCCATTACACAAATGGTATCAGTAGTTCAGTGAAGAATAATCTATGGGTATTTTAGTTTACATGTTACTTTTTTTATTTATATATGTATTTGGCACAAAATGGATATAAAAACAAGTGAGAAAATTGAATTGACCAATTTATCATAGGATTTCCCAGTAGAGGGGATCCTTAGGTACCTTATTTTTTGTATTTTTATGTTTTATGTGTAAATTGGTAGTGAACCACTACAACTTATTAGTTTATCAGATCACAGCATTAATCTAAAACATATCTATGAAAAGGAATAAATATAAATGCATAACATATTTTGCATTGTATTACTTACTGGGCTTTACAATTAGTTTGCTGCCAGATCCAAAAATGTATTTAAAGCCAGCTGTATTCACACAGTCTAATACACATAAACAAAAACTCATGCACCAATGCATAAACACTCACTAGTTAACTCTTCCAGCATACTCCATTATAGCTTCACTCTTAAGTCTCCCTACTACTATTTAAACCATATTTCTGTTACCCTTATATCTATCACATAACCATGCACATAAATATCTGCATAACTTCTAACAATAATACAAATCATTTTCTCTGTTTAGATAATTACTCTTATATAATTCTCGCTGAACCAGTACATCTCCATTCCCAATCTGTCACAAAACAAAATGTAGTTGAGAAGCATGAATTACCATATAATCACATAAGATGTTAGACTAATATTCTCTAAAAGTATAAGAATGTGGGGAATAAAGTAATATTAGCTTTCAATTACATAGTTTTCTTTATTAGAAGCTGTGTTTGCCTAAATGGGCAGAACTAGTGCAAGAACAAGGGAATTTTAGTTGGGAGGCTGTGCACTGCATATACTACCTGGTCAGTTACACCCCAGAATAAAATATTCACAATCAATACAATTTACACCATACAGTGGAATTGTGAGCACTCACTTGGTATCACTTCCAGTCTGGTTCCTTTCCCAAAATTCAGTTTATTATAGTTGGTTGCCAGAAGCACTGTGCTCAATACCTTTGCATAATACCACTAACTGCCTAATTACATAGACCCTCCCATCCACAATACAGATGAGAACTGTGCTCTTTAATCCTAGCTTTATATTCCATATTTAACTGTCAGCATGTGATTATTATTATTTTTATTGTTTACAGAAACAAAAAAGGGATGTTATTGTTTTTGTTTTTCCTAAAACTGCCCTAATTATTTTTCTGAGAAGTATATGCCACAGGTTATTATCAGTATATTAGTTAAGTACAAAGGCAAATATACACTTTTAACTTTTAAGTATTTTTTTTTTCTTCTCCAGAATCGCTTGTTATTTAGACTAACAGAAGCCAAACCTCATCAATGTAGCATATAGCTAAATAATGTGTGTGTGTCAAATATATATATATATATATATATATATATATATATATATATATATATATATATATATATATATATATATATATACACACACAAATACATATAACTAGTAATGGTTTTAAAGTTTGTATCTCAGAGGGGAAAAGTTACTAGTTGACTCAATGTTAATGATAATAAAAAGTCAAATTGTTGGATTTGTCCACTGCAATTTCTTACTCATCTGGACTAGTGTGATATATAATATAATATAAATATATATAAATATATATATATATATATATATATATATATATATATACACACACAAACATTCAGTGGAAATTCATATATTTCTGTAAGTGCAAAAATAAGCTTAAAATTTAACAGATGTGCTAGATGTTGAAATAAAAGTATTTCAGCATATATGTTGGACAAGATAAAGTAAAATTTATGTAAATATTATTTTTATATTGACAAAATCAGTGATGACATAAACCAGGTTAAATCCTTCTTAACATTTAATTTAAAGTTGTGAGCAGCTTTTCAAATTTAAAAAATAAATAAAATAAAACATGGAACATTTAAACAAGTAGCAACAAGCCATGCTAAGCTTAGAAACCAAACACTTACTTCGTAACACTGTCATTTTTGTACCTCTCCCAAACGTTAGTTTGACTTGATCAGTACCACAGTAATACAAAACATAACAAAAATTCCCCTACACTTATTGTATCTGCTGGATACTATTTATATTATCATTAGTCAGTTTCTTCAAGTGTTATTACTCATTTTGCTTCCTGAATATTATTAAAATTTTCCAAATGGGCAAACTTTATATCATATTTAGCCTTTTTTTATATTGCTAACAGTAACAGTAGTAACCAAGATAAATCTTGCTTCTTAAAAATCTTACAAATATGTCTCCTGCCCCAAATTACTAGTTTATGATGTTTATAATTACTATCTATCTATCTATCTATCTATCTATCTATCTATCTATCTATCTATCTATCTATCTATCTATCTATCAATCTTTCTATCTCATATCTATCAACAGACAGAAGGGGATTATTAAAAATGTATGGATATACCAGAATCCCAAAAATATGGCACCTTTCCAAAATATTAACATCTGCCAGAAAGAATAACAATCTAATTTGCCAATAATTCAATCAAATGCACTTACCAGGATTTATTGGAGAATGTTTTTATTACTATTATTATTATTATTATTATTATTTATAATAATAATAATTACTATGTTTTTCAAAAAACACGATAACTACTGATTATTAGAAATGTAATTATATTATAAAAAAAAACTTTGAACAGCATATTGAACAACTTTGTAGCTTTTAATTTGAGTTACGTGACTCCTCTTTACAAATCTAATCTTACTATACTCACAAATTACATAAACAACTTATATTGTGTATGATGTGGCTGGTATACTTGGTACTTACTGGGAAGTATAGATAACACTGTTCCTCTACCAAATGTAAGTTTAGTCCCAACTCCAGCATCACACACTGTTATTCTCAATTACACAAACATTCAACACATTAGACTGACCCACATTAGAATTGTAATAGATAAAACGTAGAGAGACAAAAAACAAATATTCATTATAAGGAGATATTTCAGCAGTGTTTCATATTTGTGAATAAAATCTCTTATTAAAGAAATATAAATCTATACTGAAGGGAACACATTCAAGGATTTGCTGCTTTGTTACAACTAATACTCAACATTTATATATGTATATTATATTCATCTCACCCAGACATCAAATTAGTATATTTCTAAAACAAAAATTAAGACGATTAAAGTGAACATCTATATTTAAAAAAAATAAGCCACAGGGGCATTTATTCCAATTCTTTAGAAAATTTTGTCAACTGATTATCTACAAAAAAAAATCCTTATAGGCTTTAATTATAATTTTCTGTAGAGAATTAATAGATACGTTTTTCAAAAAAATTGGAATTGACCACTAGTTTAGTTAAATAAACCCAGATAATTGATATGGAATAAAATAAACATTTCAAAATAAAGATATGCACTTACTTGGTGTTATAGATAGTACTGTTCCTTTACCAAAAATTAGTTTATTCACAGATCCAGTATCACACTGTAACATATTCAATTACATAAACTACAGGCAAGCCTGATTAGAAAACATTCTTAGAGCTCAATATCTACATTAAAAGTAAAAGCATGTATTTAATACTTATAAAATTGACTATTTCCAATGGAAATTATTTCACAGCATTATTATGAATCGAGTAAATTATTCACTGGCAATGCTCTACACATTTATATTAATATTATCCTCATTGTTATTAGTACAAGATTTTAAATAAAAATAAAAAAATTCTAGAAATAAATCACTTTGTTTAAAAGAAGGGAAAAAAAGGAAATTCAGTTAATGGAAAATTCTCACTTTCTCATGCCAATAAAGCTAATTACAAATAACTGCTACAGATATACTCTTTATGCCTGCTCAATGGTTAAAAAACATTTTATTTAGGCAAATATTTAATAAACTGCTAAAACGATAAATTAACAACAATAGCAGAAGAAGGATACTGACTTTGGAAAAATTCAGTACCAAGCATCAAAACAGGGTTTACAAGGAAAATCTATTATTTACAGGTGTATTAAAAAAATCTGCAGCAAATAAATTTTTTATTGGGATCAGAGAGAAATAAACCACTAGGTTGGATTTCTACTGGGTATTACACAATATAATAGTCTTACCTCTCATTCAAATATCCTATCAAACAATAACTTGGTTTGCAAAAATAAAAATATAACTAATAAATAAAAACTTCAAAATATAATTAAATACATACAATATGTTGCATCTTGAGCTTGATATTGGTTCAGACCTTACCACTGACTGACCTGACCTGCTAGGGATACCTGAAGATGGACAAGAGGTTCAAGTACTGCTCTGACTTTACATTTAGCCTCCCATGAAACTTATCACGTTATACCCAAACCAAAGATGATACTTTTAAAATATTCCATTGTTTTTTCTAGGGTAAAGTACTTGTTTTTTTCTAATAGTAACTTCAGTAATCGAGAGCAGTGACTAGTACTTTGCTAAATATGATAATTTATTATGAGTTTATACACAAATACAATTTTCTGTTCAATAATACTTACTTGGTAAAACAGTCAGTTTTGTCCCTGCCCCAAATGTATATTTGTAGTTGTTATTGGCACAGTGGTATGCACTTCAACAATATCTTACAACTTACAGATAACAATTGGGGAATGCAAGAGAATGAAGAGGACTATGCATGAACAGTGAAACAAATATCTTGCAGATAAAATATTAATTCTCAAATGTGCATATTGAAATATTACCAAGCAAAATATCAATTTATATATGTTGTCTGTGGCGGAGTGAGGGTTACTGGTTTCCTCTGTTTCTGGAATTCATTTTAAGGGATGACTGGGTGATGTAGAGCACAGCGGGAAATAGTTTAGAGAATTATAAAGTAGTGGGACTTAAGGGTATAGAATCAAACTTAGTGTATGTGCTATTTATTTATATTGATGTGATATGCAGGTTACACAGGCATATATTGATAAAATTGCTCAGCACTTAAAACTGTCTCTCCTCCACTGTACATTCTACATTATGTAATTATATATAGAGGTAATGATAAAGGACTAGATTACAAGTGCTAATAACCCGCCATTACAGGCACTCTGAAAATTAACCAGAGATCAGATCTCTGGTTAATTTACAAAATATCCCCCAATTGCCCACAAAATAAAGTATATTGTATTTTTTATAATAAAACAAAAACTGCACAAAACATTTGTCAGGGGTTAAAGTTGGTGAGAGTGGGGTGTTAGAAAAAATGGCACTGAAAAGTACCTTTACATTGCAGTCTATAGGGAAATGTGTGTTTTTCGTAAATATATATGTATATGCTTATATATATATATATTTATGTGTTTATATGTGCATATACACATATAAACACGTAAATATATATGTATATATTCTTATACATATATGTTTATACTTTTCTGCCCACCGCTGAGCGACTTTCACCCTTTGCTGTGCTAGGTTCTTAGCCATGTATCACCGCATGAGAACGAGCAGGCTCTCATGAGCGCAAAGCTTCCCTGCAATTCAAATGCGAGGTCGCCTTCACATTGTGCTCAACTAGAAATACCAGTGCACATTTACGTGTTCTGGTATTACTGAGTAGAGCTCAAACATTGCACTCGCATAAGCAATATTTTGCTCTCCATTCTTAATCTGGCCCAAAGTGTATTAAAATCATAAACCTATTGGCTAATCTTTAAAGTTGATAAAAAGTTTAATCCCGAGTAATACAGGTGAAAATAACAATAATGTTAATAATAATGATAATAATAATAGGAAGCTCATTGCATAAATCACAGGATCACCAACAAAGGCATGATACACATTTTGGAATCTAAAGTATTAAATAATGGAGAATAATATACTTTAATTAAAAATCAGATTTTTTTTTTTACAATAAAATACTTACTTGGATGAATTGTCAGCTTTGTTCCTCCACCAAAGGTTAGTTTATCCCAACCTCCACTTTTCACACAGTAGTAAGTAGCTTTACAAATATGCTGATTCCCCTGTTCTCATTTAAATTGTATTGTCTTTCCTGTTACCAATACACTTATACAAAAAAAAACACTGGACACATGCACATAAAACATATTTGACAGTATTACTGCTTGACTTGTTAGAGTTATATTTTGAACTCACTTGGAAAGACATTTATTTAACAAACATTAGTTTGCAGTACACACTATACTATGTAAACACTGGCATAGTTACATAGTTAAACTGCATTTATATAAAAATGCAGCAACTGGCCTCTCTCTGATTGTCAAAATAAATAACTAAAAAATGTTGCAGACTTTAGCTTTAGGGCTACTGCTATTTTGGTACATATTATACAAATACACAAACATACACACACACACATATATATATATATATATATATATATATATATATATATATATATATATATATATATATATATATATATATATATATATATATATATACTGTATATATATATATTTATATATATATATTGCTAATAATACAAATAGACCACATAGTGCCCTAATTGTCCAACATAATCTATATCCATATGACCATAACAAATAATATCACATATACTTAAATAGATATATTAACAATTAAAACTTTGTTAAATGAAGTATATAAAATCCCAAGCTTACCAGGCATAACAGATAATTTGGTGCCTCTGCTAAATACAAATTTCCAGCTACCTGAACTAGTAACACTGTGAGACAGCTCCTGACAAAAGAGCCACATAGTTCCAGCAGATTTATTTACAATGATATAATTATAAAAAAGTTGGAAATCTCAATATATAGGGTCGATGATCTTAAGGTCACTGGGCTGGCAAGATTTTTTAAAAGAATTCTTCTATTTCCTTGGTCGAATGATCTAAAGCCACTTTTTACCCTGAAAATAGGATGTCTTGCTAAGGGGCGTATATTGCATTTTTGTATGGGTAAAAGATGCATACATTACAAAAGTGCACAACAAAATTCATATAGAACCATTTACACATAAATATGCAGAAAAAATGAATTATTAAGGTTCATCAAAAATCTTAACAAAAAATTGTATTTTATGAAAAATGTAAAATGTTTATGTAAATTAATCAGGAATAAATTGCATTAAATTTGCACAGCGTAAGTCTTAATTTAAGTAAACTGGATGTGCAAAAATAACTGAGCAAATCATACTTTTAAGTACAAAATACAGAAGTGTAATTGTTGATTTTTTGTAAAATGGGCTGAACATAGGTGCTCTATGGGCATATATGATATTATCTCTCCATTTACCTGACTTTTTCTAGCACAAAAGTGAGCTGAGAGGTTAAAGCTGTGTGAACAGACCTCCCATTAATTTCCCCTCAAATCTTAAATCATGCAATCATTTTGAAAGGAGAAACATATTTTAGTAAAGCAAGGTTTTGAATATGAGACTATTATTGAAAAATCTAAATTAATACCTTTATTAATTCAAAGAAGAAGAAAATTATAAAAAAAAATACTAAAATTTAATTTTATTACTTTTATTAAAACGGAGTTAAACATTGCAAATAAGTTGGTAGTATATACTGTTGACAGTTAGATGAACGCAATGCATTCGTTTTACTGTATCTTGTTATAAAATATCATTACAGGAAATATTTATTTTTAAAGGACAATTGCAAAATACAGTATGTGAAACATCAAATCTTACCAGGCTTTACTGATAGGTATGTGCCTCCTCCAAATGTTACTTTAAGATTCCCTGAAGCAGACACATTGATACAGCTCATGACCCAAACCCTGAGTGGGGTCAATGATCAAGGTCTGCTGGCTCATAACAACATTTTTATTCCATAACATTTCAGGCAGTTTTGATAAAAAAAAAAGAAAAAAAAAAGTGTAATACTAATCACATATATAGTTGCAAAATTTGCACACAAAAAAAACAACAACAAAAAACTTACTTGGGTTGACATTGAGCTTGGTCCCTTTTCCGAAAACTAGCTTCTCTGCACCACCATACCACAGTGCTCAGTGTCAGTACAAATACTTTATAGCACCCACAGTAAAAAACAACACTTACTTGGGCTTACAGTGAGCTTGGTCCCTTTTCCAAAAACTAGCTTATCTGCTCCAGCATCACACAGTGCTCAGTGTCAGTACAAATACTTTATAGCACCCACAGTAAAAAACAGGACTTACTTGGGCTGACAGTGAGCTTGGTCCCTTTTCCAAAAACTAGCTTATCTGCTCCAGCATCACACAGTGCTCAGTGTCAGTACAAATACTTTATAGCACCCACAGTAAAAAACAGGACTTGCTTGGGCTGACAGTGAGCTTGGTCCCTTTTCCAAAAATTAGCTTATCTGCTCCAGCATCACACAGTGCTCAGTGTCAGTACAAATACAGCACAAACATTCCTAAGAAATTATTTTGTGTAATGAATACATTTTACTGGATACAACATCAGATAACACAATCTATACCATTATTATACCATTATTTAATAAGTCTGACATTATTTAAATGATTTGAACTAGTTTTTTAAACTAATTTGGGTTTCAAAAGTGAAGAACATATGGATATTCAAATTATATTACATACCACAGTGTTCATTTAGCATTTGATATGTTCATACTTACTGGGTTTTATGGCTAGTCTAGTTCCTTTTCCAAATGTAAGTTTTCTATTACCCACATCTGCCACACTGTTATATCCCTGAACAATAACCGTGCTAAACAGTGAGTACCATGATTACTAGTAAAGAACAAACAGTGCACCACCCTGAATGAAGCTGTTTGTAAATAACAAACTCTGCTGATTAAAATAAATGAGCCTATATCAAGTAAGCCAGATGAAATAGTTACATATACTCAGTCATATGTTTTTCACTTATAATATCAGTGAATATAATATCAGTCAGTGTTTTATTAAAATAAAAGTGGCTGTTTTCAATAGTTTGACTATGCACAGATTGCATCACAGGTTAGCCTATGTTGACTGAAATAGCCATCTTGGAAATAGTCAGTTGTAAATTAATTCTTTACAATTAACTTACATATCCAAAGCCAGGTTATGTCATTTTATAAAACAAAACATATATATATATATATATATATATATATATATATATATATATATATATATATATATATATATATATATATATATATATATATATATATATATATATATATATATATATATATATATATACTATATATAGGAAGTTTGCTATCCATAAATAGCAAAATTACAACCAATTTGAAAATTGACTTGTAGTCAATTTGTCAATGCCAGACAACTTTCATAATATTTACCTACTAGCTTGAAACAGAAATGATTTAAAAAACATTAATTTCATTTTATACAGTTAACTAGGCCAATTGATGCTTACAAATAAAAATGATTACCCCTCATTTAAACATAATATGTATGGATACTAACTATAGTTTTATAAAATAAATATGAACATGCATTTTAAGCATAATTATCCCTTTCCTTAGACATTTATCTTTAGATAAGATTTCTAGAATGTTTTTAAGTCAGTCAAAGTTCATATATTTTTTTTAACAAAAGTGTACTTTTAATCAACCCGATGCAGATTTCTTTGACCAACTTTGGCAAATATGTTCCTAATCCCATTGTTTGAAGTGTGTTTTGTTAATTTGCATGCTGTCATCAGATTCTAGTTCCTTGGTCATCACTTTTTCATTTTAAAGTACACGATTTGCATGGTGCTTTCATTTATAAAAACAGTTACATCAAATGTAATACCAGGGTATTCCTGAGCTTAGCCAGAAGAATATTTAAGTAGCTGTTATGCGTTTTGTTCAGCGCTATAGCTATTGGATTATATAGAGCTGCTGGTGATACACAGAAAACCTGTGATATCAAAACTATGCACAATGAGTATTATATTTACATTATAACCATTTTATAGTAAGATGGGGAATAATATACCATAATCAATTAAATGACAACTAATAAACAAAGTATTATTAGCAGAATGCTTGACAGGCATTCAAACAATCCTAAAAATCAGAGTTAATTGTGTATAAGTGCATTTTTTTATTGCTATTATAACAGATTATGTGAAATCAATTTGTATCTATACAATTTGTAGACTGTATTACTATATAATTTACAATAATTTTATTGGTTTGGTACATTTTATGTCCACAACATTGTGGCAACTTGAGTACTATCCAAATATATTTTCACGTTGCAAAAGTATGCGGGGGGGGGGGGGGGGGAAACTTACTTGGACTGACAGTGAGCTGGGTCCCTTTTCCAAAAGCAAGCTTATCTGTTCCAGCATAACACAGTGCTCAGTGTCAGTACAAATACCGGTAGAACCACATTAAGCATTTTAGTTTATCAAAAAGCCCCCAGAGGCATACTCACATCAAAGTGAATGTAAGGACAAAGGAACAGTATAAAAAAATAGGGTTGTTGATAACCAATTTATTTTGGTCTCATATTGTTTTGTAGTTAGCATGGGTTTAATGAATATATTCATAAAGTGGTATATTTTGTCTGATGGAAAAGCAATGCCATATATTGAACATACTATTTGTCTTTTGCGTCAAGATATATTCAATTTCTATTGGTAGATCAAGGCTATTTGTAATTACATTTGTGTATCTTCATAAAGGAATACTATATATGTGGTTAATATGCTTTGTTTGTCTGCAAGGTCTACATTTATGGCATTGTTTACATAGATATTCTATTGTGTCTGTTTCCTTACACTTATTTGTAAATACATTATTGTTTGACTATTTTGTTACATTTACTTCACAAGAATTGCAATCAAATATATTTACTATTAGTAGACTAAAAAATAACATGGCATGATAGAATCTTACTTGGTATAACATGAAGTCTTGTGCCTTTTCCAAAGACAATCCTATTCCCTGCTATGTTATTACCACATCAATACTCTTCATAACAAAAACCTACAAACTGGGCATTGAGCAGTATCAGGACATGGTGCTGTCTGCATTACCCTTGTTTGTATTGGAAACTTATAATAACCTATGATATGTCTTGCTTTAAAATATCAGAAACAAATAGTGTTTTTAGTACACTTTGTATAGCAACAGATATTAGGTGAAAGTTAGTAAGGATTACATATTTATTTGGGTAAGTATAAAGACTGTATGAGCAATTTACCATACAACTGAATCATGCACTGACTAAACAGAAAATACATGCTAGACATAATGATGTATTCAAAGTAAATACTACTTTATATATATGTATTATGTGTGTGTGTGTCTGTGTGTATTTTTACAATTACATTAGTTGTTTAAATATATATATTTTTTTTAAAGGTTTAGTTTCTATAAAATAACAACCGCAGCCATTTTTCTATTTAACTCTGATCAAACTGTGTGGAATCCATTTTAGATTATCCTATGTTCCACACAGCCTTGTCTGGGCAGGCTCTTTTTTTTGCCTGTTTTATATGTGTCTCTAGTTGTCTTTAGCAGGGGAAACAGATAAGGGCCAAATTCATTTCAAACATAGAGGCACTCATTACTTTATAGAAACTCAGTGGGATTTAGAAAACCACCAATATTCAGAGTTAAATTACGGAAAAAAATGGGACAGAAATATTGCAAAGTTTTTTTTTAACTAAACATAATTATATTTTATATTACAATCTCGTACTGTTTAATATACCTTAAATACCATATAGTTTATCTATAGAAAGGTCACTCACTTGGTCTCACTTCTAGTCGAGTTCCTTTTCCAAAGATGTGTTTGTTGTTACCAGTATTATCACTGTGTACAAAGACTTTACAAAAACCCTTGGCATTCAGGATCAAAGATAATTCCTCCGCTCATCATTCTGAACTCAGATTTGCCTCAAACTGATTTTTTTTATTTTTCATTAAGAACAAATGCACTGACATCTATGGAGGAAAAGAGAGGGAGTCGTGCAAATATTTTTGCAAGATGGGAATAGGCAATAAAAGAGCCATAGACCAGCACCCTTGTGCTCTAGAGGGGCCTTGGACAGCTTATTTTAAAATATATATTTCTTTCATGTAATTAACAAGAGTCCATGAGCTAGTGACGTATGGGATATACATTCCTACCAGGAGGGGCAAAGTTTCCCAAACCTTAAAATGCCTATAAATACACCCCTCACCACACCCACAAATCAGTTTTACAAACTTTGCCTCCAAGGGAGGTGGTGAAGTAAGTTTGTGCTAGATTCTACGTTGATATGCGCTCCGCAGCAAGTTGGAGCCCGGTTTTCCTCTCAGCGTGCAGTGAATGTCAGAGGGATGTGAAGAGAGTATTGCCTATTGAATGCAGTGATCTCCTTCTACGGGGTCTATTTCATAAGGTTCTCTGTTATCGGTCGTAGAGATTCATCTCTTACCTCCCTTTTCAGATCGACGATATACTCTTATATTTACCATTACCTCTGCTGATTCTCGTTTCAGTACTGGTTTGGCTTTCTACAAACATGTAGATGAGTGTCCTGGGGTAAGTAAGTCTTATTTTCTGTGACACTCTAAGCTATGGTTGGGCACTTTATTTATAAAGTTCTAAATATATGTATTCAAACATTTATTTGCCTTGTCTCAGAATGTTCAACTTTCCTTATTTTCAGACAGTCAGTTTCATATTTGGGATTATGCATTGAATTATCATATTTTTTCTTACCTCAAAAATTTGACTTTTTTCCCTGTGGGCTGTTAGGCTCGCGGGGGCTGAAAATGCTTCATTTTATTGCGTCATTCTTGGCGCGGACTTTTTTGGCGCAAAAATTCTTTTCCGTTTCCGGCGTCATACGTGTCGCCGGAAGTTGCGTCATTTTTTGACGTTATTTTGCGCCAAAAATGTCGGCGTTCCGGATGTGGCGTCATTTTTGGCGCCAAAAGCATTTAGGCGCCAAATAATGTGGGCATCTTATTTGGCGCTAAAAAATATGGGCGTCGCTTTTGTCTCCACATTATTTCAGTCTCATTTTTTATTTGCTTCTGGTTGCTAGAAGCTAGATGTTTGGCATTTTTTCCCATTCCTGAAACTGTCTTATAAGGAATTTGATCTATTTTGCTTTATATGTTGTTTTTTCTCTTACATATTGCAAGATGTCTCACGTTGCATCTGAGCCAGAAGATACTACAGGAAAACCACTGCCTGCTGGATCTACCAAAGCTAAGTGTATCTGCTGTAAACTTTTGGTAGCTATTCCTCCAGCTGTTGTTTGTAATAATTGTCATGACAAACTTGTTAAAGCAGATAATATTTCCTTTAGTGATGTACCATTGCCTGTTGCAGTTCCCTCAACATCTAAGGTGCAGAATGTTCCTGATAACATAAGAGATTTTGTTTCTGAATCCATAAAGAAGGCTTTGTCTGTTATTTCTCCTTCTAGTAAACGTAAAAAGTCTTTTAAATCTTCTCTCTCTACAGATGAATTTTTAAATGAACACCATCATTCTGATTCTTTGGACTCTTCTGGTTCAGAGGATTCTATCTCAGAGATTGATGCTGATAAATCTTCATATTTATTTAAGATGGAATTTATTCGCTCTTTACTTAAAGAAGTACTAATTGCTTTAGAAATAGAGGATTCTAGTCCTCTTGATACTAATTCTATACGTTTGGATAAGGTTTTTAAAGCTCCTGCGGTTATTCCAGAAGTCTTTCCTGTTCCTAATGCTATTTCTGCTGAAATTTACAAGGAATGGGATAAATTGGGTAATTCATTTACTCCTTCTAAACGTTTTAAGCAATTATATCCTGTTCCGCCTGACAGGTTAGAATTTTGGGACAAAATCCCTAAAGTTGATGGGGCTATTTCTACCCTTGCTAAACGTACTACCATTCCTACGTCAGATGGTACCTCGTTTAAGGATCCTTTAGATAGAAAAATTGAATCCTTTCTAAGAAAAGCTTATCTATGTGCAGGTAATCTTCTTAGACCTGCTATATCATTGGCTGATGTTGCTGCAGCTTCAACTTTTTGGTTGGAAACTCTAGCGCAACAAGTAACAAATCGTGATTCTCATGATATTATTATTCTTCTCCAGCATGCTAATAATTTCATCTGTGATGCCATTTTTTATATTATTAGAGTTGATGTTAGGTTTATGTCTCTGGCTATCTTAGCCAGAAGAGCTTTATGGCTTAAGACCTGGAATGCTGATATGGCTTCTAAATCAACTCTACTTTCCATTTCTTTCCAGGGAAACAAATTATTTGGTTCTCAGTTGGATTCTATTATTTCAACTGTTACTGGTGGGAAAGGAACTTTTTTACCACAGGATAAAAAGTCTAAAGGTAAAAACAGGGCTAACAATCGTTTTCGTTCCTTTCGTTTCAACAAAGAACAAAAGCCTGATCCTTCGTCCTCAGGAGCAGTTTCAGTTTGGAAACCATCTCCAGTCTGGAATAAATCCAAGCCTGCTAGAAAGGCAAAGCCTGCTTCTAAGTTCACATGAAGGTACGGCCCTCATTCCAGTTCAGCTGGTAGGGGGCAGGTTACGTTTTTTCAAAGAAATTTGGATCAATTCTGTTCACAATCTTTGGATTCAGAACATTGTTTCAGAAGGGTACAGAATTGGTTTCAAGATGAGACCTCCTGCAAAGAGATTTTTTCTTTCCCATGTCCCAGTAAATCCAGTGAAAGCTCAAGCATTTCTGAATTGTGTTTCAGATCTAGAGTTGGCTGGAGTAATTATGCCAGTTCCAGTTCCGGAACAGGGGATGGGGTTTTATTCAAATCTCTTCATTGTACCAAAGAAGGAGAATTCCTTCAGACCAGTTCTGGATCTAAAATTATTGAATCGTTATGTAAGGATACCAACGTTCAAGATGGTAACTGTAAGGACTATATTGCCTTTTGTTCAGCAAGGGAATTATATGTCCACAATAGATTTACAGGATGCATATCTGCATATTCCGATTCATCCAGATCATTATCAGTTCCTGAGATTCTCTTTTCTAGACAAGCATTACCAATTTGTGGCTCTACCGTTTGGCCTTGCTACAGCTCCAAGAATTTTCACAAAGATTCTCGGTGCCCTTCTGTCTGTAATCAGAGAACAGGGTATTGTGGTATTTCCTTATTTGGACGATATCTTGGTACTTGCTCAGTCTTTACATTTAGCAGAGTCTCATACGAATCGACTTGTGTTGTTTCTTCAAGATCATGGTTGGAGGATCAATTTACCAAAAAGTTCTTTGATTCCTCAAACAAGGGTAACCTTTCTGGGTTTTCAGATAGATTCAGTGTCCATGACTCTGTCTTTAACAGACAAGAGACGTCTAAAATTGATTACAGCTTGTCGAAACCTTCAGTCTCAATCATTCCCTTCGGTAGCCTTATGCATGGAAATTCTAGGTCTTATGACTGCTGCATCGGACGCGATCCCCTTTGCTCGTTTTCACATGCGACCTCTTCAGCTATGTATGCTGAACCAATGGTGCAGGGATTACACAAAGATATATCAATTAATATCTTTAAAACCGATTGTTCGACACTCTCTAACGTGGTGGACAGATCACCTTCGTTTAATTCAGGGGGCTTCTTTTGTTCTTCCGACCTGGACTGTAATTTCTACAGATGCAAGTCTCACAGGTTGGGGAGCTGTGTGGGGATCTCTGACGGCACAAGGAGTTTGGGAATCTCAGGAGGTGAGATTACCGATCAATATCTTGGAACTCCGTGCAGTTTTCAGAGCTCTTCAGTTTTGGCCTCTTCTGAAGAGAGAATCGTTCATTTGTTTTCAGACAGACAATGTCACAACTGTGGCATACATCAATCATCAAGGAGGGACTCACAGTCCTCTGGCTATGAAAGAAGTATCTCGAATTTTGGTTTGGGCGGAATCCAGCTCCTGTCTAATCTCTGCGGTTCATATCCCAGGTGTAGACAATTGGGAAGCGGATTATCTCAGTCGCCAAACGTTGCATCCGGGCGAATGGTCTCTTCACCCAGAGGTATTTCTTCAGATTGTTCAAATGTGGGGGCTCCCAGAGATAGATCTGATGGCCTCTCATCTAAACAAGAAACTTCCCAGGTATCTGTCCAGATCCCGGGATGCTCAGGCGGAGGCAGTGGATGCATTATCACTTCCTTGGAAGTATCATCCTGCCTATATCTTTCCGCCTCTAGTTCTTCTTCCAAGAGTAATCTCCAAGATTCTGAGGGAATGCTCGTTTGTTCTGCTAATAGCTCCGGCATGGCCTCACAGGTTTTGGTATGCGGATCTTGTCCGGATGGCATCTTGCCAACCATGGACTCTTCCGTTAAGTCCAGACCTTCTGTCACAAGGTCCTTTTTTCCATCCGGATCTGAAATCCTTAAATTTAAAGGTATGGAGATTGAACGCTTGATTCTTGGTCAAAGAGGTTTCTCTGACTCCGTGATTAATACTATGTTACAGGCTCGTAAATCTGTATCTCGAGAGATATATTATAGAGTCTGAAAGACTTATATTTCTTGGTGTCTTTATCATCATTTTTCTTGGCATTCTTTTAGAATACCGAGAATTTTACAGTTTCTTCAGGATGGTTTAGATAAGGGTTTGTCCGCAAGTTCTTTGAAAGGACAAATCTCCGCTCTTTCTGTTCTTTTTCACAGAAAGATTGCTATTCTTCCTGATATTCATTGTTTTGTACAAGCTTTGGTTCATATAAAACCTGTCATTAAATCAATTTCTCCTCCTTGGAGTTTGAATTTGGTTCTGGGAGCTCTTCAAGCTCCTCCGTTTGAACCTATGCATTCATTGGACATTAAATTACTTTCTTGGAAAGTTTTGTTCCTTTTGGCCATCTCTTCTGCTAGAAGAGTTTCTGAATTATCTGCTCTTTCTTGTGAGTCTCCTTTTCTGATTTTTCATCAGGATAAGGCGGTGTTGCGAACTTCTTTTGAATTTTTACCTAAAGTTGTGAATTCCAACAACATTAGTAGAGAAATTGTGGTTCCTTCATTATGTCCTAATCCTAAGAATTCTAAGGAGAAATCGTTGCATTCTTTGGATGTTGTTAGAGCTTTGAAATATTATGTTGAAGCTACGAAATCTTTCCGTAAGACTTCTAGTCTATTTGTTATCTTTTCCGGTTCTAGGAAAGGCCAGAAAGCTTCTGCCATTTCTTTGGCATCTTGGTTGAAATCTTTAATTCATCTTGCCTATGTTGAGTCGGGTAAAATTCCGCCTCAGAGAATTACAGCTCATTCTACTAGGTCAGTATCTACTTCCTGGGCGTTTAGGAATGAAGCTTCGGTTGACCAGATCTGCAAAGCAGCAACTTGGTCCTCTTTGCATACTTTTACTAAATTCTACCATTTTGATGTATTTTCTTCTTCTGAAGCAGTTTTTGGTAGAAAAGTTCTTCAGGCAGCGGTTTCAGTTTGAATCTTCTGCTTATGTTTTTTGTTAAACTTTATTTTGGGTGTGGATTATTTTCAGCAGGAATTGGCTGTCTTTATTTTATCCCTCCCTCTCTAGTGACTCTTGTGTGGAAAGATCCACATCTTGGGTAGTCATTATCCCATACGTCACTAGCTCATGGACTCTTGTTAATTACATGAAAGAAAACATAATTTATGTAAGAACTTACCTGATAAATTCATTTCTTTCATATTAACAAGAGTCCATGAGGCCCACCCTTTTTTGTGGTGGTTATGATTTTTTTGTATAAAGCACAATTATTCCAATTCCTTATTTTATATGCTTCGCACTTTTTTTCTTATCACCCCACTTCTTGGCTATTCGTTAAACTGATTTGTGGGTGTGGTGAGGGGTGTATTTATAGGCATTTTGAGGTTTGGGAAACTTTGCCCCTCCTGGTAGGAATGTATATCCCATACGTCACTAGCTCATGGACTCTTGCTAATATGAAAGAAATGAATTTATCAGGTAAGTTCTTACATAAATTATGTTTTTGTCTTCCAGAAGAGGGGTTAACTCTTTACATATCCCTCTAGAGATGACAGGGGATATTTGAAAAATTCTGATTGTTGCACCATTACATAACCAAATTTAAGGTGATTAGTCAGAATCATTTTCTTGAGCAAAATGAAATCTAAACATATGGGACTCCCCTATCTTAACTGTGAAGAGACCCCTCATTTAAATGAGGAAAAATGTGATCTTCCAGATCTGAATGACGAAAAATGGAGAATACCTCCATTAGACACCAACTTAAAAGTAATAAAACAGAGTGAACTAGGAAGCTGCCACCCTTTCCACCAAAAATAAATTAACATGCACCTAAGAACTTTCACTACAGATAGTCTTTACTTTTAGAGCCAATGTAAATTCAATGTGCCTTAAATTTCAAATATTATTTTCTTAGTTTTATCATTAATTTATGAGAAGTCTTTACATTAGGGTAAACTCATTACATTATCTGTCCATAAATCCATAAGGGCTTATTTACCAAAACATGAGCAACTAAAAAGGAAACACATACACCGTGCTCACCATCCGAGAGAAATAATTCAGGATATATTTATATGTTTTGTATGAAAACAAAACAAAAAAAAAACAGTATTTTTTTTTACAAATATCTAGATCAGAAACCTGAGAGAAAAAAAAGAAAGGAATAAACAAATATCAGAGAGAGAAAAGAATGAAATCAGCAGCAATCATTACAATCTACAAATAAACAATGTGAAGTATATAGTTCCTATATGTAGGCTTATGTCTGTAATTATAGCAATGCATTATAACATGCAGTTTCTGGCAATGCAATAGTTATATTATTTATATAACTATATATTTTTTTATTTTGGGGATACTTACTTGGTCTCACATTAATTCTGGTCCCTTTCCCAAATGTCAGCTTATTGACACCATCTTGAGCACAGTGCTTACATACATTACATAAACCCTCCCAATAGACGGCCATAGAGGTTGCCTTCCCTCAGCCAAATTAAAGCTCAGACCCACACCAGACTTATTTTTTTAGAACGTTTTAGCCATTTTGAAATTTGCTGAACTGGATATTATTAATTATACTCTATTTGCTTTTTAGTATTTTCCATCTGAAGTTGACATCGACTAAAGGCAATCCCGTTAAATGTCATTACACATAGCTAAAGGATTTTGTCTCTCACATTTTCTTGAAAATATTAGGGATTTTCAGTATATGAAATTCCTGTTTATTTTCTTTAATCCAGGTAATTATTTGCAGGTTATAATATAATAGAAGGGGTGACACAAAGTAATCATCTTAAAGTATTTTGGGACATAAAGTGTAATATTATACTTAATCAGTGTCCATTTTTAAATGTTTCCTTGCTTCTTCCTTTCTGAACTAAAATGCTATACTTCATATTGTGAAATGCCATACTCTCAAAACCTATAGACCCTGCAATCTGCCATATCTACTCTCTTCCAGATACTGTATGTCAGTTAGTCCTTAAAGGGACATGAAACCCAGCATTCCAATTGACTTCTATTTAATTTGCTTCATTCTTTAGATATTCTGTGTTGAAGAAATAGCAATGCACATGGGTGAAAAATCACATGAGGCATCTATGTGTAGCCACCAATAAGCAGCTACTGAGCCTATCTAGCTATGTTTTTCAACAAAGGATGTCAAGAGAATGAAGCAAATTAGATAATAGAAGTACATTTGAAAGATTTTTAAATTTGCATGCTCTTTCTAAATCATGAAAGAAAAAAATTCCTTTTGGGACACCATATTCTGAATTTTTTGAGATTTTGCTAATTTATTTTGCACATGCCAGAAATACACAAGGACTCTTTTTTTTAATAATTTATAATAATTTGGTTCTATACAATTTAAATGTTATGAGGTCAGTTGTGAGCTTAACGTGTGCCACTAAAAACCTCTCAATATTAAGGACTAGATTTACTAAGCCCCGATTGGACATAGGTGGATATTTCTGCCCCTGTCTGCCCGCCATTGTGTCTAGCAGGCAGCAATACGTTGCCCGAATTTATCATTGCACACTACACATGGGGGCCGAATTATCAAGCTCTGAATGGAGCTTGATGCCCCTGTTTCCGCGAGAGCAGATAAAATAACCATGTTTACTAATCATCTGATTATTTCACCTGTGATCTAGTATGGATATCCTCAAAATGTGGCCTGTTAGGGAGGCTTGAGAACAGGTTTGAAAACCAGTGCTCTACATTACTTGCTTACAATAAATATATTTTATTTAATAAAAAAGATTATTACAAAATTGATCCACAAAAATACTTTAATGGGTAATTTTGAAGACAAATTATACATCTTTAAACACTTTAATGTAATGCTGATGTATCACTTATTAAATCTGGCATGGCTGACTTTAATCAGTAAACCTTGGTTTTGATTAAACCATATTTTTAGGCATCAAAATTAATAATTGATCTATGTGTCTGTCAGAGAGTTACATGCTATTACTTATTCTTTTATTGTATTCACTGACATTCCCTTCTTTAAATGCCAAATAAAAATATCTTGTAATGCATAAAATACATAAATTATTATAATTCAGGCTTAATTTTTATTTTTAAACACCAAGGTTAAAATTTCAAAGAACACACAACAGCCTTGCAATATCAATTTTGCTTCACGCTGCATTACGTTAGAACGTACGTATTAGTGAGCAAAAACTACTTACCATGAGACTATTACTGAATAACATTTGTAACTTAGGGATCATTCAATATTACATATTTGCACCATAATTTGGAATAACAATAGTCAAATATTATGTTGTTGCTATTACTAAATAATAATTTATTAGGTTAAACAAATATGTCAAATATATTTGTTTGACCATTTGAGTGAAAAATACCTTTTACATTTAGATATTGTTTATATATATATATATATATATATATATATATATATATATATATATATATATACTACTTAATGATTTAATTACATTTCCGTCTTCCTTGTTGATATAAACATCTACTTACTTGGTTTCACATATACTTTAGTTCCAGAGCCAAATATAATCTTATTAGTCATTCCATAATTTGCTCCCTCTTAAGTTCATTGCTTTACAGTAATATATGCATCTGATACAGGCCTTCAGAACCCGTCTACAGTAGTTAGCCTACTTTGCATTCAAATCCATTTCAGGCAACCCATAAAAGTGTCCCATTGCAAATAATCATCACTAGATTTTAAGTATTATTAGTAATCCATCTTACTTTCTAGAGAGACAGCTAGAAAGACAGGCAGATAGATAGATAGACAAGCAGACAGACAGACAGAGGGATAGATAGATAATTTTCAGATGAATGGCACAAATGCAAGGAGAATGTGTATGTGTTGTGTGGAGATCTTTAAAAGAATAACAAAATCATAAAGCAATTCCTCTCATATTTATAAATGTTACACTGCAATAGAAATATATTATGGTGATATTAAGGAACATAAGCATTATCCTAGCCAGTTTCAGCCATTAGGGTGTATGGTATGAGCACTGTGCAATTCTTTATATACATTCTATAGATGCATAGATATGTTGTATGTGTACATAAATGTTATTATACAACCAAGTCTTAAGAGATTATTACAGTGATATGTATTATTTATATATTTCATTTAATTCCTAAGGTTTTTCATTATTTCATATTTACTCACCTGTTTTTCAGACATTTTGTTCACTGTATCCATATTGTCTAAAGTTTATAGTCCTTGCTCTGGTTTAGCAGCAGTCAGCTTCAGTATCCTTGAGTACCATCCTCAAAACTCATTGGCTTTAATGTTAGCAGCGAAGTTACAACAAAACTTAATTGGCAATACTGTTATTGTTATCCATTCTCCGACAGCAGCACACAGTGCTACAGAACCGTACAAAAACACACTGACGATAAAAATATGTAAACATAATGTAGCAGCTGTAAATTTTCAAATAGGAAAAGTATTGAGACGTTTGGCCTACTTTTTTATCCTACTTTTTTGGATTGAGGTCAGTAGTAATTATTTTTTACCAGCAGAGGGTGACATTGTGCAACTTGGTGAGAATTATGCATAGCACCGTGCTTAAAGGGAACAAAATGATTATTGTTTATTCCGTTTTTACCTTCCTAATTTCTTATTTATTTGTTTTTTTCAAATTGATGTTCCTGTACTGAAAAGAAAAAGACAGAACATTTTTTTATGCTTGCAGCATAAAGTAATGGGAGATATGCTTATCAGACAGTGAGCCTTAAAGCTATATTCTGCCATACAAATGAAAGAGTAACTTTTACACTTCAAAAAATGTTTTTTTTCCTGAGAAAATGTTAGGTAAATAATGCTGTTTAACCCCTTAACATAGGCTAGTACACTGTATGCCGGCTGCCACAAATACTTCCATCTCTGTCTGGGCAACCTGCACTCAAACAATAACATCCCTGGAAGTGATATAGACAGCTGTCATTAAGGGGTTACATTTAAACTGTAACTATACTCCTGTGTTGGTGTCATACATTTGACTACTTTAGTAAATTTCTCTTTTATCTTTATGTAGATCATTATGTAATTAGCAATTTGTTAAATCAAAATAACCTAAATGCTAACTATACTTTTGAATATTGCAATTAATTTATAAAACACTGTGAAATACTGCAGGTCTAGTTAGATGAGCAGAGGTAAACAATGGCATTGGTTCATGGTAAAAATGAAAAGCAGATACAAATAAATCAAATTAATGCATGGGTAGTAAGGCCCTCCTCTACTGAGTTTACAATCTAAGTTCATTTACTACATTATTTATTTATATATTTTACTTTCAGCTTGTAAAATGCACGCTAACCCACACACGCAAAAATATTACTTCAGGCAGTGTTAACACTCAAGCAAAATCGCTAAATAGCGTGCCACTTGTAATCTAGCCCTTAATGTGTTCTGGGGTGAGGTCATGGTTAGAATTAATTTCAGTAGAGCAGATGATGGTTAGGGTTAATAATAATATAGATTACAGGGTTTTTATAAAAAAGTTACATTTTTGCAGCTTGATTGTTTACAGCCCTATATTTGAATCTCTAATAAATCCGATTTGCAAACTAGATTTTGCTTACAAATATATGCAACAGTTCTAGAAAAGTAAGATTTGCATTTTCATATTGCAGAAAGTACCTGGGCATAATAAAAAGTCAGTTGTCAAGAATAAAACAATTTTTTGTCTTCATGCTGTAGAGCTCTGTCCCTGTCTAGCAATCAACTTGTAGTTTTTCTCATACATGTAATGCTGTAAAGATATATTCCTGTTCTCAGTTCTTGTAGTACTTTTCGTCTCCAGAAGATGTCAGCAGTAGATTAATTTGGAGTTAATTATTTAGAACTGATTGTAATATAGGGGAATGTGTCATGAAAATGTGTTCGTCCTTAGCTCTATATATACATTAAAAAAAATCCCAATTTCCTTAAAGGGACTTTATACACTCATTTTTTCTTTGCATAAATGTTTTGTAGATGATCTATTTATATAGCCCATTAAGTTTTTTTAAAAAAAAAATGTTTAGTTTTGCTTATTTTTAAATAACATTGCTCAGATTTTCAGACTCCTAACCAAGCCCCAAAGTTTTATGTGAATACTGATGTATACCTTCTCCAGTCTGCTCCTGTTTGTGTAAAGGGTCTTTTCATATGCAAAAGAAGGGGGAGGGGGGGGGGGGGGGAAAGTGTCTTATTTCCCACTTGCAGTGGGCTTTCCAGCTACCTTTTCAACAAAGCTAAACTGAAAGCTTCTAAGTAAGTTTTTAAACAGTTTTATACTGGATTTTTATATCAGTAATTGTGCATCTTATTCTTTATAGTAGTGTCTATTACATGCAGTTATATGAAAATGAGTGTATACTGTCCCTTTAAAGTAGACTTAAATTCTCCATAAAAACTGAAAATGTGAAGGCCTATATTTTCTTGGTAACAAAGAGAAGTCATAAGAAAAAAATATATGTTACAGCTGAGTATAAAATGCACAAGAAACAAGAGTGTATTTCATTTTGATTAGGTGCATGTGTTGCAATATACTGTTGTTTGCAAAAAATGTTTTTTTGTAAAAGTGATTCACAGGGGTCACAGGGTTGTGTTTGGATCAGTGGTCTCAAATTACCAGCCCTGGGACCATAAACGGCCCTCAAAATAGTTTAATCTGTCCCTCCTATATTTATTAGGCAAATTATTAATTTGGCCTCATCAATTTTTTTAGGGTCCTAAGAGGTGTAATACGTTTGTGTTCTATATAGGCATTCACAAGATAAATATAAAGAGAAGCATGTGCTGTCCAGTGTAGGCTCACATCATGCACTGCTTGGATAAATGCCACTTTTGATACAGTTCCAGAATGATCACTTCATTTGACAAGATAAATATCCACTGTGTATGTCTACTGTGGTCTATAGCTTCTACCATGCACTACTACTGGGGTAAATGTCACTTCCAGTTTCTAGTATCTCAAGTTTCAGAGCACTCACTCTGTTCAAGGGTCTCTATGGAAGAAGAACATTTGGCCAATGACCCCCGGATACAATGAGCTTTATACCCCTGGTCTAGATCATAACATTTGTGGGCTGTATAATTTACTTCCTATTTTCCTTCCATTATTATTATTATTAATATGCGTGTGTAGCATGCTGGGCATAATAAGAAAGCTTGCAAATTCAGGGTAGTTAATACATTTTAAGTCTGAGGCTTTAAATGCTGGCAGTGAAAGCTAATTACCTCTGTATTGGTGGCAGGTTACATTCACTCTAAATTTACAGAAATGTATAACTTTTACAGTAGCTATTTTTGCCATTTCATATTCAACTTTCATGTCACTTGAATCAATTATGGGATCAATTACAATCCTGTAGAAAAACTTATTAAATAATTTATCTACAAAAAATGTCATAGACTTAAACCATATGACACAAAAATCAAGGTTTAAAGAACATTAACATATATATATATTTATATATATATATATATATATATATATATATATATATATATATATATTGTGTCACTATACCAAACAACTGCCTCACCTTGCATGACAAGCCAAATTTGAATTTACCATGCTAGTGGTAACAATGTTTATGAACATGCAATATGTTTGTTTACTGTTATATTTAAAATAATATTGTTTAAAAGTTATATATGTCTGACATGAGACATTTACTTAGTCTTGAGTTGGACATTGGACCCATTTTCAGACTTTGAATGAGTTCTCACAATAAGCATTATTTTACAGTGATAAATAATGTATAGTAAATGTATATTATTACCCATCATCTATAACGCAAATACATTATGTAAATATTTGTTTACATTTTTATTGTACAAAGCAAGACCAGACAGAGCTTCTTATTAATGTATACTGTGATTATATCAGCCACTAGGTGGTGCACAAGAATATATATTAAAGGGACATGAAACCCCAAAAATGTATTTTATAATGCAGAGAGAGCATGTAATTTAAACCAACGTTTCAATATATGTCTATTATCAAAATTTACTTAATTCTCTTGGTATCCTTTGTAGAAGGAGCAGCTTCGCACTACACATTTGTGTGCAGCCACAGCATCTAGCTCCAAGTAATGCATTGTTGCTTTTGAGCCTACCTAGGCATGCTTTTCAACTAAGGATAACATGAGAATCATATTAAGATAATATTAGATAATAGAAGGAAATTGAAACATTGTTTAAAATCGCAGGCTCTGTTTGAATCATGAAAGACAAATGTTTGGTTTCATATCTCCAGAATTATTATTGTTTAAAAAGATAGATAATCCCTTTATTACTATTCTCCGGGTTTGCATAGCCAAAATGTTTATATAAATATGCTTTTTACCTCTGTGATTACCTTGTATCTAAGCCTCTGCAGATTGACACTTTATTTCAGTTCTTTTGACAGACTTGCATTTTAGCCAATCAGTGCGACTCGTAAATAACTCCACGGGGGTGAGAACGTTATATATATTCAATAGCAATTCCAGCGAGCTGGAGAGAGAGTACATTATGTAGCACTCAATGTCTGCAACAATAAAATAATGTTTAGATTAATATCAGTAAAGTATTTAGAGGCAAATTTTAGTGGGGATATATTATCCAGAACCCTGTAATCACTGTATGTGAACCAACAGGCTAAGTGCATACGATGGCTATAAGTAATAGCGTTTGGGAAAAATTCTTAAATTTAAATCATATCCTGAAAAATTGCCTCTAACAGGTTTCTTAACTATTCATAGAGTTATATTTTGAACATTAAAAAAGAGAGAGCAGATATGCCACTGACTCTTTTCTCAGTAGTGGCTTTTTCAAAGGGCAAACTCGCGGTGTTCTCACGTGATTCATATACCCTTGGTTGGGCTCCGACTAGCTGTTTGGGCTGTCAATCATCATGTACGTGATATGATTGGTGAATGTATACAGGGAGTGCAGAATTATTAGGCAAATGAGTATTTTGACCACATCATCCTCTTTATGCATGTTGTCTTACTCCAAGCTGTATAGGCTCGAAAGCCTACTACCAATTAAGCATATTAGGTGATGTGCATCTCTGTAATGAGAAGGGGTGTGGTCTAAGGACATCAACACCCTATATCAGGTGTGCATAATTATTAGGCAACTTCCTTTCCTTTGGCAAAATGGGTCAAAAGAAGGACTTGACAGGCTCAGAAAAGTCAAAAATAGTGAGATATCTTGCAGAGGGATGCAGCACTCTTAAAATTGCAAAGCTTCTGAAGCGTGATCATCGAACAATCAAGCGTTTCATTCAAAATAGTCAACAGGGTCGCAAGAAGCGTGTGGAAAAACCAAGGCGCAAAATAACTGCCCATGAACTGAGAAAAGTCAAGCGTGCAGCTGCCAAGATGCCACTTGCCACCAGTTTGGCCATATTTCAGAGCTGCAACATCTCTGGAGTGCCCAAAAGCACAAGGTGTGCAATACTCAGAGACATGGCCAAGGTAAGAAAGGCTGAAAGACGACCACCACTGAACAAGACACACAAGCTGAAACGTCAAGACTGGGCCAAGAAATATCTCAAGACTGATTTTTCTAAGGTTTTATGGACTGATGAAATGAGAGTGAGTCTTGATGGGCCAGATGGATGGGCCTGTGGCTGGATTGGTAAAGGGCAGAGAGCTCCAGTCCGACTCAGACGCCAGCAAGGTGGAGGTAGAGTACTGGTTTGGGCTGGTATCATCAAAGATGAGCTTGTGGGGCCTTTATGGGTTGAGGATGGAGTCAAGCTCAACTCCCAGTCCTACTGCCAGTTTCTGGAAGACACCTTCTTCAAGCAGTGGTACAGGAAGAAGTCTGCATCCTTCAAGAAAAACATGATTTTCATACAGGACAATGCTCCATCACACGCGTCCAAGTACTCCACAGCGTGGCTGGCAAGAAAGGGTATAAAAGAAGAAAATCTAATGACATGGCCTCCTTGTTCACCTGATCTGAACCCCATTGATAACCTGTGGTCCATCATCAAATGTGAGATTTACAAGGAGGGAAAACAGTACACCTCACTGAACAGTGTCTGGGAGGCTGTGGTTGCTGCTGCACGCAATGTTGATGGTGAACAGATCAAAACACTGACAGAATCCATGGATGGCAGGCTTTTGAGTGTCCTTGCAAAGAAAGGTGGCTATATTGGTCACTGATTTGTTTTTGTTTTGTTTTTGAATGTCAGAAATGTATATTTGTCAATGTTGAGATGTTATATTGGTTTCACTGGTAAAAATAAATAATTGAAATGGGTATATATTTGTTTTTTGTTAAGTTGCCTAATAATTATGCACAGTAATAGTCACCTGCACACACAGATATCCCCCTAAAATAGCTAAAACTAAAAACAAACTAAAAACTACTTCCAAAAATATTCAGCTTTGATATTAATGAGTTTTTTGGGTTCATTGAGAACATGGTTGTTGTTCAATAATAAAATTAATCCTCAAAAATACAACTTGCCTAATAATTCTGCACTCCCTGTATGTCAATCACATTCCCATCATATGATTGGAGGAATGTCGAGTTACATATACATTTAAGATTATCTTTGGTTTTTATGTAATTTAAGCGCTTAATATTTCACATTACTCCAATCATATGGTGGGAATGTGATTGCCATTTAAAAAAAAGCCACAATGGCAAAACGCATCAGTGGCGTCTCTGCTCTCTCTTTTTTAATGTTCAAAAGATAACTCTATGAATAGTTAAAAAACCTGTTAGAGGCAATTTAATAATTTAAACAAATTTAAAATTCAGAACTTTTCGCAAACGCTATTACTTACAACCATCTTATGCACTTAGCCTGGTGGTTCACATACGGCGATTACAAGGTTCTGGATAATATATTCTCACTATATTTTACTCTTCATTCTTTACTGATATTATCATATGAGTATGCTTTTGCATTTTTAATCAAAACATTATTTTATTGTTATACCTAATAAAGGTTAAAGTGAATGTCAAGTCACGTTCACCACTCTTCCTCATCTTGTTAATTACCTAAAATAAACGTTAGTTTAATTCATAATTTTTTTATAATTTAAGACTAAAACCATAATCGAAAGATTTATAACCCTACTTCGCTTACTTTCTTCCTCCGCCCGCCATCTTGTCCCTCGTATCTAATTTGATTGACATTGCCCTTAACGAATTATAGCTCATACCCCGTGGCGTCCAGCCCCTTTTTGCACATGTAACGCGATCAAACTGCGCATGCGTTCCCTAACAAATCGGCATTGACAATCCATGCTCGTTCACATGTAGCACATGCGCAAACAATTCCGAACACCTAACGCATGCGCAATGTCTATCTACCTTTCAACCGCGGTCCGCGATCCCCCGCCGCAATCCCTAATAAAGTGTTTAACCCCTAAACCGCCGCTCCCGGACCCCTCTGCTACCTAATAAAGTTATTAACCCCTAAACCACCGCCATCTACCCCAGCTACCCCACCGCCATCTACCCCATCTACCCCGCCGCCATCTACCTTAGCTACCCCACCGCCATCTACCCTGCCGCCATCTACCTTACCTACCCCGCCGCCATCTACCCCATCTACCCCGCCGCCATCTACCTTAGCTACCCCACCGCCATCTACCCTGCCGCTATCTACCTTACCTACCCCGCAGCCATCTACCCCATCTACCCCGCCGCCATCTACCTTAGCTACCCCACCGCCATCTACCCCGCCGCTATCTACCTTACCTACCCCGCAGCCATCTACCCCATCTACCCCGCCGCCATCTACCTTAGCTACCCCACCGCCATCTACCCCGCCACTATCTACCTTACCTACCCCGCCGCCATCTACCCCATCTACCCTGCCGCCATCTACCTTACCTACCCGCCGCCATCTACCTCATCTACCCCGCTGCCATCTACCCCATCTACCCCGCCGCCATCTACCTTAGCTACCCTGCCGCCATCTACCCCATCTACCCCGCCACCATCTACCTTAGCTACCCCACCGCCATCTACCTTAGCTACCCCACCGCCATCTACCCCGCCGCTATCTACCTTACCTACCCCGCCCCCATCTACCCCATCTACCCTGCCACCATCTACCCCATCTACCCCGCCGCCATCTACCTTACCTACCCGCCGCCATCTACCTTAGCTACCTCACCGCCATCTACCTTAGCTACCCCACCGCCATCTACCCCGCCGCTATCTACCTTACCTACCCCGCCACCATCTACCCCATCTACCCCGCCGCCATCTACCACATCTACCCCGCCGCAATCTACCTTAGCTACCCCACCGCCATCTATCTTAGCTACCCCACCGCCATCTACCTTAGCTACCCCACCGCCATCTACCCCACCGCCATCTACCTTAGCTACCCCACCGCCATCTACCTTACCTACCCCGCCACCATCTACCCCGCCGCCATCTACCCCATCTACCCCGCCGCCATCTACCTTAGCTACCCCGCCGCCATCTACCTTAGCTACCCTACGCCATCTACCTTTGCTACCCCGCTGCCATCTACCTTAGCTACCCCGCCGCTATCTACCCCACCTACCCCGCCACCATCTACCCCACCTACCCCACCGCTATCTACCTTACCTACCCCGCCGCTATCTACCTTACCTACCCCACCGCCATCTACCTTACCTACCCCTCCGCCATCTATTTTAAAAATATTAACCCCTAATTTAATCCCCCTACACCGCCGCCAGCTATAGTAACTATATTAACCCTAATATAATTAGGGTTAATATAGTTAATATAGTTATTATATTATATATATTAACTATATTAACCCTAATTATATTAGGGTTAATATAGTTAATATCGTTATTATATTATATATAGTATAATAACCCTATCTAACTCTAACATCCCTAACTAAATTCTTATTAAAATAAAATCTAATTAATATTAATATTATTAATTATAATATTCCTATTTAAATCTAAATACTTACCTATAAAATAAACCCTAAAATAGCTACAATGTAATTAATAATTACATTGTAGCGATTTTAGGGTTTATATTTATTTAACAGGCAACTTTGTATTTATTTTAACTAGGTACAATAGCTATTAAATAGTTATTTACTATTTAATAGCTACCTAGTTCAAATAATTACCAATTTACCTGTAAAATAAATCCTAACCTAAGTTACAAATACACCTACACTATCAATAAATTAAAGAAACTACAAATATCTAAACTAAAATACAATAAATTAAACAAAACTAAATTACCAAAAAAAACACACTAAATTACAAAAAATAAAAATAAATATTACAAGGTTTTTAAAGCTAATTACACCTATTCTAAGCCCCCTAATAAAATAATAAAGCCCCCCAAAATAAAAAAATTTCCCTGCCCTATTCTAAATTTAAAAAGTTCAAAGCTCTTTTACCTTACCAGCCCTTAAAAGGGCCTTTAGCAGGGCTTGCCCCAAAGAAAACTGCTCTTTTGCCTGTAAAGATAAACACAATACCACCCCCAACATTACAACCCACCACCCACATACCCCTATTCTAAACCCACCCAAACCCCCCTTAAATAAACCTAACACTACCCCCCTGAAGATCTCCCTACCTTGTATTCACCCAGCCGGGCAGAACTCTTCATCCAATCCGGGCGATGGCTTCAATCAAGCGGCTAAGAAGTCTTCTTCCATCCGGCGATGTCTTCAATCAAGCGGCAAAGATGTCTTCTTCCATCCAGGCTAACTCTTCTTCCATCCGGCGATGTCTTCAAGCAAAGCGGCATCTTCAATCTTCTTTCTTCGCTTCAATCAGATTAACTTGAATCTGATTGGCTGATTCAATCAGCCAATCAGATTTTTCTACCTTAATTCCGATTGGCTGATAGAATCCTATCAGCCAATCGGAATTCGACGGACGCCATATTGGATGACGTCATTTAAAGGTACCTCATTCCTCGTTTAGTCTTCATGCCGGATGGATGCTCCGCGGCGGAGGAGCGAAGAAAGAAGATTGAAGATGCCGCTTTGCTTGAAGACATCGCCGGATGGAAGAAGAGTTCGCCTGGATGGAAGAAGACTTCTTTGCCGCTTGATTGAAGACATCGCCGGATGGAAGAAGACTTCTTAGCCGCTTGATTGAAGACATCGCCCGCATCGGATGAAGAGTTCTGCCCGGCTGGGTGAATACAAGGTAGGGAGATCTTCAGGGGGGTAGAGTTAGGTTTATTTAAGGGGGGTTTGGGTGGGTTTAGAATAGGGGTATGTGGGTGGTGGGTTGTAATGTTGGGGGGTGGTATTGTGTTTATCTTTACAGGCAAAAGAGCAGTTTTCTTTGGGGCATGCCCCGCTAAAGGCCCTTTTAAGGCTGGTAAGGTAAAAGAGCTTTGAACTTTATTAATTTAGAATAGGGCAGAGATTTTTTTTTATTTTGGGGGGCTTTATTATTTTATTAGGGGGCTTTGAATAGGTGTAATTATCTTAAAAATCTTGTAATTTTTTTTTTATTTTTTGTAATTTAGTTTAGTTTATTTTATTGTATTTTAGTTTAGAAATTTGTAGTTTATTTAATTTATTGATAGTGTAGGTGTATTTGTAACTTAGGTTAGGATTTATTTTACAGGTAAATTGGTAATTATTTGAACTAGGTAGCTATTAAATAGTAAATAACTATTTAATAGCTATTGTACCTAGTTAAAATAAATACAAAGTTGCCTGTAAAATAAATATAAACCCTAAAATCGCTACAATGTAATTATTAATTATATTGTAGCTATCTTAGGGTTTATTTTATAGGTAAGTATTTAGATTTAAATAGGAATATTGTAATTAATAATATTAATATTAATTAGATTTATTTTAATCAGAGTTTAGTTAGGGATGTTAGAGTTAAATAGGGTTATTATACTATATATAATATAATAACGATATTAACTATATTAACCCTAATATAATTAGGGTTAATATAGTTAATATAGCAGGCGGCGGGGTAGGAGCTCACTTTAGGGGGTAGGTAAGGTAGATGGCGGCGGGGTAGCTAGGGTAGATAGCGGCGGGGTAGATGGGGTAGATGGCGCGGGGTAGGTAAGGTAGATAGCGGCGGGGTAGGTAAGGTAGATAGCGGCGGGGTAGCTAAGGTAGATAGCGGCGGGGTAGCTAAGGAAGATAGCGGCGGGGTAGCTAAGGTAGATGGCGGCGGGGTAGCTAAGGTAGATGGCGGCAGGGTAGCTAAGGTAGATGGCGGTGTGGTAGCTAAGGTAGATGGTGGCGGGGTAGATGGGGTAGTTAGCGGCGGGGTAGATGGGGTAGATAGCGGCGGGGTAGATGGGGTAGATAGCGGCGGGGTAGGTGGGGTAGATGAAGGCGGGGTAGCTAAGGTAGATGGCGGTGGGGTAGCTAAGGTAGATGGCAGCGGGCTAGATGGGCTAGATGTCGGCGGGGTAGATGGGGTAGATGGCGGCGGGGTAAATGGGGTAGATGGCAGCGGGGTAGCTAAGGTAGATGGCGGGGGGTAGGTAAGGTAGATGGTGGTGGGGTAGATGGGGTAGATGTCGGCGGGGTAGATGGGGTAGATGTCAGCGGGGTAGATGGGGTAGATGTCGGTGGGGTAGATGGGGTAGATGTCGGCGAGGTAGATGGGGTAGATGTCAGCGGGGTAGATAGTGTAGATGGTGGCAGGGTAGCTAAGGTAGATGGCGGCGGGGTAGCTAAGGTAGATGGCGGCGGAGTAGATGGGGTAGATGGCGGCGGGGTAGATGGCGCCGGGGTAGATGGCGGCGGGGTAGATGGCGGCAGGGTAGATGGGGTAGATGGCGGCGGGGTAGCTAAGGTAGATGGCGGCGGGGTAGATGGGGTAGATGGCGCCGGGGTAGCTAAGGTAGATTGTGGCGGTGTCCGGGAGCGGCGGTTTAGGGGTTAATAACTTTATTAGGGATTGCGGCGCATATTAACAGCTGTTTCAAAACGCATGCGCAAATAAGCAATACCGGAAGTCAAGGATGGGAGGAGTTGGCGTTCAAGACGTAGATAAGTTATAAATTAAATTATAATATCACAAGATGCTTATTTTCCAAAATAAATATTGCGGTTTACATTGCAAGTATATTAGGAATTAATAATGTTCATTAGAAAGCATATGATTTACATTCACTTTAAGTTTTAAACTCTTTTTGTATTGGCTTCATTTTGCAGCATTTTTGCAGACATTCAGCAAGATTACAAGTGTTGCTGTACGGCTCTACCACTGAAAAATTGGCCATTGCGCGCTTAATATGCAGGTCTCCTGTATTATAAGTCGTGGCGGTACAGCTATACCGCTAGCATTTTAGCCTTTACGCAACTCTCCATTCCAAAAAATGATTTTTGAGTGTGGAATTTTGAGGTCTCCCGTATTACAGGTTGTGCGGTCTGGCTATAACGCTAGCGTTATATCTTATACCGCCGTGATCCATTCTGCGATCTTAGACCAGTAGTTATGGATTTCGCGTTACAAAAATATTTAATAAAACTCATAACAAAAATGTTACAAAGTACACTAACACCCATAAACTACCTATTAACCCCTTAACTGCCAACCCACATCGCAAATACTATATTAAACTTATTAACCCCTTATCTGCCACCCACCCACATAGCAAACACTAAATAAACATATTAACCCCTAAATCGCTGCCCCCCCCCATCGCTACTACTATAAAAAAACTTATTAACCCCTAAACCGCCACCCCCCACATCGCCAACACTAAACTAAACCTATTCACCCCTAAACTGCCGGCCCCCACATTGCTACTACTATAAAAACCTATTAACCCCTAAACCACTAGCCCCCACATTGTTAACATTAAACTAAACCTATTAACCCCTAAACTGCCAGCCCCCAAATAGCAAAACACTAAATTAAACTATTAACCCCTAAACCTAACACCCCCTAACTTTAAATTAAACTTACAATATAACTATCTTAAAATAAATAAAAACTTACCTGTGAAAAAAACAAAAACAAAGATTAAACTATAAATTAACCTAACATTACTATTTTAAAAAAATAAAATAAACTAAAAATAAAAAAACCTAAATTACAATATTAAAAAATCCTAACACTACGGAAGAATTTAAAAAACTTAACATTACAAAAAAAACCCTGTAAAATTATGAAAATTAAAAATAATCTAACATTATAAAAAAAACACTAACTACGAAAAATAAAAAAATCCTATGATTACAAAAAATAATAAACGAAATTATCCAAATAAATAAAAATTAAACCTAATAGCCCTATAAAAACAAAAAAGCCACCCCAAAAATAAAAAACCCTAATCTATCAATAAACTACCAATAGCCCTTAAAAGGGCCTTTTGTATGGCATTGACCTAAGTTAAACAGCTTTTTTACCTACAAAAATTACAAAGTCCCCTGCACCCAACCAACCCCCCAAAATAAAAAACCTAAGTCTAAAAAAAACCTAAGCTAACCATGAGCAAATCAGCTCTTTTGTGCCTATTACAATAAAAAAAATTGCCCTAATCTAAAAAAAAAACACCCAAAAAAACAAAATTAAAAAAAACTAACACTAACCCCAGAAAATCTACTCACCGTTCCTGAAGTCCGGAAGTGCAGACGGGGCAAAGTCTTCATCCAGGCAGCGAAGATCTTCTCTCCAGGGCGGCACCATCTTCAATCTTCTTCCCAGAGGTGCGGAGTGGTCTTCAGCGATGTGCGGATCTGGAGCGCTGGTCCTCATCTGGAGCGCTGGTCCTCTTCAGTGGCCGCGGTCTTCAGCGACGTGGATCATCCTCTTCATGCGATCGTCCACCGCACACTCCTATTGGCTGAAATATTAAAATCAGCCAATAGTATGTGAGCTGCTTTTTTTTTTTTTTTAAATAGTAATGTTAGGTTAATTTATAATTTAATCATAGTCAGTTTTTTTCACAGGTAAGTTTTTATTTATTTTAAGATAGTTATATTGTAAGTTTAATTATCCAAATAAATAAAAATTAAACCTAATCTAATAGCCCTATAAAAACAAAAAAATCCACCCCAAAAATAAAAACACCCACTAATCTATCAATAAACTACCGATAGCCCTTAAAAGGGCCTTTTATAGGGCATTGCCCTAAGTTAAACAGCTTTTTTACCTACAAAAATTACAAAGTCCCCCATAAAAGTAACCCCTGCACCCAACCAACCACCCAAAATAAAAAACCTAGGTCTAAAAAAAGCCTAAGCTAACCATGAGCAAATCAGCTCTTTTGTGCCTATTACAATAAAAAAAATGCCCTAATCTAAAAAAACACCAAAAAAAAACTAAATAAAAAAACCTAACACTAACCCCAGAAAATCTACTCACCGTTCCTGAAGTCCAAGTGGGGCAAAGTCTTCATCCAGGTGGCGAAGATCTTCTCTCCAGGACGGCACCATCTTCTATCTTCTTCCCAGAGGTGCGGAGCGGTCTTCAGCAATGTGCGGATCCGGAGCGCTGGTCCTCATCTGGAGCGCTGGTCCTCTTCAGTGGCCGCGGTCTTCAGCAACATGGATCATCCTCTTCATGCGATCATCCGCTGCTTTTTATTTTAATTTTATTTTTTTTAAATAGTAATGTTAGGTTAATTTATAATTTAATTTAAGTTTAATCTTAGGCAGTTTTTTTCACAGGTAAGTTTTTATTTATTTTAAGAGTTATATTGTAAGTTTAATTTAAAGTTAGGGGGGTGTTAGGTTTAGGAGTTAATAGTTTAATTTAGTGTTTTGAGATGTGGGGGGCTGCAGTTTACTGGTTAATATGTTTAGTGTTGGCGATGTGGGGGGCTGGCGGTTTAGGGTTTAATAGGTTTATTTAGTGTTGGCGATGTTGAGGGCCGGCAGTTTAGGGGTTAAAAACTTTATTTTATTAGCAACGATGTGGGTGGCCGGAGGTTTAGGGGTTAATAAATGTATTTTATTAGTAGCAAAAGTGGGGGGCCGGCGGTTTAGGGGTTAATATGTTTATTTAGTGTCCGCGATGTCAGAAGGCAGCAGTTTAGGGGTTAATAACTTGAATTAGGGTTGGCAATGTTGGTGGGTGGCGGATTAGGGGTATTTAGACTAGGGGTTTATGTTAGGGTGTCCTTATAGACATCAATGGGGTTGCGTTACAGCGATCTCCATTCCGCGATTGCAGCTTTTTTTTCTTACACTTTCTCTCCATTGATGTATATGGGAGAAAACATACACGAGCACGTAAAGTCAGGCCTTGGCTTTTGTGCGGTATGGAGACTTATCGCACCATATAGCACAACAAAAGAAGGTTTTTCAGTAACTTGTAATGGCAGCTCTTTGGAGAGTGCGATACTGCTATTTTTTTGGGGTTATTTATGCACCAGATTTAGTGCACAACTTGTAATCTTGGTGATTGAGTGCTAAAATGTGTACTCTCTCTAGCTCTATGCTGGAATAGCTATCGAATACTATTACAAGTACATAAGCACCACCCCATGAAGTATCATTATGTACCAAATATATGAGGGATTTGTCTACTATTTGTTCTGTAGTGCCATTGGTACATTTGTGCTACTCCAACGTTATCTACATGTCATTCAAGTGATTAAAAATAGCAAAAAACAGAAAGTTTTTCTATACCCTGTGTGCAAGCAAAACTTGAACTCATTTCTTACCCAAATATTACCCAAATAATCTCCTAATATTAATAATTAATTTCACCCCCTTTTAAATGATGTGCATGTGTGTAATTGTGAACATATATATTACCAAGAATATTGATCTCAACATAATAGACTTTGAATATAGTTGTACTGGAGTTTGAAAGTGCTTTTACAGATGCTTTTCGGAGACTAAAATTCTCAGCATTGGTGCACAGGCAATCACTTAAGTCATCATGTCCATATGTAGAGGAACGTAAATGTCCTTGTTATAACCCATAGTTTGTCTTTTATTGTTTTTTACTGTGTTTCTTTTTTGTTTATGCCCTGGACTACATTGGTTGTGGTTCTTAATACTTAGGGCTCGATGATTGAAAGCTCTCTGGGCTGGTGAGATTATTAAAGAATGCTCGCCAGTCCTTCTATTTCCCTGGTGGAATGATCTAAAAACAGGGTGTCGCTAAGGGGCGTATACTGCATTTTCATATGAAAAGTGCACAGTAAAATACCTATTTTAAACATTATGCAAAACAAATATTTGAACCATTCACACAAAAATAAGCAGAGAAAAATTGTATTGTTAAGGTGCATCAAAAATCGTAACAAAATTCTTCGTAATTCTTCTTTGTAGAATCGTATTTTAACAAAAATGTAAAATCTATATGTAGTTTATGCAGGAATAATTCATATTACATATGTACAGTGGAATCGTAATTTTAGTAAACTGAATGTGCAAAAATCACAGAGCAATTTGGACTTATAAATAGAAAATGCAAAGTTCAATTGTTGGCATAGGAAAGTGTAATTGTTGGCATAGAATCCCCCTGCACTATCTACTCTTCACCTGGAGAGGTTTAGCTGGTACACCTGAAGATACTAGCCAGTTCCTACTAGTACATAAGTGTACTTGGGCGAATTGTGGGTACCCATTTGGCTCTTTTCTTTGTTTTCATATATATGGATATATTGATGTACACATGAGGCGCCCCTCTTGTTCTTTATTATTTTCAATACAGTTCTGGTTTTATCTATGAGGAGGAGAGCAGCCACATGAATTGCTTCATTGTGAGATCACCTTGTCCTACTAAAAGGGTTAGCTGGTACACCTTAGATTCCAAACACAAAGGAAAAATGATATAAAGAATACCAAGATTACCAAAGTATGCACTTGCAGCACTCTGGGCCCTGAACTAAAGGACGGAATATCCCAACAGGATTTTAAAATATAACCTTTATTATAGAAATTCAAAAAACCAAGTGGTTGGTTTATAACACACACAATTAAAATACACTCCAGTACCGAGATCAGTGTAGTAGGTAATATGTAAGATCACTAAATATTACGATTAGGCCTGTATAATATCACAGTTATAAGTGATCTCAAATGTAACCCAAAATGATTGCTAGTTTAAATTCACTCAAAGGCTTGCAGCAAACAAGCTAGAACAAAAATTATAATCAGGATAAATTATGATCTGAGAATCAGAAAGAGTGTTATAAGCTTATAGAGTTAGATACAAAGCTCAAAGATTATGAATAATACGTATATGTCTATTGGAATTAATACTAAATGATATTAGTGTATCCAATGTAACTTTAGTTAATATGCATATTAATGGTGAGCTGAGGATTATATCAAGTAGGCTTATATTTCTGCCTGAATCTAAGCATCTATTAATTCAAAAAAGTTTTCAGTGTGCCAGTCTTATAGCAGTGATCAAATGCTACAGAACAGTAGCAATAACACAGTCACTTTTTGAGAAAACTTCTCTTTTATAAGTAAGAATACAAAATATGTGTAAACTTGTAGCAGTAGAGTCACTTTATTAAGTGGTAGAATATATTCTGTGTTAAAGCAAATAAATAGGAACCCCAATTTTCTGCTACAATAAAAATAGCTCAAAGATAAGCAGTTTTCACTGCAGTGTATGTGACTGTAATTATAAATTTAGATAGAATCAAAATATTAATTCACCATCCAATCCATGTTTAGATCCACTTATACAAAAACGTTTAAATCAACCTTGACTAAATACAAGGTAATTAGACTGGTTTATCTATATGGTTGATGCCACGAATGTGACAGAGTTTACTATAACCAAACTTAAATCTATATTCAGTTCGTATGGCCTTCCAGCGTTGTTGAATTACGCTGAGTTTGGCGCAACCCAGGCTATATTTGATAGATATCTTACAGATTTTTAGCACAGCTTCTATACATGTGATGTAAAGGTTATAGAGGCAAAACGTGTCAGGGGAGAGTGCTGAACGAGTTCACACTCTATCCTTTTTGTTAATTTTAAGTGCCCAGTACCTTGTATCTATGTGCCGCTAAGTTCACTTGCAATACTCAGCATGATCACAGACTATCAGGGTCTATATAGATGAGTGAACACTGTTCACAACAAATAATGATCTGTATTGTTACACCGAGGTGCCATTCTAGAATCTAACTTTAATATCTACTAATAGCTTGTGCCTAATTAATTTAACGGTCAAAATAATCCATTCAATAGCAATGTTTGGTGAATGTTATGAGTCATGTATGAATGTTGAACAACCGGAGAAGCGCAGCACCGGCTATATTGATTCACTTAGAATCATCTACTTCAGCATTTAGCTGGTAATACTATAAAATATACAGCCTGGGTTGTGCCAGACTTAGCCTATCATTCAACATAGCCTCTATATACATAGATAAATGTATGTCAGATGAATGTAAGGAATACTATATGACTGTTAAACTGCTTGATACTTACAGCATTTGCCATATTGATGCTGTGAGAACTATTTGTTACTAATTTAATCTGGGTTGTGCCAGAAATAGTTTAAACTGTATCCACAATATAAACAGTGCTAACTAATAGAGCAATACTAAATCAATCTTTAGTCTGGGTTGTGCCAGATCTAGTGCTATTACAATATAAGAAATACATTTTTTTATATATTTTTGTACAAATTATTACATGACTGGACTACTTCCGGAATATACAATATTAATATCCAAAATATATATATTAAAATCTGACTGCATATAGCGCTATTAACGGAGTGATTCTTATTTTTACACACCACCTGGGTGGTGTTGGATTTAGCAAACTGCTAAACATGAACAGTGATAGAATCTATCAGGTATCGACCATATGAGCATTTAACCTTTCACGAATAGTAACATAAGTAGTTTCATTTCACTATACATTAATAATTCTACTACCAGCCTGGGTTGTGCCAGACTTAGTCTATAGTGTTACTCTTATTTTCTAACTAGTACAGGTTCCAAAATCCATTACCTCTATAACCTTTACATCACATGTATAGAAGCTGTGCTAAAAAGCTGTAAGATATCTATCAAATATAGCCTGGGTTGCGCCAAACTCAGCGTAATTCCACAACGCTGGAAGGCCATACGAACTGAATATAGATTTAAGTTTGGTTATAGTAAACTCTGTCACATTCGTGGCATCAACCATATAGATAAACCAGTCTAATTACCTTGTATTTAGTCAAGGTTGATTTAAACGTTTTTTTATAAGTGGATCTAAACATGGATTGGATGGTGAATTAATATTTTGATTCTATCTAAATTTATAATTACAGTCACATACACTGCAGTGAAAACTGATTATCTTTGAGCTATTTTTATTGTAGCAGAAAATTGGGGTTCCTATTTATTTGCTTTAACACAGAATATATTCTACCACTTAATAAAGTGACTCTACTGCTACAAGTTTACACATATTTTGTATTCTTACTTATAAAAGAGAAGTTTTCTCAAAAAGTGACTGTGTTATTGCTACTGTTCTGTAGCATTTGATCACTGCTATAAGACTGGCACACTGAAAACTTTTTTGAATTAATAGATGCTTAGATTCAGGCAGAAATATAAGCGTACTTGATATAATCCTCAGCTCACCATTAATATGCATATTAACTAAAGTTACATTGGATACACTAATATCATTTAGTATTAATTCCAATAGACATATACGTATTATTCATAATCTTTGAGCTTTGTATCTAACTCTATAAGCTTATAACACTCTTTCTGATTCTCAGATCATAATTTATCCTGATTATAATTTTTGTTCTAGCTTGTTTGCTGCAAGCCTTTGAGTGAATTTAAACTAGCGATCATTTTGGGTTACATTTGAGATCACTTATAACTGTGATATTATACAGGCCTAATCGTAATATTTAGTGATCTTACATATTACCTACTACACTGATCTCGGTACTGGAGTGTATTTTAATTGTGTGTGTTATAAACCAACCACTTGGTTTTTTAAATTTCTATAATAAAGGTTATATTTTAAAATCCTGTTGGGATATTCCGTCCTTTAGTTCAGGGCCCAGAGTGTTGCAAGTGCATACTTTGGGAATCTTGGTATTCTTTATATCATTTTTCCTTTGTGTTTGGATTTAGATTTATGCACAAGCACCATTTCCTCTAGAGATTTATAGGAGACTAATATAGTATACACAACTATACTACCTGAGGAAAAGCCCGAGTAGTGCCACTGTTCATTTGGTGTGTTAGTACACCTTAGATTCCAGCCTGCACCTACTAGTACATAAGTGTACTATAGCCGCATGTGAGTATCCACTTGGCTTACTTGATTTACATCACTATATAGCATATTGATATGCACATGAGGCGCCCCTCTTGTTCTCTTTATCTTTTAAAGTGTAATTGTTGTTTTTTTGTAAAATGGGCTGAACATGGGTGTTCCATTGGTGTATATAAAAATGTCTCTCTAATCCCAGCATAATTTTCGCACTGTAGATCTCACAGTTTTTTCTCGCCAACTAAAAGGTGGGAGCTTTTCTCAAAACAATACCAATACTTAATACCCTAATAGAAAAACACATGTATAAAATATAGGCAAATGTAAGATGCTATATGCAGAAAGCAGCATACTGTGATTTATATTGGCTGCAGGATTTAATTTTTAAAGTGCGCCCCCTGCTCACTGCTAACTTCACTCTAAGGAGCGAAGTGTCCCTATCCAGCAAACTCTATTACTTTCAATAAGATCCACCTCGCTACTCGCAGGATCGTTACGATCATTCTCCCAGGGCAGCCCTGCAAGTGTAGGTGAGAAAAACTTGGTTTGAGCTAAGTTTATATCATCTAGCCCTTAGAAAGCATTTTATTGCTATTTGATCTTAAATTACTTTCTTTTTCTCTTGTAAGATGTATCGAGTCCACGGATTCATCCTCCCCTACAGGAAGTGGCAGAGAGAGCACCCACAGCAGAGCTGCCTATATAGCTCCCCCCTTAGCTCCACCCCAGTCATTCTCTCTGCCTGCTTAACTGCTAGGAAGGCAAAGAGGAGTGTGGTGACAAAAATGTTTTTATTTTCTCAAGCAAAAGTTTGTTATTTTTAAATGGTACCGGTGTGTACTATTTACTCTCTGCAGAAAAAGGGATGAAGATTTCTGCAAGGAGGATGATGATCTTAGCACTTTGTAACTAAGATCCACTGCTGTTCTCACAAGGGCTGAAGAGTACAGGAAAACTTCAGTTGGGGGGAACGGTTTGCAGGCTAAACTGCATTAAGGTATGTTCAGTCTATTTTTTTCTAGACAGACTATGTTATTTCTAGAAAAGGCTGGCAATATCCCCATGAGTGAAGGGTAAGCTGTATTCAGACACTTGGATAGGAATTTCAGCTTGCATAAAGGGCTTATTAGTTACTGGTGACACTGTTTGTTAAAAACATTTTTGTTTATTCAGTAAATGATGCAATTATAAAGTTTTTTGAAGGGACTAAAGGGGTAATTGTGGCTTGTTTTTGAGTTTTCTAACCCACATGGTTAATTTAGAGACACTCTAGTGTTTGTCTGTTAGGCCTCAAAACTCGAGTGAGGTGGGAGGGGCCTATTTTCGGGCCTCAGTTGTGCAGTTTCTTTTCCTCTAAGACTTCTAACTGCTTCTCCAGAGGTTCCTGCCGTGTTTTGAGGGCTGTAAAACAAGTTTTTTCCCCCACAAATTGTTCTGAAGGGCACGTAGGAGCCACAGCAGAGCTGTGGCAAAGTGCTGAAGGTCTTTTTTACTGGTTTTAATGTTTTTTCAATCCGGTTTTGCCATTAAGGGGTTAATTGTTTATTTGCATAGCTGTGCAAAGTTACTAAGGCTATATGATACTACTGTAAAAATTTCTTTATGTTTACTGCTTTTTTACACTGTTTTGCAGAATTTGTGCAGCTTTTTTTCTCTTAAAGGCACAGTACCGTTTTATTTCTAAGTGTTATTTACTTTGATTACAGTGTTTTCCAAGCTTGCTTGTTACATTACTAGCCTGTTTAACATGTCTGACACCAAGGAAAATCCTTGTTCAATATGTTTGGAAGCCATTGTGATACCCCCTCTTAGAATGTGTCTCAATTGTACTGATATGTCTGTAAACTATAAAGAACATATATTAGCACTTAAATATAGAGCAATAGATGATTCTCAGTCAGAAGTAAATGAGAGTTCGCCACCTAGCTCTCCCCAAGTGTCACAACCAGTAACGCCCGCACAAGTGACGCCAAGTACCTCTAGTGCGTCAAATTCATTTATTTTACAAGACATGGCCACAGTTATGAATTCAACCCTCACAGAGGTTTTATCCTGACTGCCTGGTTTACAAGGAAAGCGGGACAGCTCTGGGTTAAGGAAAAATGCTGAGCAGTCTGACGCTTTAGTAGCCGTATCTGATATGCCCTCACAATGCTCTGAGGTAGGGGTGAGGGATTTGTTATCTGAGGGAGAAATTTCTGACTCAGGAAAGACGCTTCCTCAGACAGATTCTGATATGACGGCCTTTAAATTTAAGCTTGAACACCTCCGCTTATTGCTCAGGGAGGTATTAGCGGCTCTAGATGATTGTGATCCTATAGTGGTCCCAGAGAAATTGTGTAAGATGGATAAATACTTAGAGGTTCCTGTTTACACTGATGTTTTTTCCAGTCCCTAAGAGGATTGTGAATATTATTGCTAAGGAGTGGGATAGACCAGGTATTCCGTTCATTCCCCCTCCTGTTTTTAAGAAAATGTTTCCCATATCTGACACCATGCGGGACTCGTGGCAGACAGTTCCTAAGGTGGAGGGAGCTATTTCTACTCTGTCTAAGCGTACAACTATACCTATTGAAGTCAGTTGTGCTTTCAAAGATCCTATGGATACAAAATTAGAGGGTCTCCTGAAGAAAATTTTTGTTCATCAAGGTTTTCTTCTTCAACCTATTGCGTGCATTGTTCCTGCAACTACTGCAGCTGTTATCTGGTTTGAGGCTCTAGAAGAGGCTCTTCAGATGGAGACTCCATTAGAATAAATTTTGGACAGAATTAAGGCCCTTAAATTGGCTAATTCTTTTATTACAGATGCCGCTTTTCAACTGGCTAAATTAGCGGCAAAGAATTCAGGTTTTGCCATTTTAGCATGCAGGGCGTTATGGCTTAATCCTGGTCTGCTGATGTGTTATCTAAAACTAAACTTTTGAACATCCCTTTCAAAGGAAAGACCCTATTCGGGCCTGAGCTGAAAGAGATTATTTCAGACATCACTGTAGGGAAAGGTCATGCCCTCCCTCAGGATAGATCAAATAAGATGAGAACCAAACAAAATAATTTTCGTTCCTTTTGGAATTCCAAGAGTGGTCCCTCTTCAGTTTCCTCTTCTGCAAAGCAAGAGGGAAATTTTTCCCAATCCAAGTCAGTCTGGAGACCTAACCAGGCTTGGAACAAGAGTAAACAGACCAAGAAGCCTGCAGCTGCCTCTAAGAGGAGGGTATGAAGGGGTAGCCCCCGATCCAGGACCGGATCTAGTAGGGGGCAGACTCTCTCTCTTCGCTCAGGCCTGGGTAAGAGATGTTCACGATCCCTGGGTTTTAGAAATTGTGTCCCAGGGATATTGTCTGGAATTCAAAGGCTCTCTTCCAAGGGGCCCTTTCACATTTCTCGATTGTCTGTAAACAGACAAAGAGAGAGGCATTCTTACGCTGTGTAGAAGACCTACATACCATGGGGGTGATCCGCCCAATCCCAGTTTTTACTCATACCTGTTTGTGGTTTCCAAAAAAGAGGGAACTTTCAGATCAATTTTGGATCTCAAAATTCTAAACAAGTTCCTCAAAGTTCCATCATTCAAGATGGAGACTATTCGGTCTATTCTACCTCTGATCCAGGAGGGTCAATATATGACCACCGTGGACTTAAAGGATGCGTATCTATACATCCCTATTCACAGAATTTTCACAAGGGTGCTAGGGTCCCTTCTGGTGGTTCTACGACCACGGGCATAGCAGTGGCGCCTTATCTAGACATCATCTTATTTCAGGCGTCAACTTTCCAGCTATCCAAGTCTCACATGGACATTGTGTTGGCTTTTCTGAGATCTCACAGGTGGACGGTGAACATAAAAAGAGTTCTCTCTTCCCTCTTATAAGAGTTTCCTTCCTAGGGACTCTGATAGACTCGGTAGAAATGAAAATATTTCTGACGGCGGTCAGAAAATCAAAGCTCTTAACCACTTGCCGAGCTCTTCATTCCATTCCTTGGCCATCAGTGGCTCAGTAAATGGAGGTAATCGGACTCATGGTAGCGGCAATGGACATAGTTCCTTTTGCTCGCCTACACCTCAGACAACTACATCTATGCATGCTCAAACAGTGGAATGGGGATTATGCAGATTTGTCTCCTCAACTGCATCTGGACCAGAAGACCAGAGATTCTCTTCTCTGGTGGTTGTCTCAGGACCACCTGTCTCAGGGAATGTGTTTTCGCAGGCCAGAGTGGCTCATTGTAACAACAGATACTAGCCTGCTAGGCTGGGATGCAGTCTGGAACTCCCTGAAAGCATAGGGCTTATGGTCTCAGGAGGAATCTCTTCTCCCAATAAATATTCTAGAACTGAGAGCGATATTCAATGCACTTCATGTGTGGCCTCAGCTTGCTGCGGCCAAATTCATCAGGTTTCAGTCGGACAACATCACGTCTGTAGCTTATATCAATCATCAAGGAGTTCTCTAGCGATGATGGAGGTAACCAAAATAATCCGATGGGCAGAGGATCACTCTTGCCATCTCTCAGCAATCCACATCCCAGGTGTAGAGAACTGGGAGGCGGATTTCTTAAGTCGTTAGACTTTTCATCTGGGGGAGTGGGAACTCCATCCGGAGGTATTTGCCCAGCTGATTCAGCTAGGGGGCACACCAGAATTGGATCTGATGGCGTCCCGTCAGAATGCCAAACTTTCTCGTTACGGGTCCAGGTCCTGGGATCCCAAGGCGGTACTGATAGATGATCTAGCAGTGCCTTGGTCCTTCAATCTGGCCTATGTATTTCCTCTGCTTCTACGTCTGGTTGCCAGAATAAAGCAGGAGAGAGCTTCAGTGATTCTGATAGCACCTGCGTGGCCACGCAGGACTTGGTATGCAGACCTAGTGGACATGTCCTCGGTTCTACCATGGACTCTGCCAATGAGGCAGGACCTTCTAATCCAAGGTCTGTTCATGCATCCAAATCTAATTTCTCTGTGTCTTACTGCTTGGAGATTGAACGCCTGATTCTATCAAAGCGTGGTTTCTCTCTGAGTCGGTTATTGATACCCTGATTCAGGCTAGAAAACCTGTCACCAGGAAGATCTATTATAAGATTTGGCGCAAATATCTTTATTGGTGTGAATCCAAAGGTTACTCGTGGAGTAAGATTAGGATTCCTAGAATATTGTCTTTTCTCCAAGAAGGTTTGGAGAAGGGATTATCAGCTAGTTCCTTATAAGGACAAATATCTGCTTTGTCTATTCTTCTACACAAACGTCTGGCAGATGTGCCACATGTTCGAGCATTTAGTCAGGCTTTGGTCAGAATCAAGCCTGTATTTAAACCTGTTGCTCCGCTATGGAGCCTAAATTTAGTTCTTAAAGTTCTTCAAGGGGTTCCGTTTGAACCTATGCATTCCATGGATATTAAGCTTCTATCTTGGAAAGTTTTGTTTTTAGTAGCTATCTCTTTGGCTCGAAGAGTTTCTGAGCTATATGCTTTACAGTGTGATTCCCCTTATCTTATTTTCCATGCAGATAAGGTGGTTTTGCGTACCAAACCTGGGTTTCTTCCTAAGGTTGTTTCTTATAAGAATATCAATCAAGAGATTGTTGTTCCTTCACTGTGTCCTAATCCTTCTTCAAAGAAGGAACATCTGTTGCACAATCTTGATGTGGTTCGTGCTTTAAAGTTCTACTTGCAAGCAACTAAAGATTTCCGTCAAACATCTTCATTGTTTGTTGTTTATTCTGGTAAGCGGAGAGGTCAGAAGGCTACGGCTACCTCTCTTTCCTTTTGGCTGAAAAGCATAATCCGTTTGGCTTATGAGACTGCTGGCCAACAGTCTCCTGAAAGAATTACTGCTCATTCTACTAGAGCTGTGGCTTCCACATGGCTTTTAAATATGAGGCTTCTTTTGAACAGATTTGTAATGCGGCGACTTGGTCTTCGTTTCATACTTTTTCCAAATTTTACAAAGTGATACTTTTGCTTCTTCGGAGGCTATTTTTGGGAGAAAGGTTCTACAAGCAGTGGTGCCTTCCATTTAAGGTCCTTGTCTTGTCCATCCCTTCATCCGTGTCCTAAAGCTTTGTTATTGGTATCCCACAAGTAAGGATAAATCCGTGGACTTGATACATCTTACAAGAGAAAACATAATTTATGCTTACCTGATAAATTTATTTCTCTTGTGATGTATCGAGTCCACGGCCCGTCCTGTTTATTAAGACAGGCATATATATTTTTATTTTTAAACTTTCAGTCACCACTGCACCCTATAGTTTCTCCTTTTTCTTCCTAGCCTTCGGTCGAATGACTGGGGGGGTGGAGCTAAGGGGGGAGCTATATAGGCAGCTCTGCTGTGGGTGCTCTCTCTGCCACTTCCTGTAAGGGAGGAGAATATCCCACAAGTAAGGATGAATCCGTGGACTCGATACATCAAAAGAGAAATAAATTTATCAGGTAAGCATAAATTATGTTTTCTGTTTGCCTGTTGATGTGCCTGGCTCATTTTTTTAAGTCAAGTAACAGACACTTTTTACAAGGACAAATTGAGGAAAGAAAATATTACTTGTATTTTTACAAGTCTAAATTTTCTGTCACCGCCATGCACGATTTATGACACATCAGTGTATCTGTAATTACTGATCTAGAGTGCAAACCTCTGAGCAAGGCTCTTAAAGGCATATGCTACTCAAATTAAACTTTCATGATTCAGATAGAGAGCATAACATTTAAAGAACCTCCATCATCAAATTGTGCAAGTGTTTACAACATATACATATATGAGTTTGTGGATGTCATGTGATAAAAAAAGGGCAATAAAATGAAATCTTGAAATTTGTGAAAAAAATCTACTACTTGTTTCAAATCCAAGTTGTGTTATTGTATCATCTTTTTTATGCATTTGTTGATTATAGGATTCTACTGTTAAAAGGAATATTAAACAGTAAATACATACTTACAAAGCAAACATTTGCCTTAGAATATGTAGATTTATTTTTACAATTATTGGCATGATTACAAGTGGAGCAGTTTTTAACGCACTCACTTACAAAACAAAGTCTGAGGACTTGCTATCCCGATGCACGTTGACTTCAATTGTGCTCAAACAATTGCGTGTTTCAACTTGTAATATGAGCGCTACATCAGATGCATGGAAACAGCTGCAATAAACCCCTTTTTACTTGTGTGTAACTGTTAGCGCAACACTCATAGGGGCCGAATTATCAAGCTCTGAATGGCTCACTGGAAACAGATTTGCACCTGAGTTGGGTTGCGCCTGTGTTTCTCTTTTTCAGTATTTACCATACTCCAGTGGGTTTGGAAAAACCCTCACTTATACTTCAGGCTGCAGACAATCTTTTATGGGATTATTGGTGATGAGAACTACAGTCTGACATTTATCAACATTTAGAACCTATTGTTCAAACAAATCTTCACATACCATTTTGGGACAACTGGCTTTACGATTGGTCTTACCAGTGACTGTTAGCGCTGATACAGGTATCATAATATTTCCATTAGTTTCTATGAAGTAATGGGCACCACCATGTTTAAAATAGTTTTCTATTTGTCCCTCTCTCCTGCTGAGAACAATTAGGGGCAGATATAAACCAGACAATAAAATAGAGTTTGTGCAAACAAGGCTGTGTGGAAACGCTGTTGGAGCCGAATTATCAAGTTCCGAATGGAGCTTGATGCCCCTGTTTACGTGCGAGCCTTCAGGCTCGCCGAAAATAGCAGTTATGAAGCAGCAGTCTAAAGACTAGCCTCTTCAACTTTATAATGCACATACAGGGAGTGCAGAATTATTAGGCAAGTTGTATTTTTGAGGATTAATTTTATTATTGAACAACAACCATGTTCTCAATGAACCCAAAAAACTCATTAATATCAAAGCTGAATAGTTTTGGAAGTAGTTTTTAGTTTGTTTTTAGTTATAGCTATTTTAGGGGGATATCTGTGTGTGCAGGTGACTATTACTGTGCATAATTATTAGGCAACTTAACAAAAAACAAATATATACCCATTTCAATTATTTATTTTTACCAGTGAAACCAATATAACATCTCAACATTCACAAATATACATTTCTGACATTCAAAAACAAAACAAAAACAAATCAGTGACCAATATAGCCACCTTTCTTTTCAAGGACACTCAAAAGCCTGCCATCCATGGATTCTGTCAGTGTTTTGATCTGTTCACCATCAACATTGCATGCAGCAGCAACCACAGCCTCCCAGACACTGTTCAGAGAGGTGTACTGTTTTCCCTCCTTGTAAATCTCACATTTGATGATGGACCACAGGTTCTCAATGGGGTTCAGATCGGGTGAACAAGGAGGCCATGTCATTAGATTTTCTTCTTTTATACCCTTTCTTGCCAGCCACGCTGTGGAGTACTTGGACGCGTGTGATGGAGCATTGTCCTGCATGAAAATCATGTTTTTCTTGAAGGATGCAGACTTCTTCCTGTACCACTGCTTGAAGAAGGTGTCTTCCAGAAACTGGCAGTAGGACTGGGAGTTGAGCTTGACTCCATCCTCAACCCTAAAAGGCCCCACAAGCTCATCTTTGATGATACCAGCCCAAACCAGTACTCCACCTCCACCTTGCTGGCGTCTGAGTCGGACTGGAGCTCTCTGCCCTTTACCAATCCAGCCACGGGCCCATCCATCTGGCCCATCAAGACTCACTCTCATTTCATCAGTCCATAAAACCTTAGAAAAATCAGTCTTGAGATATTTCTTGGCCCAGTCTTGACGTTTCAGCTTGTGTGTCTTGTTCAGTGGTGGTCGTCTTTCAGCCTCTCTTACCTTGGCCATGTCTCTGAGTATTGCACACCTTGTGCTTTTGGGCACTCCAGTGATGTTGCAGCTCTGAAATATGGCCAAACTGGTGGCAAGTGGCATCTTGGCAGCTGCACGCTTGACTTTTCTCAGTTCATGGGCAGTTATTTTTCGCCTTGGTTTTTCCACACGCTTCTTGCGACCCTGTTGACTATTTTGAATGAAACGCTTGATTGTTCGATGATCACGCTTCAGAAGCTTTGCAATTTTAAGAGTGCTGCATCCCTCTGCAAGATATCTCACTATTTTTGACTTTTCTGAGCCTGTCAAGTCCTTCATTTGACCCATTTTGCCAAAGGAAAGGAAGTTGCCTAATAATTATGCACACCTGATATAGGGTGTTGATGTCATTAGACCACACCCCTTCTCATTACAGAGATGCACATCACCTAATATGTTAATTGGTAGTAGGCTTTTCGAGCCTATACAGCTTGGAGTAAGACAACATGCATAAAGAGGATGATGTGGTCAAAATACTAATTTGCCTAATAATTCTGCACTCCCTGTATTTTTACTCCTGCTAGTTTCTTTTTGCATACGTACATTTTTTGACGCACGTTAACGGACACCAGTTTCTGTTTCTGGGTGTGTTGGCATGATAGTCTGCATAATTTTTGGCACTCTTTTCTATAATATATTATGTAATTTTGACGGGCGCCTCACTTTTAACTGTGCTATCTTGATGCAAGATGTACGTCTTGTATTAGTGATTTTTCAAATTGTAAGTTTTTTTTAGTTTTATTCCATAAGGAGTGTCTCCCTTTATTCAAGAGCTCTTGTAATGGGGATATCATCATTAAACGTGGTTTTCTGCATTTAACTTTATTATTAGTTGGTTTTTTTTTTTTTGCATTTATAGAGCCTTGTCATTCTGTCCCTAAATCTGCCTTTGAAGCTGGATCATGTGGACATTTTTCTACAGGTGTTAAATGTTTATATTGTTATATGCTAAGGTATTTCCTTTAGCAATCTTATGCAATAAATGCATTCATGTTTTAATGCATTCTGACCATTACTACTACTGTTCTTGCTTCAAAGAGTATTATTGCTTCTTCTGTTTGTTCCTTACTGGAAGAATATACTACTTTTTCTCCTGGAATTATGAACTTCATTAGAACAACAGTGCCGGAATGTTGTTGGTCATTCCTCTATTTCTTTCCTGGGCAAAAGCTTATTGCTGTCTGATTTTTGATGTTCATGTTCCAGGACTGTATAGTTGGAAAGCATTTTTTCTCAATCTTCAGTTCTTCCGTTTAAGAGAGTGGTCTCTTCATCTGGTTATGTTCTATCAGATAATAGAGTTTTGGGGTTGCCCAGAGATAGTTCTGGTGGCTTCCCAGTTGAATCTCAATTTTTCCAGGTACTGTGTAAGATCCAGGGATCTTTGAACTGTGTTTTTGGTTGCTCGGTTCTTTTTTTCCAAGGTGATTGCTAAGATTTGGCAGGAAGAGCTTTGGTGATTCTGTTTTGCTCTAGCTTGTTCCCACAGTATTTGATATACAGATCTGGTTCTGTTGTCCAGTTTTCTCATTGACTACTTATTTTGTATCCAGACCTTCTATTTTTCTCAGTTGTTCTTTCTATATGGATTCTAGTTCTCTTGGTTTGATGGGAGGGAGATTATATCAAAAATCCTTTGAACTATTTGTTCAGTTATTGAGTTTCTTATACAGGCTTATAAATCTGTGACTAGGGGAATTGTTGTTTAAAGGTCTGGAAGGTCTTCATTTCTTGGTTTTCAAATCAAGTGTTTTCTTGGCATTCTTTTTGTATTCCCAGATCTCTTGCTATTTTTAAGGGTTTATACGACAGTTCTTTGGAAGGTTAATTTTCTGTCCTTTTTAGTTATGTTCCTTAAGAAGATTGCTAATCTTACTGACATTCATGGTTTAGTCCTAGAGGCCAATTTATTAAAGGTCTTGCGGACCTGATCCGACAGTGAGGATCAGGTCCGCAAGACCTCACTGAATGCGGAGAGCAATATGCTCTCCGTATTCAGCATTGCACCAGCAGCTCACAAGAGCTGCTAATGCAATGCCGAACCCTGCAGACTTGCGGCCAATGGGCCGCCAGCAGGGGGTGTCAATCAACCTGATCGTACTTGATCGGGTTGAATTGTGGCGATTCCTGTCCGCCTCATCAGAGCAGGCAGACAGGGTTATGGAGCAGCGGTCTTTTGACCGCTGCTTCATAACTGATGTTTCTGGCGAGTCTGAAGACTCGCCAGAAACACGGCCCTTCAAGCTCCATTCAGAGCTTGATAGATAGGCCTCCTAGTCTGGCCTAGAATTAAGCCGGTTTTTATTCAATTTTTCCTCTTTGGAACCTTTATTTGATCTTAAAGATTTTGCAGATTCCTCCTTTTGGGCCTATGCATCAAGTGGATATTAAACTTCTTTCTGGAAATTTAGTTTAGTTTAGCAATTTCATCTGTTTAAACTCTTTATTTTGTTCCTCCTATTCTTATTTTTCTTTTGGATATGTTTTCTGTCTATATAAGTTGGGGCATTGTTATTCCTTCTTTATTATTCAGTGTTCTCATTATGGTTTGGTTTCTGTTAGAGCTTTGTAGTGTTATGTTGACACTTCTAAGCTTTATAGACTAACTTTTAGTTTGCTTGTTCCTTTTGCTGATTCTAGGAAGTTCAGATAATTTTGTCTGTTTCTTTGGCTTCTTGGTTAAAGCTTTTCTTTCATAGAGTTTTCTTGGCGGCAGGTCATCCTCTACCTAAATGACTTTCTGCTCAGAATGTGTTATTAGTGGACCAACTTTTGCTACAATTTTTATGTTCTTGCTTCTTCTGAGGCAGCCTTGGATAGGTTGTCCTTTATGAAGTTATGTGAGGATTGATTTATTTTATCCTGTTGGTTACTTTTATTGCCTGTTTTAGGCTCTGCTAGGATTGTGGATTTAGTTTCTCAGTGAAAAAGATGTTTCTTAGATCCGACCCTTTTTCTGCTATTACTCATGGGTTCTACAACTTGGGTATTAGTAATGGATCATGGACTCTCACCACCTGTATGAAAGAAAACATAATTTATGCTTACCTGATAAATTCATTAATTTTATAGCGGTGAGAGTCCACTGTTTGTTTTCTTTCTGGGGTTTTTTGTTTTCCTTTTTTGCGCACATCTTTTTTTCCCTGCCCCTATTTTGTTGGCTCTTATTACTTTTCCTTCCACTTTGTGCTCGGCTTTAAGTTAGGCTGAGGTAAAGGTGAAGTGGAAGGGGTTTTATAGAGTTCTTGGTCTTTGGGAATCTTTGCCTCCTCTTAGTGGTAGGGTAGAAGAATTCCCAGGTGTAATGGATCGTGGACTCTCACCAACATGAAAGAAATTAAATTATCAGGTAAGCATAAATTCTGTTTTAATAAATTCAGTTTGCCCTACATCTCTTTTTCTGCAACATTATTCAATCCACTATTAAAGGGCCATACAACTCAAAATTGTTTTTTATGATTTAGATAGAACATACAATTTTAAACAACTTTCCAATTTACTTCTAAAATGTTCTTAGTTTACTTGTTATCCTTTGTTGAAAAGCAGGAAGGTAAGGTCAGGTGTTTGCATGTTTCTGCAGCACTAGACGGCAGCAGTTTGGCAACAACGTTATTCATTAATTGTAAAAGAAAAGAAGAGCGCCTCCAAGTGCAGATATCCCACAGTAGACCTCGACCATATGATACCATAATTAGATACTCACAAAATTGAAAGCACCAGATTGTGTTTAGCCGGCTAAGAGATCACAGAGTCCCTGCTCACTGAAACCAGGTCTCTGCTCCTGTTACAGAATGCACCATCAGCTTTCATTCAGGATCTGTAGTTATAGCTTGAATCCAAAATATTGTGTAAGCTCAAACTTACAATGTACCCATTAAGCTTACAACAAATAAATGTTGCTTGCAAGGGGCAAGATTACATATGCGGCGTCGCCTGCAAAATCCGGCGACGCCGGTTTTTACGTGGTTTTGGTATCACATATGGAGCGGCACATATAAATGCGGCGCGTATATTTCACCCATCGCCCATAATTTTTACTCCCATAAGCTAACATATAACCGCGTCGCAAATCAGTATCACATATTCAGCGCAAGGACTTATGCGGTGAAAAAGAAGAAATTTTGCTCCATTTTCACCTCGCCACCCCTAATCCGCCAAACCCACACGACACAATAATCCTAATAAATCTATTAACCCCTAATCTGCCAAACCCCCACAATGCAAATAACTAATTAAATTACTAATTATAGGGGTTAATTTAGGGGTGTGTTAAGTTAGGGGGTGTTAGGTTAGGGGGCTTAGTAATTTAATAAGGTATTTGCGTTGTGTGAGTTTGGCAGATTAGGGGTTAATTGATTTATAAGGTTTGTTGCGATGTGGGTTAATGATGGATTAGGGGGTTAATGGTTTTAATAGGGACTTTGCAATGTGGGTGAATGGCAGATTAGTAGTTAATACATGTATTAGGTAGTTTGTGATGTTGGGTATTGGCGAATTTAGAGGTTAATAGTATTATTAGGTAGATTGCGATGTGTGTGAATGGCGGATTAGGGGGCTAATAGTTTAATTAGGCATATTGCGTTGTGGGGGGTTGTCAGTTTAGGGGTAATACATTTTTCTTTCATGTAATTGGCAAGAGTCCATGAGCTAGTGACGTATGGGATATACAATCCTACCAGGAGGGGCAAAGTTTCCCAAAACTCAAAATGCCTATTAATACACCCCTCACCACACCCACAATTCAGTTTTACAAACTTTGCCTCCTATGGAGGTGGTGAAGTAAGTTTGTGCTAAGATTTCTACGTTGATATGTGCTTTTCAGCATTTTGAAGCCCATTTCCTCTAAGAGTACAGTGAATGTCAGAGGGATGTGAAGAGAGTATCACTTATTGAATGCAATGGTTTTCCTCACGGGGGATCTATTTCATAGGTTCTCTGTTATCCGTCGTAGAGATTCATCTCCTACCTCCCTTTTCAGATGGACAATATACTCTCATATTCCATTACCTCTACTGATAACCGTTTCAGTATTGGTTTGGCTATCTTCTATATGTGGATGGGTGTCTTTTGGTAAGTATGTTTTCATTACTTAAGGCACTCTCAGCTATGGTTTGGCACTTTATGTATTTATATAAAGTTCTAAATATATGTATTGTACTTATATTTGCCATGATTCAGGTTTCCAGTATATTTCCTTTTGCAGACTGTCAGTTTCATATCTGGGAAATGCTTTTTTATAAAAAAAATGTATTTCTTACCAGGGGTATAGTTTCTTTTTCAAATTGACTGTCTTTTAAATTCGCAGGCAGAATTAGGCTTGCGAGGGCGCAAAATGCCAAAGTTTACTGTGTCATTCTTGGCGCAAGATTTTTTTGGCGCGAAGTTACGTTCATTGACACAAATTCATCATTTCCGGCGTCTTAGTTGACACCAAGTCCTTCACAAGGTTGCGTCATCTATGACACAATTGTGTCGTTTCCAGACGTTTTTGGCACAAAAAAATATTTTTCTGTTTGTTGTGCGTCATACTTGGCGCCAAATATTTTCATGATTTAAGTCCCCATTCCTATTTGCCTCTTGCCTTTTTTCTATGTCTATGTCAATGCTGTTTGCATTGTTCCCCATTCCTGAAACTGCCATATAAGGAAATTGATCATTTTGCTTTATATGTTGTTTTTTTCTCTTACATTTGCAAGATAACTCAATCTGATCCTGTCTCAGAAATCACTGTTGGAACGCTGCGGCCTGATAACAGTTCTACCAAAGCTAAGTGTGTTTGTTGTAAACTTGTGGAGGTTATACCTCCAGCTGTGGTTTGTAATAGTTGTCATGATAAACTTTTACATGCAGAGAATGTATCCATCAGTAGTAGTTAATTACCTGTTACTGTTCCCTCAACATCTAATGCACAAGATATACCTGTAAATTTAAAATAATTTATTTCTGATTCTATTCAGAAGGCTTTGTCTGCCATTCCGCTTTCTAATAAACGTAAAAGGTCTTTTAAAACTTCTCATAAGGTTGATGAAATGTCAAATGACCAGCAACATACTGAATTATCCTTCTCTGATGAGGATCTGTCTGATTCAGAAGATCCTGCCTCAGATATTGACACTGACAAATCCTCTTATTTGTTTAAAATGGAGTATATTTGTAGAAGTGTTGATTACATTAGATATGGAGGAAACTAGTCCTCTTAATATTAAAACTAGCAAATGTTCAAATTCTGTTTATAAATCTCCTGTGGTTATTCCAGAGGTTTTTCCAGTTCCTGATGCTATTTCTGATATGATTTCTAAAGAATTGTCTCTCAGGAGTACAGAATAGGATTCAGAGTAAAACCACCTGTGAGAAGATTTTTTCTCTCACGCATTCCAGCACACCCAGTAACAGCTCAGGCTTTCTTGAATTGTGTTTCAGACCTGGAGTTATCAGGGGTAATCATGTCAGTTCCGTTTCTGGAACAGGGTCTGGGGTTTAATTCAAATCTATTCATTGTCCCAAAGAAAGAAAATTAATTCAGACCAATTTTGGATCTAAAGATTTTGAATTGCTATGTAAGAGTACCAACTTTCAAAATGGTGACTATAAGGACTATTTTGCCTTTTGTTCAACAAGGGCATTATATGTCCACAATAGACTTACAGGATGCATATCTTCATATTCCGATTTATCCAGATCACTATCAGTTCCTGAGATTCTCTTTTCTAGACAAGCATTACCAATTTGTTGCTCTTCCTTTTGGCCTATCGACAGCTCCAATAATCTTTTCAAAGGTGCTAGACGCCCTACTCTCTGTAATCAGAGAGCGGGGTATTGCAGTGTTTCCTTATTTGGACGATATCTTGGTACTCGCTTAGTCTTTACATTTTGCAGAATCTCACACAAATCAATTAGTGTTGTTTCTTTGAAGACATGGTTGGAGGATCAATTTACCAAGAAGTTCTTTGATTCCTCAGACAAAGGTAACCTTTTTAGGTTTCCAGATAGATTCAGTGTCCATGACTTTGTCTCTAACAGACAAGAGATGTTTAAAATTGGTTGCAGCCTGTCGGAACCTTCAGTCTCAGTCATTCCCTTCAGTAGCTATGTGCATGGAAGTTTTAGGTCTTATGACTGCAGCATCGGACGCGATCCCCTTTGCTCGTTTTCATATGAGACCTCTCCAGCTTTGTATGCTGAACCAATGGTGCAGGGATTTTACAAGGATATCACAATTAATATCCTTAAATCCGAATGTTCGACTTTCTCTGATTTGGTGGTTAGATCACCACTGTATAATTCTAGGGGCCTCTTTTGTTCGGCCAACCTGGACTGTGATCACAACAGCTGCGGGCCTTTTAGGTTGGAGAGCTGTTTGGGGATCTCTGACAGCACAAGGGGTTTGGAAATCTCAAGAGGCGAGATTACCAATCAATATTTTGGAGCTCCTTGCGATTCTCAGGGCTCTTCAGTTTTGGCCTCTGTTGAAGAGAGAACCGTTCATTTGTTTTTAGACAGACAATATCACAACTGTGGCATATGTCAATCATCAGGGTGGGACTCACAGTCCTCAAGCTATGAAAGAAGTATCTCGGACACTTGTTTGGGTGGAATCCAGCTCCTGTCTAATTTCTGCAGTTCATATCCCAGGTATAGACAATTGGGAAGCGGATTACCTCAGTCGTCAGACTTTACATCTGGGAGAATGGTCTCTCCACCCATATGTGTTTTCTCAAGTTGTTCAGAAGTAGGAGCTTCCAGAAATAGATCTGATGGCATCTCATCTAAACAAAAAACTTCCTAGGTACCTGTCCAGGTCCAGGGATCCTCAGGTGGAAGCAGTGGATGCATTGACACTTCCTTGGTGTTATCAACCTGCTTATATTTTCCCGCCTCTAGTTCTTCTTCCAAGAGTGATTTCCAAAATCATTATGGAGCAATTGTTTGTGCTGCTGGTGGCTCCAGCATGGCCTCACAGGTTTTGGTATGTGGATCTTGTTCGGATGTCCAGTTGCCAACCTTTACAACTTCCATTAAGGCCAGACCTTCTATCTCAAGGTCCGTTTTTCCATCAGGATCTCAAATCATTAAATTTGAAGGTATGGAAATTGAGTGCTTAGTGCTTAGTCATAGAGGTTTCTCTGACTCAGTAATTAATACTATGTTGCAGGCTCGTAAATCTGTTTCTAGAAAGATTTATTATCGAGTTTGGAAGACTTACAATTTATGGTATTCTTCTCATAAATTCTCTTGGCATTCTTTTAGAATTCCTAGAATTTTACAGTTTCTTCAGGATGGTTTGGATAAAGCTTTGTCTGCAAGTTCCTTGAAGGGACAAATCTCTGCTCTTTCTGTTTTATTTCACAGAAAGATTGCTAAACTTCCTGATATTCATTGTTTTGTGCAGGCTGTGGTTCATATCAAGCCTGTCATTAAATCAACCTCTCCTCCTTGGAGTCTTAATTTAGTTTTGAAGGCTTTACAGGCTCCTCCGTTTGATCCTATGCATTCTTTGGACATTAAACTACTTTCTTGGAAAGTGTTGTTTCTTTTTGCCATCTCTTTTGCTAGAAGAGTTTCTGAATTATCCGCTCTCTCTTGTGAATCTCCTTTTCTGATTTTTCATCAGGATAAGGCACTTTTGCGGACTTCATTTAAATTATGACCTAAGGTTGTAAATTCTAACAACATGAATAGAGAAATTGTTTTTCCTTCCTTGTGTCCTAATCCTAAGAATTCTTTGAAGAAATCTTTATATTCTTTGGATGTGTTGAGAGCTTTGAAACATTATGTTGAAGCCCTCTCTCTATTCTTCTTCAACATTATGTTGAAGCAACTAAAGATTTCAGGAAGACTTCTAGTCTATTTGTTATCTTTTCTGGTTCCAGGAAAGGTCAGAAGGCTTCTGTCGTTTCCTTGGCCTCGTGGTTAAAACTTTTTATTCATTAAGCCTATTTGGAGTCGGGTCAAGCCCCGCCTCAGAGAATTACAGCTCATTCTACTAGATCAGTTTCCACTTCTTGCCTTTTAAGAATGAAGCTTCAGTTGATCAGATTTGCACACATTTACTAAATTCTACCGTTTTGATGTATTTGCTTCTTCGGAAGCAGTTTTTGGTAGAAAAGTTCTTCAGGCAGCTGTTTCAGTTTGATTTTTCTGCTTTTGATTTAAGTTTTTTCCTCACATTTATGAGAATTAACTTATATTTTGGGTTGTGGATTCATTTTTTCAGCGGAAAATGGCTGTTTTTATTTTTCTCCCAACCTCTCTAGTGACTCTTGCATGGAGTTCCACATCTTGGATATTGCTATCCTATAGGTCACTAGCTCATGGACTCTTGCCAATTATATGAAAGAAAACATAATTTATGTAAGAACTTACCTGATAAAACAGAATTTATGCTTACCTGATAAATTACTTTCTCCAACGGTGTGTCCGGTCCACGGCGTCATCCATAACTTGTGGGTATATTCTCTTCCCCAACAGGAAATGGCAAAGAGCACAGCAAAAGCTGTCCATATAGTCCCTCCCAGGCTCCGCCCCCCCCAGTCATTCGACCGACGGTTAGGAGAAAAAAAGGAGAAACTATAGGGTGCCGTGGTGACTGTAGTGTATAGAGAAAGAAATTTTTCAAACCTGATTAAAAAACCAGGGCGGGCCGTGGACCGGACACACCGTTGGAGAAAGTAATTTATCAGGTAAGCATAAATTCTGTTTTCTCCAACATTGGTGTGTCCGGTCCACAGCGTCATCCATAACTTGTGGGAACCAATACCAAAGCTTTAGGACACGGATGAAGGGAGGGAGCAAATCAGGTTACCTAAACAGAAGGCACCACGGCTTGCAAAACCTTTCTCCCAAAAATAGCCTCCGAAGAAGCAAAAGTATCAAATTTGTAGAATTTGGCAAAAGTGTGCAGAGAAGACCAAGTCACTGCCTTACATATCTGATCAACAGAAGCCTCGTTCTTAAAGGCCCATGTGGAAGCCACAGCCCTGGTAGAGTGAGCTGTGATTCGTTCAGGAGGCTGCCGTCCGGCAGTCTCATAAGCCAATCGGATGATGCTTTTCAGCCAGAAAGAAAGAGAGGTAGCAGTAGCTTTTTGTCCGGAATAAACGACAAACAAAGAAGAAGTTTGTCTGAAATCCTTTGTTGCTTCTAAATAGAACTTTAAAGCACGAACTACATCTAAATTGTGTAAAAACCGTTCCTTCTTTGAAACTGGATTCAGACACAAAGAAGGAACAACTATTTCCTGGTTAATATTCTTGTTGGAAACAACTTTTGGAAGAAAACCAGGCTTGGTACGCAAAACCACCTTATCTAAATGGAACACCAGATAGGGTGGATCACACTGCAAAGCAGATAATTCAGAAACTCGTCTAGCAGAAGAAAAAGCAACCAAAAACAGAACTTTCCAAGATAATAACTTGATATCTATGGAATGTAAGGGTTCAAACGGAACCCCTTGAAGAACTGAAAGAACTAAATTTAGACTCCAGGGAGGAGTCAAAGGTCTGTAAACAGGCTTGATCCTGACCAAAGCCTGTACAAAAGCTTGAACATCTGGCACAGCTGCCAGTCGTTTGTGTAACAAGACAGATAGAACAGAAATCTGTCCTTTTAGAGAACTCGCTGACAATCCCTTATCCAAACCCTCTTGGAGAAAGGAGAGGATCCTGGGAATTTTAATCTTACTCCATGAGAATCCCTTGGATTCACACCAACAGATATATCTTTTCCATATTTTATGGTAAATCTTTCTAGTCACAGGTTTTCTGGCTTGGACCAGAGTATCTATCACTGAATCCGAAAACCCGCGCTTGGATAAAATCAAGCGTTCAATTTCCAAGCAGTCAGCTGCAGAGAAACTAGATTTGGATGTTCGAATGGACCTTGTACTAGAAGATCCTGTCTCAAAGGTAGCTTCCATGGTGGAGCCGATGACATATTCACCAGGTCTGCATACCAAGTCCTGCATGGCCACGCAGGAGCTATCAGAATCACCGAGGCCTTCTCCTGTTTGATCCTGGCTACCAGTCTGGGAAGGAGAGGGAACAGTGGAAACGCATAAGCTAGGTTGAAGGACCAAGGCGCCATTAATGCATCCACTAGAGTCGCCTTGGGATCCCTGGATCTGGACCCGTAGCAAGGAACCTTGAAGTTCTGACGAGACGCCATCAGATCCATGTCTGGAATGCGCCATAATTGAGTCAACTGGGCAAACACCTCCGGGTGAAGTTCCCACTCCCCCGGATGGAAAGTCTGACGACTTAGATAATCCGCCTCCCAATTGTCTACTCCTGGGATGTGGATTGCAGATAGGTGGCAGGAGTGATCCTCCGCCCATTTGATGATTTTGGACACCTCTCTCATCGCCAAGGAACTCTTTGTTCCCCCCTGATGGTTGATGTAAGCAACAGTAGTCATGTTGTCTGACTGGAATCTTATGAATCTGGCCTTCTCTAGTTGAGGCCAAGCCCGGAGAGCATTGAATATCGCTCTCAGTTCCAGAATGTTTATCGGGAGAAGAGACTCTTCCTGAGACCATAGACCCTGAGCTTTCAGGGAATCCCAGACCGCGCCCCAGCCTAATAGACTGGGGTCGGTCATGACGATGACCCACTCTGGTCTGCGGAAACTCATTCCCTGGGACAGGTGATCCTGGGTCAACCACCAACGGAGTGAGTCTCTGGTCATCTGGTCTACTTGAATCATTGGAGACAAGTCTGTATAGTCCCCATTCCACTGCTTGAGCATGCACAGTTGTAATGGTCTTAGATGAATTCGAGCAAAAGGAACTATGTCCATTGCTGCAACCATCAACCCTACTACTTCCATGCACTCAGCTATGGAAGGCTGCAGAATAGAGTGTAGAACTTGACAAGCGTTTAGAAGCTTTGACTTTCTGACCTCTGTCAGGAAAATCTTCATTTCTAAAGAATCTATTATTGTCCCCAAGAAGGGAACTCTTGTCGACGGAGACAGGGAACTCTTTTCTACGTTCACCTTCCACCTGTGAGATCTGAGAAAGGCTAGAACAATGTCTGTATGAGCCTTTGCTTTGGAAAGAGACGACGCTTGGATTAGAATGTCGTCCAGGTAAGGTGCCACTGCAATACCCCTTGGTCTTAGAACCGCTAGAAGGGACCCGAGCACCTTTGTGAAAATCCTTGGAGCAGTGGCTAGCCTGAATAGGAGAGCCACGAACTGGTAATGCTTGTCCAGAAAGGCGAACCTTAGGAACTGATAATGATCTTTGTGGATAGGAATATGTAGATACGCATCCTTTAAATCCACGGTAGTCATAAATTGACCCTCCTGGATTGTGGGTAAGATTGTTCGAATGGTTTCCATTTTGAACGATGGAACTCTGAGAAATTTGTTTAGAATTTTTAAATCCAGAATTGGTCTGAAAGTTCCCTCTTTTTTGGGAACTACAAACAGATTTGAGTAAAACCCCTGACCTTGTTCCACAGTTGGAACTGGGTGTATCACTCCCATCTTTAACAGGTCTTCTACACAATGTAAGAATGCCTGTCTCTTTATTTGGTTTGAAGATAAGTGAGACATGTGGAACCTTCCCCTTGGGGGTAGTTCCTTGAATTCTAGCAGATAACCCTGAGAGACTATTTCTAGTGCCCAGGAATCCTGAACATCTCTTGCCCAAACCTGAGCAAAGAGAGAGAGTCTGCCCCCTACTAGATCCGGTCCCGGATCGGGGGCTACCCCTTCATGCTGTCTTGGTAGCAGCAGCAGGCTTCTTGGCCTGTTTACCCTTGTTCCAGCCTTGCATCGGTTTCCAAGCTGGTTTAGTCTGGGAAGCGTTACCCTCTTGTCTAGAGGCTGCAGAGTTGGAGGCCGGTCCGTTCCTGAAATTGCGAAAAGAACGAAAATTGGACTTATTCTTAGCCTTGAAAGGCCTATCTTGTGGGAGGGCATGGCCCTTTCCCCCAGTGATGTCTGAAATAATTTCTTTCAATTCTGGCCCAAAAAGGGTCTTACCTTTGAAAGGGATATTAAGCAATTTTGTCTTGGAAGATACATCCGCTGACCAAGACTTTAGCCAGAGCGCTCTGCACGCCACAATTGCAAACCCTGAATTTTTCGCCGCTAATCTTGCTAACTGCAAAGCGGCATCTAAAATAAAGGAATTAGCTAACTTAAGTGCATGAATTCTGTCCATGACTTCCTCATACGGAGTCTCCCTACTGAGCGACTTTTCTAGTTCTTCGAACCAGAACCACGCCGCTGTAGTGACAGGAATAATACACGAAATAGGTTGAAGGAGGTAACCTTGCTGTACAAAAATCTTTTTAAGCAAACCCTCCAATTTTTTATCCATAGGATCTTTGAAAGCACAATTGTCCTCAATAGGAATGGTCGTGCGTTTGGCTAGTGTAGAAACCGCCCCCTCGACCTTAGGGACTGTTTGCCATAAGTCCTTTCTGGGATCGACCATAGGGAATAATTTCTTAAATATAGGAGGAGGGACAAAAGGTATGCCTGGCTTCTCCCACTCCTTATTCACTATGTCCTCCACCTGTTTGGGAATCGGAAAAGCATCAGGGTGCACCGGGACCTCAAGGAACTTGTCCATCTTACACAATTTTTCTGGGATGACCAGATTGTCACAATCATCCAGAGTAGATAGCACCTCCTTAAGTAAAGCGCGGAGATGCTCTAATTTAAATTTAAATGTCACAACATCAGGTTCTGCCTGCTGAGAAAGTCTTCCTGCATCAGAAATTTCCCCGTCTGACAAAACCTCCCTCATTGCCACTTCAGATTGGTGTGAGGGTGTGACAGAAAAATTATCATCAGCGCCCTCCTGCTCTATAGTGTTTAAAACAGAGCAATCGCGCTTTCTCTGAAATGCTGGCATTTTGGATAAAATATTAGCTATGGAGTTATCCATTACTGCCGTCAATTGTTGCATAGTAACAAGCATTGGCGCGCTAGAAGTACTAGGGGTCTCCTGCGTGGGCAAAACTGGTGTAGACACAGAAGGAGATGATGTAGAACTATGTCTACTTCCTTCATCTGAGGAATCATCTTGGGCAACTTTACTATTTGTGACAGTACTGTCCTCACTTTGTTTGTACGCTATGGCACAATTATCACACATATTTGAAGGGGGAGTCACATTGGCTTCCATACATACAGAACATGATCTATCTGAAGGCACAGACATGTTAAACAGGCTTAAACTGGTTAATAAAGCACAAAAACCGTTTTAAAACAAAACCGTTACTGTCTCTTTAAATTTTAAACAGGGCACACTTTATTACTGAATATGTGAAAAGCTATGAAGGAATTATTCAATCTTTACCAAATTTTCACCACAGTGTCTTAATGCATTCAAAGTATTGCACCCCAAATTTCAAGTTGTTAACCCTTAAAATGTGGAAACCGGAGCCATTTACAATTTTAACCCCCTTACAGTCCCAGCCTCAGCCTTTGCTGTGACTTCACCAATCCCAGGGGGGTATACGATACCAAATGAAGCCTTCTAGAAACTTTTTCAGTGAATTCCAGACCCTCACACATGCAGCTGCATGTACTGTTCTCAAAAGTAACTGCGCAGTAATGGCGCGAAAATGAGGCTCTGCCTACTACAGAGAAAGGCCCTTCCTGACTGGGAAGGTGTCTTAACAAGTGCCTGGCGCAAAAAAAAACGTTCCCCAAAGTTATAAAAGTGTGAAATTCAACTTCATACTGCATATAAAACCTAAATAAAGTGTCATGAACGCTTCCGTTCATCGCCGTGTCGCCGCGGCTCCCGGAACTTCTCTGTGTCTCTGACGTCATGTTGCTTAGCAACATGACGCTTCCTCTCACACCCTCTGATGACGGTTACGCTCCTGCCCTTTAAATCTCGGCGGGAGATCTGAATCTGGGCCCGTTTGTTTGTTTCCCTGGATTGTGAGTACCATATCAGTTTTGTTCTTCTGTGTACCGACTTCTGCCTGCCTGACCAAGCCTCTTGCCTAATCCCTACTTGCTGATATTTGGACATTGACTTCTGCCTGCCTGACCTTGCCTGTAGCTTTTACCCTTTTGCTGATACTTGGATGCCGACTTCTGCTTGCCTGACCTTGTCTTTTGCCTCTACCTTTTGCTGATATTTGGATGCCGACTTCTGCCTGCCTGACCTTGCTTTTGCCTTTACCTTTAAACCTATTCTTTGATAAACAAGACCTGCTTAAAGGGACATTTTACTTTTACAAGCTGCAAAAGAGAACTTTGCCTTTCTGTTTGTTATACACCTGCTTAAAGGGACATTTTACTTTTACAAGCTGCAAAAGAGAACTTTGCCTTTCTGTTTGTTATACACCTGCTTAAAAGGGACATTTACTTTTACAAGCTGCAAAAGAGAACTTTGCCTTTCTGTTTGTTATACACCTGCTTAAAAGGGACATTTACTTTTACAAGCTGCAAAAGAGAACTTTGCCTTTCTGTTTGTTATAAACCTGCTTAAAGGGACATTATACTTTTACAAGCTGCAAAAGAGAACTTTTCCTTTGTTTTACAAGCCTGCTAAAGAGGACCTTTTTCAGAAGCTTCAAGTAAGAGCATTTCCTTTTTGTTCTTTGTACTACTTAAAGGGACGTTTTATCCTTTGTGGCTTTCCTGCATTCTGGAACAATATTCATTTTTGTTATCTTCTAATCTGCTTCCTGAGTGGGTCACGTCCTGGATATTTCTCAGTGTGCTAGCGTGTGCTTTCAATTCACGCTAGCAGTTGGGTTACATCCCGGATTGATTCCAGAGTGGCTGACATTACAAACGGGCCATAAAAATGGACCCCACTGAATTATCTATGGCCGTGGCTCACCAGGGACAGCTCTTGGGTTCTCATGCCACTCACTTGCAGTCTCTGGACACTAAACTTGATCAAATTACTGCTCTATTACAAAATTTGGTTGCTACCGCACCTCCCAATCCTAATCCCAATCCAAATCCGATTGAGGCATTACCTCCTCCGATTCCTAACAATCAGTCTCAGGTACAACTAAGTCCCAGGATTCCTCTTCCGGATAAATATGATGGGAATCCTGAAGAATGTAGAGGCTTTTTGAATCAATGCCGTCTTCATTTCCGAAATAGCCCTACTCTCTTTGCTACTGCCTCTTCTAGAATCACGTTTCTTATTTCCTTAATGAAAGGAAAAGCCTTGGCTTGGGTGTCACCTTTGCTAGAAAAGAATGATCCTATACTGTTGGATGTTGATACATTTCTATCTACATTCTCAAACGTATTCGATAAACCTGGAAGGTCATCCGCTGCTGAAGCTACTCTCCTGGATTTACGTCAAGGAAATCAACCAGTCTCTCAATATGCAATTGAGTTCCGCACCCTTGCCTCTGAAACCACTTGGAATCAGGGAGCACTCAGAGCCGCTTTCCGTAAAGGACTTTCTGAGCGTCTCAAGGATGAATTGGTGTATCGTGAACTTCCAGAGTCCTTAGAAGCCTTAATAAATCTCTGTATCAGTCTCGACGCCAGGTTTCGTGAACGCCAACAAGAAAAGGATAGAACACAGAGGACTTCCACTCGAACTCCTTTTCGTTTAGCTCCTCGTTTTTCTAATCCAGTCACTCCAGCCTCTCCTACTACTGATCAGGCTGAACCCATGGAAGTAGGAAGTATAAAATTAACTGAGACTGAACGCTTGAGAAGACGGACTCTTGGCTTATGTCTGTACTGTGGCCTTAAAGGACATTTATTAAGGGATTGTCCTACTAGGCCAGTAAAAGCCAGGGCTTAACTCTAGTCCAGGGAACTGAGTTAAGCCAAAATAGTGGTCATTCCCTATACAAGAAACTCTTTGTTCCAGTAACTCTTCTAATTGGACATAAGAAGATCTATACCCAAGCTCTAATTGATTCTGGTGCTGGAGGTGTGTTCATTGACTCTACATTTGTTTCTACTCATTCTATACCCTTACTAAAGAAGGAGTATTCCATTTCAGTCTCTACGGTCAGTGGAGATCCTTTGGGTTCTGGATACATTCAGTTTTCTACTCAACCCTTAATCCTCACCGTAGGAATACTTCATTCTGAGACAATTTGTTTCGATGTCATTTCCACTCCGCAATTTCCCATTATCTTGGGATTACCCTGGCTCCAGATTCACAATCCCATTTTTTCTTGGACTTTCGGTGAACTCACTTCCTGGGGATCTACATGCCAGACTAAATGTCTTCAAAAGATTACTAAGTTACCACTCACTATTGCTCTCACAGTTGAAACTCCGGAATCCTTACCTATGCATTACCATGACTTTGTGGATGTCTTCTCCAAAAAAGAAGCTGAACGTCTTCCTCCTCATCGCCCTTTTGATTGTCCCATTGACCTCCTTCCTGGGGCTGCCTATCCTCGAGGCAAGACATATCCACTTTCTAAACCAGAAAACATGGCTCTGGAAGAATATATAAAAGACAATCTGGCTAGAGGATTTATTCGACCCTCCTCTTCCCCTGTAGGGGCCGGTTTCTTTTTTGTGGGAAAAAAGGATGGCGGATTAAGACCCTGTATTGATTATCGTGGATTGAATCAGATTACCATCAAGAACAGTTATCCTCTGCCCCTTATTCCTGAACTTTTTACTTATCTTCAGGGAGCCACCATTTTCACCAAACTCGACCTACGCGGTGCATACAACTTGATCCGTATACGCAAAGGAGATGAGTGGAAGACTGCCTTTAACACTCGATTTGGGCATTATGAATATTTGGTCATGCCCTTCGGGCTATGCAATGCTCCGGCGGTTTTCCAGCATTTTGTAAATGAGATCTTTCGTGATTTTTTGAATATTTTTGTTATCATATACCTGGACGACATCTTAATTTTTTCTCAGAACCACCAAGATCATGTGCACCACGTCAAGAAAGTACTTCAACGTCTAAGAGAATTCCATCTGTTTGCTAAACTGGAGAAATGTTCTTTCCATCAAAAATCCATACCCTTTCTGGGTTATGTAATATCGGCATCTGGATTCGAAATGGACCCTACTAAACTTTCTGCCATTTTGGATTGGCCTAGACCTGATTCTTTGAAGGCTTTACAACGTTTCCTAGGCTTCGCCAATTATTACAGAAAGTTCATCAAGAATTTTGCTACTATTACTTCTCCTCTTACTTCTCTCACAAGAAAAGGACAAAACTGTAAAGTATGGCCGTCTGAGGCTATAGAAGCTTTTGAATCTCTCAAAGAAGCTTTTTCCTCAGCTCCTATCCTTCGTCATCCAAATCCTGAGTTTCAATTTATTCTGGAGGTGGATGCTTCCTCTGTTGCTGCTGGAGCTGTTCTGTCTCAACGAATACCAGAGACTGGAAGGATTCATCCTGTTGCTTTTTTCTCTAAAAAATTCACTCCTTCCGAATTTAACTATGACGTAGGGAATAAAGAGTTGCTTGCCATCAAGATGGCATTGGATGAATGGAGACATTGGCTGGAAGGTACTTCTTTGCCATTTACTATACTTACTGATCATAAGAACCTTCTGTATCTCCAAACAGCCAAACGACTAAATTCCAGGCAAGCACGCTGGTCATTATTCTTCTCTCGGTTTCACTATAATTTGTCTTACATACCTGGTTCAAAAAATATTAAAGCAGACGCACTTTCCAGACAATTTCAAGATACCCCAGTTCCTGAGTCTGGTACCATTCTCCAACCTCATGAAGTCATTGCCCAGTTAACAACTTCTTGGTTACAAGAATTACAGTCCGCTCAAGAGCATCTTCCTTTGTCCTGTAAACCTCCCGATGGTTTACTCTTTGTTCCTGAACGCCTTCGTTCCAAGATTTTATTTTGGGCTCATGATAGTCCCCTTTCTGGACATCCTGGCATCAGTATTACCACTCGAAACCTCAAACAACATGTCTGGTGGCCTACACTCTCTCAAGATGTGAAGGATTACGTCTCAGTATGCACACAATGTGCCATGAACAAAACTCCACGCCAACTTCCTTCAGGATTACTCCAACCATTGCCTATACCCCACCAGCCTTGGACTCATGTATCCATGGACTTTATTACCGATCTTCCCTTGTCCACTGGGAACAATACTATCTGGGTGGTGGTCGACAGGTTCACTAAGACGGCTCATTTTGTACCCTTGCCAGGATTACCATCTGCCAAAAGACTCTCTGAACTTTTTATTCTACATATTGTAAGAATCCATGGATTTCCTCTAGATATTGTTTCAGATAGAGGGGTACAATTCGTTTCTCGATTTTGGAGGTCACTTTGTAAACATTTTGGTACTACTATATCTCTCTCTACTTCTCACCACCCACAATCGAATGGTCAGACTGAAAGAGTAAACCAGTGTCTTGAAACATATCTTAGACATTATGTGGATCATTATCACTCTAACTGGACTTCTTACCTTCCTTTGGCTGAATTGGCCCATAATGCCCGGTACAATTCCTCCCTTCAGACTTCTCCTTTTCATGCAGCTTACGGATATCAGCCTAGGACATTCCCTTTGCATACTTCCTCCACAGTGAATCCTGCTTCTGATCTTACAGCCCGAAGATTAACTCGACATTGGCAGAAGATACATCGTATTCTTTCTGTAACTTCTAGACGTTACAAGTTCTTTTCGGATCTTCGACGGAAGAAGGCTCCCAAATATCGCCCTGGTGATAAAGTTTGGATTTCCTCTCGATTTCTTCGCCTGAAACAACCTTCTAACAAATTGGGACCACGATATGTGGGTCCTTTCCGAATACTGGGTCAGGTATGTTCCACTGCTTATCGGGTAGCTTTACCCAAGTCTCTCAAAGTCCATCCGGTATTCCATGTTTCTCTTTTAAAACCTGTGATGATTAACAGGTATTCTAAGCCTTTTTCTAAACCTCCACCGTTATTGGTGCATGGACATCCTGAGTTTGAGATCAGCCATATTCTAGATTCCAAATTGCGGGGCAAGAAATTGTATTATCTCATTCATTGGAAGGGTTATCCAGTCACGGAACGTTCTTGGGAACCTGCTCATCAAGTAAATGCTCCTATATTGGTCAAGACCTTCCACAAGACTCATCCTGATAGACCTGGTCCTGTCCCCCGGAGGGGTCCTTGAGGAGGGGGTGCTGTCATGAACGCTTCCGTTCATCGCCGTGTCGCCGCGGCTCCCGGAACTTCTCTGTGTCTCTGACGTCATGTTGCTTAGCAACATGACGCTTCCTCTCACACCCTCTGATGACGGTTACGCTCCTGCCCTTTAAATCTCGGCGGGAGATCTGAATCTGGGCCCGTTTGTTTGTTTCCCTGGATTGTGAGTACCATATCAGTTTTGTTCTTCTGTGTACCGACTTCTGCCTGCCTGACCAAGCCTCTTGCCTAATCCCTACTTGCTGATATTTGGACATTGACTTCTGCCTGCCTGACCTTGCCTGTAGCTTTTACCCTTTTGCTGATACTTGGATGCCGACTTCTGCTTGCCTGACCTTGTCTTTTGCCTCTACCTTTTGCTGATATTTGGATGCCGACTTCTGCCTGCCTGACCTTGCTTTTGCCTTTACCTTTAAACCTATTCTTTGATAAACAAGACCTGCTTAAAGGGACATTTTACTTTTACAAGCTGCAAAAGAGAACTTTGCCTTTCTGTTTGTTATACACCTGCTTAAAGGGACATTTTACTTTTACAAGCTGCAAAAGAGAACTTTGCCTTTCTGTTTGTTATACACCTGCTTAAAAGGGACATTTACTTTTACAAGCTGCAAAAGAGAACTTTGCCTTTCTGTTTGTTATACACCTGCTTAAAAGGGACATTTACTTTTACAAGCTGCAAAAGAGAACTTTGCCTTTCTGTTTGTTATAAACCTGCTTAAAGGGACATTATACTTTTACAAGCTGCAAAAGAGAACTTTTCCTTTGTTTTACAAGCCTGCTAAAGAGGACCTTTTTCAGAAGCTTCAAGTAAGAGCATTTCCTTTTTGTTCTTTGTACTACTTAAAGGGACGTTTTATCCTTTGTGGCTTTCCTGCATTCTGGAACAATATTCATTTTTGTTATCTTCTAATCTGCTTCCTGAGTGGGTCACGTCCTGGATATTTCTCAGTGTGCTAGCGTGTGCTTTCAATTCACGCTAGCAGTTGGGTTACATCCCGGATTGATTCCAGAGCGGCTGACATAAAGCAATCGATTTAGCCCATAAAAGTGTCTACCAGTTTATAGCCCATAATAAGCCCTTTATTCTGTTTGAAACTAAGAAAATGGCTTACCGATCCCCATGAGGGAAAAATGACAGCCTTCCAGCATTACACAGTCTTGTTAGAAAAATGGCTAGTCATACCTTGAGCAGAAAAGTCTGCAAACTGTTCCCCCCAACTGAAGTTCTCTCAGCTCAACAGTCCTGTGTGGGAACAGCAATCGATTTTAGTTACTGCTGCTAAAATCATACTCCTCTTATAAACAGAACTCTTCATCTCTTTCTGTTTCAGAGTAAATAGTACATACCAGCACTATTTTAAAATAACAAACTCTTGATAGAAGAATAAAAAACTACAACTAAACACCACATACTCTTCACCATCTCCGTGGAGATGCTACTTGTTCAGAGCGGCAAAGAGAATGACTGGGGGGGCGGAGCCTGGGAGGGACTATATGGACAGCTTTTGCTGTGCTCTTTGCCATTTCCTGTTGGGGAAGAGAATATTCCCACAAGTTATGGATGACGCCGTGGACCGGACACACCAATGTTGGAGAAATTAATTTCTTTCATATTGGCAAGAGTCCATGAGGCCCACCCCCCTTTTTTATGGTGGTTATGATTTTTTTGTATAAATCACAATTATTTCCAAATTCCTTTGTTGATGCTTTTTACTCCTTTCTTTATCACCCCACTTCTTGGCTATTCATTAAACTGAATTGTTGGTGTGGTGAGGGGTGTATTTATAGGCATTTTGAGGTTTGGGAATCTTTGCCCCTCCTGGTAGAATTGTATATTCTATACGTCACTAGCTCATGGACTCTTGCCAATATGAAAGAAATGAATTTATCAGGTAAGTTCTTACATAAATTATGTTATTATTAGTTCTGATGTAGGTTTGATGGCGGATATAGGGGTTTTACGTTTTTGGAGGCGGGTTAGACTTTTATGGGAGATTTGACAAATGTTTTATTTTTTTAGGCGCTGGCAGTTTCTAAAGTGCGGTAAGTCACTGGCGACTCCAGAAATTTGTATTTACGCTTATTTCTGGACATCACTAGTTTATCAGACTTACGGCACTTTATGAACTGCCGGCGCCGTATATGCGATTCCCCGATGTGCAAAGTGAAACTACGGTGGCGCAAGTTTCAGCAGTTACGCTTGAGCTTTTGTCGCATATGTAATCTCGCCCAAGATGTTTAAGAGACGCGTTATAACTACAGATCCTGAATGATCCTACTGCCAATTTTGGTTTAGATTCATTGTGCTGATATTACAAGTGGAGCAAAATCCTTACTGCAACCTCAGAGCTGTGGTTAACTGTTTTCCAAAACAAAAAAGTTGAAAAACATTTTTTTTTAATAAAAATATTGCACAAAAAATGTATAAGTCACTCAAAGATTGGAGATCTCTGGAGTTAGAAAAAAAGGCAGGCAAATGGCTTTAACATTGAGACACATTCATATACATTGCTAAAGATGTATTTGTATGTATGTATATATATTTATATATTTGTACATATATTAGTAATGTATTTATATTTGTATATATGCATTTACAATCATATATAGACATAAAAAATACAATTTTTTTTTCTCCATTGACTTTTATGGGGAATGCGGTAATGCAATGGCATTTGTGTGATCTTGGGTGTTCTCCATTGATTTCTATGGGGAAGTACATGTACTTGCACATGAAAACTTAAGTTAGGTTTTTTGCTCTATTCTGGTTAACGCTAGTGCAAAATAATTTTTTGTGAACTTGTAATACGAACATAACACAACAAGAGCATAAATTAAAATCCTAGCCTAGTTTTCACGATCGCGAAAAAAATAATACCGCGCCACTTGTAATCTAGCCCTTTGTGAGTATAATCGCATTAGGGTATCATATGGTGGAGGTTTACTGTGGGATATCTGCACTAGGAGGCGCCCTTCTTTTGTTTTTTGTTTTTACAGTTGCTGATGATTGGATTATCACGGAAGGAGCAGTGATTTCCTCACCATTTTTATTTTTTCAAGAAGATTTGTTGCCTAACAAAGAGAGACTGGCAGACGTAACTGTCTGTATGTGAACTTAAAGGGACACTAAACCCAATTTTTTTATTTCATGATTCAGATAGAGCATGCAAGTTTAAGCAACTTTTTAATTTACTCCTACTATACATTTTTCTTCATTCTCTTGCTATCTTTATATAAAAAGCAGGAATTTAAAGCTAAGCAACCATCCCATTTTAGGTTCAGCACTCTGGATAGCGCTTGCTTATTAGTAGCTGACATTTAGCAAACCAATAAGCAAGCATAACCCATGTTCTCAACCAAAAATGGGCCAGTTTTTATGCTTTACATTCCTGCTTTTCAAATAAAGATAGCAAGAGAACAAAGTAAAATGTGATAATTGGAGTAAATTAGAAAGTTGCTTAAAATTGCATGCTCTATTTGAATCATTAAAGAAAACAAATTGGGTTTAGTGTCCCTTTAACTCTGTTTCCACTTGAAGGTGACATTATATTTTGGAAGTAGGAAGGTTCTCTAAATAAGAGGGATTGGTAGATATCATTGTACATGAATTTGAGATTAATTGCTCTTATGTTTTTTCCCTCATATTTTGTAAAATATATGATGATTTATTCGCCCTTTAGCATCAGTATATCAGATTGATTTAAAATCGTATTTGCAATGTTATACATCAGCAAGAACACTAGATGGCAGCACTATTTCCTGTCATGTAGTGCCCCAGACATGTGCACGCTACCTAGGTTGATAATATCCCTTCTATCTATCTTCTATCTAGAATATGAAACATGAAAATGAAGCAAATTTGATAATTGAAGTAAATTGGAAACTTTTTTAAAATTGTTGGTTCATGTCTAACTTTGCTATAAATATACGTAATTAACACTTTCAACAAAGGAGTTACTTGCCGTATGAAAACCAAATATATAATCCTGTTGGTTTGATTATGCTTTGCTGTATTTATTTTGCGATTCCTAAAACAATGTAAATGCCTGTATTAAAAGCAAGTACATCACACTCAAGCTTTTTAAAAGATACAATTTGTGAAATGAAGCAAGCTTTGAGGTTGTGCTAGATATGAGCTGTTTTTTACAAGTTGCACTGCTAAACCACAACTCAGGTCTGAACCACACTTCAACTGAAAACTGCATGATAACATCTAGCTTTTAATATCTGTTTCTCTGCCCACTCCCACCTTCTTCCAACCACTGTTGCTTCCTGCTCTTTAGCGAGCTAAGCCTTTGTTTAACCATGAAACTTTAAAATTTAAAGGGCTAGCTTACAAGTGGAGCACTAAATTATCGTGTTCCCACAAACAATAATTAACCAGCCATTATAAGTGGCTGGTTATTGCTATCGTGAGCTTGTCCGCCCGACAGCACTAAATGCCGACAGCATATGCTGTCAACATTTAACATTGCACAAGCATTTCTAGCGAAATGCTTGTACATCGCTGCCCCCTGCTCACCAGCTGCCAATGGGCCCTTAGAGGGTGTAAATAACCCTGATCATATCGGAAGTTAAGGAGAAGAGGTCTTCTAATGGCGGAAACAATGGGTGTAGAAAGCAGCATCCGCTGCTTGTTACATCTGCCCCTAGATCTCTGGTTAATTTTCTAAAAGTGCCCCAAATGCCCTCAAAATAGAGGGCATTTTAGTTTTTTATTTAAAAAAAAGTAGCATTTTTTTAAAAAATAAAAAAAACTGCACTAGGCAGTTTTGGGGCTTTAAAGTTGGAGGGAGTGGGGTGTTAGAAAAAAATGGCACTGAAAAGTACACATATTAACTCATAAATATATATGTGTATAATCATATACATATATATTTACTAACTGCTGTATATACATATACTATATATATATATATATATATATATATATATATATATATATATATAGATATATGTGTTAATATGTGTATATGTATATAGTCATATATATATATTTACTGCTGCCCATCGGTACGCTACTTACCTCTTTGCTGCGCAAGGTTCTGTGTTTTACTGTATATTTACTGTACATATTTCACAATCCAATATTCTTCACTTACAGGATAATGTCCTTTTTATTCTTATATACATATTTCTATACAATTGTATTTACCTATACCTGCATATCTACTTACGGCCAGATCACGAGTTTTGCGGTAAAAGGGGTGCGGTACTAACTTGCACATTATTGTCACTGCACACTTACCTACAGCGCTGTTATTACAGGTTTTTATAAACCCGGTGTTAAAAGACAAGAAGTGAGCGTAGAGCAAAATTGTGCTCCATACCGCACTCCAATACCAGTGCTGCTTAAGTCAGTGGTGAGCTGGTTTTACCTGCTCGTGCGCGATTTCCCCATAGATATCAATGGGGAGAGCGGCTGAAAAAAAGTCTAAAACCTGCAATAAAGCAGCATAAAGCTCAGTAACGCAGCCCCATTGATTCCTATTGGGAAACTAAATTTATGTTTACACCTAACACCCTAACGTGACCCCCGAGTCTAAAAACCCCTAATCTTACACTTATTAACCCCTAATCTGCCGCCTCCGACATCGCCAACACCTACATTATACTTATTAACCCCTAATCACCACCACTATAATAAAGATATTAACCCCTAAACCGCCACACTCCCACATCGCAAGCACTAGTTAAATATTATTAACCCCTAATCTGATGCCCCTAACATCGCCGCCACCTATCTACATTTATTAACCCCTAACCTGCCGCCCCCAACGTCGCCACCACTATACTAGTTATTAACCCCTAAACCTTAGTCTAACCCTAACACCCCCTAACTTAAATATAATTAAAATAAATCTAAATAAAACTTACTATTAATAACTAAATAATTCCTATTTAAAACTAAATACCTGTAAAATAAACCCTAAGCTAGTTACAATATAACTAATAGTTACATTGTATCCAGCTTACGGTTTATTTTTATTTTACAGGTAAGTTTGTATTTATTTTAACTAGGTAGAATAGTTACTAAATAGTTATTAACTATTTACTAACTACCTAGCTAAAATAAATACAAATTTACCTGTAAAATAAAAACTAAACTGCCTTACAATAAAACCTAACCTAACCCTACAATTAAATAAATTCCCTAAATTAAATACAATTAACTAAATTCAATACAATTAGCTAAATTACAAAAAAAACCCCCACTAAATTACAGAAAATAAATAAACAAATTACAAGATCTTTAAACTAATTACACCTAATCTAATAGCCCTATCAAAATAAAAAAAGCCCACCCAAAATAAAAAAAAACCTAGCCTAAACTAAACTACTAATAGCCCTTAAAAGGGCCTTTTGCAGGGCATTGTCCCAAAGAAATCAGCTCTTTTAACTGTCAAAAAAATACAAACAAACACCCCAACAGTAAAACCCACCACCAACACAACCAACCCCCCAAATAAAATCCTAAATAAAAAAACCTAATCTCCTCATTGCCCTTAAAAGGGCATTTGTATGGGCATTGCCCTTAAAAGGGCATTTAGCTCTATTGCAGCCCAAACCCCTAATCTAAAAATAAAACCCACCCAATACACCCTTAAAAAATCCTAACACTAACCCCCGAAGATCCACTGACATCCATCCTCAACGAAGCCAGGAGAAGTCCTCAGTGAAGCGGCAAGAAGTCCTCAACAAAGCCGGGAGAAGTCTTCATCGAAGCCAGAAGAAGTGGTCCTCCAGACGGGCAGAAGTCTTCATCCAGACGGCATCTTCTATCTTTATCCTTCCGACGCAGAGCGGCTCCATCTTCAAGACATCTGGCGCGGAGCATCCTCTTCAATCGACGGCTTCTTCTACAATGAAGGTTCCTTTAAATGATGTCATCCAAGAGGGTGTCCCTTAGATTCCGATTGGCTGATAGAATACAATGAGCCAATCGGAATTAAGGTTGAAAAAATCCTATTGGCTGATGCAATCAGCCAATAGGATTGAACTTCAATCCTATTGGCTGATCCAATCAGCCAATAGGATTGAGCTCGCTTTCTATTGGCTGTTCCAATCAGCCAATAGAATGCGAGCTCAATCCTATTGGCTGATTGCATCAGCCAATAGGATTTTTTCAACCTTAATTAATCTTAATTAATCTAAGGGACGCCATCTTGGATGACGTCATTTAAAGGAACCTTCATTGTAGAAGAAGCCGTCGATTGAAGAGTATGCTCCGCGCCAGGCTTCTTGAAGATGGAGTCACTCTGCGTCGGAAAGATGAAGATAGAAGATGCTGTCTGGGTGAAGACTTCTGCCTGTCTGGAGGACCACTTCTGCCGGCTTAGATGAAGACTTCTCCCGGCTTCCTTGAGGACTTCTTGCCGCTTCGCTAAGTACTTATCCCTGCTTCGTTGAGGATGGATGTCGGCTCTTCAAAACTGTAAGTGGATCTTCGGAGGTTAGTGTTAGGATTTTTTAAGGGTGTATTGGGTGGGTTTTATTTTTAGATTAGGGGTTTGGGCTGCAATAGAGCTAAATGCCCTTTTAAGGGCAATGCCCATTCAAATTCCCTTTTCAGGGCAATGGGGAGCTTAGGTTTTTTTAGATAGGTTTTTATTTGGGGGTTGGTTGTGTGGGTGGTGGGTTTTACTGTTGGGGTGGTTGTTTGTATTTTTTTTTTTTACAGGTAAAAGAGCTAAAAGGCCCTTTTAAGGGCTATTGGTAGTTTAGTTTAAACTAGGGTTTTTCTTTATTTTGGGTGGGCTTTTTTTATTTTGATAGGGCTATTATATTAGGTATAATTAGTTTAAAGATCTTGTGATTTGTTTTTTATTTTCTGTAATTCAGTGTGTTTTTTGTTGTTGTAAATTAGCTAATTGTATTGAATTTAGTTAATTGTATTTAATTTAGGGAATTTATTTAATTGTAGGGTTAGGTTAGGAGTTAGTGTAAGACAGGTTAGTTTTTATTTTACAGGTCAATTTGTATTTATTTTAGCTAGGTAGTTATTAGATAGTTAATAACTATTTAGTAACTATTCTACCTAGTTGAAATAAATACAAACTGCCTGTAAAATAAAAGTAAAACCTAAGCTAGCTACAATGTAACTATTAGTTATATTGTAGCTAGCTTAGGGTTTATTTTACAGGTAAGTATTTAGTTTTAAATAGAAATTATTTAGGTAATGATAGTAATTTTTATTTAGATTTATTTTAATTATATTTACGTTAGGGGGTGTTAGGGTTAGGGTTAGACTTAGGTTTAGGGGTTAATAAATTTAGTATAGTGGTGGCGACGTTGTGGGCAGCAGATTAGGGGTTAATAAATATAGGTAGGTGGCAGCGATGTTAGGGGCTAATAATATTTAACTAGTGTTTGAGATGTGGGAGTACGGCGGTTTAGGGGTTAAAATGTTTATTCTAGTGTCGGAAGCGGCAGATTAGGTGTTAATAAATTTATGTAGGTGGCGGCGACATTGGGGGCGGCAGATTAGGGGTTAATAAAATTTAACTAGTATTTGAGATGCGGGAGTATGGCGGTTTTGGGGTTAATATGTTTATTATAGTGGCGGCGATGTCTGGAGCGGCAGATTAGGGGTTAGTAATTTTATTTTAGTGTTTGTGATGCGGGAGGCCCTTGGTTTAGTGGTTAATAGGTAGTTTATGGGTGTTAGTGTACTTTGTAACACTTTAGTTATGAGTTTTATGCTACAGCTTTGTAGTGTAAAACTCATAACTACAGACCTTAGAATGCATTACGAATCTTTACGGGATAGGGTGTACAGCTCACTTTTTGGCCTCCCTGGGCAAGCTTGTAATACCAGTGCTGTTACAATCCCATTGAAAAAGGAATATACGCAATTTGCGTAAGTTGATTTGCAGTAAGGCCAAAAAAGTGTGCGGTGCCCCTAAATCTGCAAGACTCATAATACCAGTGGTAGTGAAAAAGCAGCGTTATAACTGATAATGCTGCTTTTCCACTATAACACAAAACTCGTAATCTAGCCGTTAATATTCTTAAGGTGCGTTATTGAAATATTACATATAACGCACAGAATACAAAAATAATATCAATTATTAAAAATACTGTAAAATATTCTAAATAATCCATAGAATTTTAAAAATATTTTATGTGCATTAGTTCAATAATGCGCCTTAAGAATACTAAGTTCTCATGTGCGCTAACCCAACCTCGTTAAGATGTAAATTGAGAAACCTAATGCTCAAAACGCATATTTTACATTCATATTTTCTTCACTTATGCCTAGATTTAGAGTTCTGCGGCCAAAGGGGTGCGTTAGCTACGCGTGCTTTTTTCTGGCCGCACCTTTTAAATACTGCTGGTATTTAGAGTTCACAGAATGGCTGCGTTAGGCTCCAAAAAAGGAGCGTATAGCATATTTACCGCAACTTCAACTCTCGATACCAGCGGTGCTTACGGACGCGGCCAGCTTCAAAAACGTGCTCGTGCACGATTCCCCCATAGAAAACAATGGGGCTGTTTGAGCTGAAAAAAAAACTAACACCTGCAAAAAAGCCGCGTTCAGCTCCTAACGCAGCCCCATTGTTTTCTATGTGGAAACACTTCCTACGTCTGCACCTAACACTCTAACATGTACCCCGAGTCTAAACACCCCTAACCTTACACTTATTAACCCCAATCTGCCGCCCCCGCTATCACTGACCCCTGCATATTATTTTTAACCCCTAATCTGCCGCTCCGTACACCCCCACCACCTACATTATCCCTATGTACCCCTAATCTGCTCCCCTAACATCGCCGACCCCTATATTATATTTATTAACCCCTAATCTGCCGCCCCCAATGTCGCCTCCACCTAACTACACTTATTAACCCCTAATCTGCCGACCGGACCTGAGCGCTACTATAATAAATGTATTAACCCCTAATCCGCCTCACTCCCGCCTCAATAACCCTATAATAAATAGTATTAACCCCTAATCTGCCCTCCCTAACATTGCCGACACCTAACTTCAAGTATTAACCCCTAAAGCTAAGTCTAACTTTTAACCCTAACACCCCCCTAAATTAAATATAATTTAAATCTAACAAAATAAATTAACTCTTATTAAATAAATTATTCCTATTTAAAGCTAAATACTTACCTGTAAAATAAACCCTAATATAGCTACAATATAAATTATAATTATATTGTAGCTATTTTAGGATTTATATTTATTTTACAGGTAACTTTGTATTTATTTTAACCAGGTACAATAGCTATTAAATAGTTAAGAACTATTTAATAGCTAAAATAGTTAAAATAATTACAAAATTACCTGTAAAATAAATCCTAACCTAAGTTACAATTAAACCTAACTCTACACTATCAATAAATAAATTAAATAAAATGCCTACAATTACCTACAATTAAACCTAACACTACACTATCAATACATTAATTAAATACAATACCTACAAATAACTACAATTAAATAAACTAACTAAAGTACAAAAAATAAAAAAGAACTAAGTTACAAAAAATAAAAAAATATTTACAAACATCAGAAAAATATTACAACAATTTTAAACTAATTACACCTACTCTAAGCCCCCTAATGAAATTACAAAGCCCCCCAAAATAAAAAAATGCCCTACCCTATTCTAAATTAAAAAGGTTCAAAGCTCTTTTACCTTACCAGCCCTGAACAGGGCCCTTTGTGGGGCATGCCCCAAGAAATTCAGCCCTTTTGCCTGTAAAAAAACACATACAATACCCCCCCCATCATTACAACCCACCACCCACATACCCCTAATCTAACCCAAACCCCCCTTAAATAAACCTAACACTAAGCCCCTGAAGATCTTCCTATCTTATATTCACCTCACCGGGTATCACCGATTGGTCCTGGCTCCAAAATCTTCATCCAACCCAAGCGGGGGCTGGCGATCCATAATCCTGCGGCTGAAGAGGTCCAGAAGAGGCTCCAAAGTCTTCATCCTATCTGGGAAGAAGAGGCGATCCAGACCGGCAACCATCTTGATCCAAGCGGCATCTTCTATCTTCATCCGATGAGGAACGGCTCCATCGTGAAGACCTCCAGCTCGGATCAATCTTCTTCCGACGACGTCCAACTGAAGAATGACGGTTCCTTTAAGGGACGTCATCCAAGATGGCGTCCCTCGAATTCCGATTGGCTGATAGGATTCTATCAGCCAATCGGAATTAAGGTGGGAAAATTCTAAATGGCTGATGGAATCAGCCAATCAGAATCAAGTTCAATCCGATTGGCTGATCCGATCAGCCAATCAGATTGAGCTTGCATTCTATTGGCTGATCGGAACAGCCAATAGAATGCAAGCTCAATCTGATTGGCTGATCGGATCAGCCAATCGGATTGAACTTGATTCTGATTGGCTGATTCCATCAGCCAATCAGAATTTTCCTACCTTAATTCCGATTGGCTGATAGAATCCTATCAGCCAATCGGAATTCGAGGGACGCCATCTTGGATGACGTCCCTTAAAGGAACCGTCATTCTTCAGTTGGACGTCGTTGGAAGAAGATTGATCCGCGCTGGAGGTCTTCACAATGGAGCCGTTCCTCATCGGATGAAGATAGAAGATGCCGCTTGGATCAAGATGGTTGCCGGTCTGGATCGCCTTTTCTTCCCGGATAGGATGAAGACTTTGGAGCCTCTTTTGAACCTCTTCAGCTGCAGGATTATGGATCGCCAGCCCCTGCTTGGGTTGGATGAAGATTTTGGAGCTAGGACCGATCGGTGATACCCGGTGAGGTGAAGATAAGGTAGGAAGATCTTCAGGGGCTTAGTGTTAGGTTTATTTAAGGGGGGTTTGGGTTAGATTAGGGGTATGTGTGTGGTGGGTTGTAATGTTGGGGGGGAGGTATTGTATGTGTTTTTTTACAGGCAAAAGAGCTGAATTTCTTGGGGCATGCCCCGCAAAGGGCCCTGTTCAGGGCTGGTAAGGTAAAAGAGCTTTGAACTTTTTTAATTTAGAATAGGGTAGGGCATTTTTTTTATTTTGGGGGGCTTTGTAATTTCATTAGGGGGCTTAGAGTAGGTGTAATTAGTTTAAAATTGTTGTAATATTTTTCTAATGTTTGTAAATATTTTTTTATTTTTTGTAACTTAGTTCTTTTTTATTTTTTGTACTTTAGTTAGTTTATTTAATTGTAGTTATTTGTAGGTATTGTATTTAATTAATGTATTGATAGTGTAGTGTTAGGTTTAATTGTAGGTAATTGTAGGTATTTTATTTAATTAATTTATTGATAGTGTAGTGTTAGGTTTAATTGTAACTTAGGTTAGGATTTATTTTACAGGTAATTTTGTAATTATTTTAACTATTTTAGCTATTAAATAGTTCTTAACTATTTAATAGCTATTGTACCTGGTTAAAATAAATACAAAGTTACCTGTAAAATAAATATAAATCCTAAAATAGCTACAATATAATTATAATTTATATTGTAGCTATATTAGGGTTTATTTTACAGGTAAGTATTTAGCTTTAAATAGGAATAATTTATTTAATAAGAGTTAATTTATTTCATTAGATTTAAATTATATTTAATTTAGGGGGGTGTTAGGGTTAGGGTTAGACTTAGCTTTAGGGGTTAATCCATTTATTACAGTAGCGGCGAGATTCGGTCGGCAGATTAGGGGTTAATAATTGAAGTTAGGTGTCGGCGATTTTAGGGAGGGCAGATTAGGGGTTAATACTATTTATTATAGGGTTATTGAGGCGGGAGTGAGGCGAATTGGGGGTTAATAACTTTATTATAGTAGCGGTGCGGTCCGCTCGGCAGATTAGGGGTTAATAAGTGTAGGCAGGTGGAGGCGACGTTGAGGGGGGCAGATTAGGGGTTAATAAATATAATATAGGGGTCGGCGGTGTTAGGGGCAGCAGATTAGGGGTACATAAGGATAACGTAGGTAGCGGCGCTTTGCGGTCGGCAGATTAGGGGTTAATTATTGTAGGTAGCTGGCGGCGACGTTGTGGGGGGCAGGTTAGGGGTTAATGAATATAATATAGGGGTCGGCGGTGTTAGGGGCAGCAGATTAGGGGTACATAAGTATAACGTAGGTGGCGGTCGGCAGATTAGGGGTTAAAAAAATTGAATCGAGTGGCGGCGATGTGGGGGGACCTCGGTTTAGGGGTACATAGGTAGTTTATGGGTGTTAGTGTACTTTAGGGCACAGTAGTTAAGAGCTTTATAAATCGGCGTTAGCCCAGAAAGCTCTTAACTACTGACTTTTTTCTGCGGCTGGAGTTTTGTCGTTAGATTTCTAACGCTCACTTCAGCCAAGACTCTGAATACCGGCGTTAGAAAGATCCCATTGAAAAGATAGGATACGGTATAGAAAAGTTGCGGCTGAAAAGTGAGCGTTAGACCCTTTAATGACTGACTCCAAATACCAGAGGGCGGAAAAAACCAGCGTTAGGAGCCTCTAACGCTGGTTTTGACGGCTACCGCCCAACTCTAAATCTAGGCCTTAGAAAATAATTTACTTTTTTATTCTTAAATTTATATATATATATATATATATATATATATATATATATATATATGTGGGTCGAAAGAGAATATTCTCAAAAGTAAATAGGCGCACTGCTATACAATTATAAATAATGTAGTATTAATATACTATGTGGTGTATACATAAACAAAGTTCAAAACCAATCAGTTGGTACAGGTTAGTTCTTTCCCAGTAAAGTTCTGGTATAGGGTAAGTGATAGCGCTTACCAGAGCCAACCTCAATCCTATGAGGTAAGTGATCAGCAATGGAGTATAGATGATCCCTTTGGAACTGTGTGCTCTCGTGGAAATCTTTTGGTATCTGTTGCTCCTTGCCAATGGAGATCCTGGACTCTCTTATGAAAGCAAGAATGATTCTTTGGTTCTCTCTATGGTATTTGCTGAAGTACTGCAGGTTTTTAGAGGAACTTGTTGGTGAAATGGCAATCTTGGACTCTCAATGGATTACTTCTTCTTTCAGAAGCTTGGATGTCCAATATTCTCATAGATGAATAGAAAAAGAGAAAAACAACATAGAGTAGTACTGCAAAATGATTAAAGCAGAAACTAAATGTATGTCCTGGTGTAAAGTAAGTATATTGCGCTTACCAGAGCAAACCTCAATCCTATGAGGTAAGTGATCAGCAAGGTGTTAAAGATGGTGTTTTGGATGTTCCAAGAAATTCCTGGTCTTTTTTCATCAGAGGGAATGGCAATCCTGGACTCTCTTATTAGAGTAGGGATGGTCCTTTGGTTCACTCTTTGTTGGTATTATACAAAAGTGTCTTGAGTGACTTATATCGGAATGAAATCCTGGGCTCTCACTACCCAAAAATAAATTTTAAAAATAGAGTGACCCAAGCAATTTTGTATAAGTACTTGTGCAATGATCCAGGGGATTTACCCATGACACTTTCAGACAAGTGACATCCCAATACCAAAAGAGAGAATAAATACACAGAGAGCCCAGGATTTCATTCCGATATAAGTCACTCAAGACACTTTTGTATAATACCAACAAAGAGTGAACCAAAGGACCATCCCTACTCTAATAAGAGAGTCCAGGATTGCCATTCCCTCTGATGAAAAAAGACCAGGAATTTCTTGGAACATCCAAAACACCATCTTTAACACCTTGCTGATCACTTACCTCATAGGATTGAGGTTTGCTCTGGTAAGCGCAATATACTTACTTTACACCAGGACATACATTTAGTTTCTGCTTTAATCATTTTGCAGTACTACTCTATGTTGTTTTTCTCTTTTTCTATTCATCTATGAGAATATTGGACATCCAAGCTTCTGAAAGAAGAAGTAATCCATTGAGAGTCCAAGATTGCCATTTCACCAACAAGTTCCTCTAAAAACCTGCAGTACTTCAGCAAATACCATAGAGAGAACCAAAGAATCATTCTTGCTTTCATAAGAGAGTCCAGGATCTCCATTGGCAAGGAGCAACAGATACCAAAAGATTTCCACGAGAGCACACAGTTCCAAAGGGATCATCTATACTCCATTGCTGATCACTTACCTCATAGGATTGAGGTTGGCTCTGGTAAGCGCTATCACTTACCCTATACCAGAACTTTACTGGGAAAGAACTAACCTGTACCAACTGATTGGTTTTGAACTTTGTTTATGTATACACCACATAGTATATTAATACTACATTATTTATAATTGTATAGCAGTGCGCCTATTTACTTTTGAGAATATTCTCTTTCGACCCACATTTCATTCAGTGACACGGGTACACTGACTCACACTTTAGGCTGCACGCTCAGTTCTTATACTTATCTATATATATAAGTTTTGTTGTACTTCCGACCAACCAAGTGAGTGCAGTCTAACAAAATCATCACATCTTTAATCACTGAAAGATCTTTTTTACACAATCTATAACTTACTAGCTATTTCTCCTATATTAGTTTTAGCGCTGGTGACCCCCCTTTCTTCCTCCCAATATATATATATATATATATATATATATATATATATATATATATATAAATATATCTGAGACTGTTCATGTAAAATACATATCTATATATATATCTGAGTGTGTTGTGTTGATAATTTTTCGTAAGTTTCCCTATTGGCCAGTCACCCAGGCAACTCAGGGGTTAACTGCCTGGGTTTCTAGTAACTGTACATCTGTCTGTCAGTGTTCAGGGCTGTGGAGTATACAGTTACTTAGGATGTGTACATTGTCCGTTCTGAGAGTGCAATCCATTCCTGTGTTTCATATGTACTCATAGAAAATTACAGAGTCCTGTGTCACCCTGGGAGGTTTACAGTTTTTTTTGTTTGAAAATAGGCATTGTGTAGGTGCTGGTTAGGGACCCAGGAAAGGAAACTCCTTGACTTGGTCCTGGGCTTGAAACTTTGGTGCTAAATGCAACTGATTCTCCCGTTTTTGCTTTTAAACATTACTGTGTGCCTGCTGGTGAGTGCCATGTTTTCTATGTGTTGTGCTGATAATTTTTTGTGTTTCCACTCATTAGCGATCCACTCATAATCTAAATAAAAATAAAGAATATTTTTTTAACTTCCACAATAAAAATGTTTGGCCTAGATTAGAAAGAAAGCTCAGCCTCTTGTTATGAGACTCACTTGTCATAGTTAAATAAACAAAGCAGCGTGAAAATTATCTAAGACAGTTGAACAAACACTATTGCAAGGCTAAACCTTTTGTGGGGGACCACAGACCTTGTTTGCTCCTACCCTATACCACAAACGTACCTTCAAGTTTAATTGACAACTGGTTAAGTGAACCAGAAAACAAGCTTAAGTTATTTTCCCCGGACATCCAATGCTCAAAAATCTTAATACAATAGTGTCAAGGACTCACCCAACAGAGTATAGTTATTGTTGCCATATGTTATACATGTTTCTTGTGTGGGTATTTAGCATTATGAATAAGCACTACTGGATAGTAGATACACAGAGCAGGTCTTTATTCAGCTCAGATGTAAGCAATAACACACAACTGAACTAACTGAGAAACTAACTTAAAGAAGATGGCTGCTGACCATAGAGTTCCCTCCCATTTCCAGAGTGTCTTTTCTTAAAGTAACAGTATACCACATCTCCCCAACTACTTCAAAATCCCCTCTTAACATTTAACACATCTTAACAACAAAAAACAAAAAATGTGCTCCTATGGCTCAATCTATTTTATCCTACAACATAATCTTTTAGTCTCTCTGGAAGGTGTATTGCCCTTCCAGTTCATGATGTTTTGTGTCCAGCTTCTGCAGACTGTATAGGGACAAATTCTCCTTGGTTTGCATCTGAACCTGGCATTTCAGTCTCTGAGTCAGTATTGTGAGTGATTGGTGACTCTTCTCCTCTTTCGGGTACAAGTACCTTTGGCTCTGAGTGACCTTGTTCATACCTGTAATCCATCCTGAGATGATGCCGGTTTCTCATGTACTGTCTGCCATCAGGTGTTTTAATTACATATGATCTTGGCTCAGGACCAACAGATGATATCTGTGCAGGCTGCCAACCCGCTAATGTCTCCATACGCACTGCATCCCCTTTTGGAAGGCTTGTAGTGACTTAGCACCATGATCATAATATACTTTCTGCCTATGCTGTAGCTCCCTCAATGTTTGGTGTGCATTCTGAGAGATCTGGGGCTTTAATGCAGGAGCTGCAACTGGTAACTTGGTTCTTAGAGTCTGACCCAATAAACCCTGTGGTGAGGAATTGGCCATTCCAGTTATTGGAGTGTTGCGCAATTCTAGTAACGCGATATGAGGATCTACCCCCGATTCCCATGTTTTTTGGAGCATGAGTTTAATTGTTTTTACAGTTCTATCTGCTAGTCCATTTGATTGGAGGTAATCAGGACTAGAATGAGTAAATGTAATACTCCATTGTGCAGCAAATGCCTTCATCTCAGCACTGGCAAAGGGTACATTGTCACTGATAACTTCTATTGGGATGCCATGTCTACTAAATGTTGCTTTTAGCTTTGTAATTACTGTTGTTGCAGATTTATCAGACAACTTTAGTACTTCAGGATAATTGGAAAAATAGTCTATTATGACAAGAAATGGGGACATCCTAAAACATTTAATGTGAAAATGGCTTAATGTTGCTTAATGAGTAAAAAAGTTTCCAAATGTTAATCAATTGCTGCATAATTTTGCACAACCCAAGATTTCCACTATCCAAGCCTATCCTAGAAGTTTTATGGATTTTGGTATCCCACAAGGCAAATGAGTGACATTAAGCTTGTTTTTTGCGGAGCTTAATGTGGCTTAACGTACAAAATTGAACTTAGATGTTAACCAATTTTCCCCAAACTTACCACAATACATTAATCTCTCCATTCAATCATATTATTAAAATTTCAGGACATTTGATAAAGCATACCAAAAGTTATTCACATTTAACTATATTTTTACAATACTTAAACATTCAATGGCCTCTAGTTATCAAGCCGTAAACCGCAAATACGCTGGAATTCCACAGCGTATTTGTGGCATGGCTGATTCGCCTTAGTTATCAAGCCCTACAGCCCGGCAAAACTAGAATTTAGTGACGTAACCTACGATCTGCCGGACTCAGTCCGACACAGATCGATGGTTACGTCACTACAGATGTTCCGAATGCAAGTTCGGCACAATCTGACTACTTTTGGTAGTTATCAAACTACTACCAGGTACGCTCGCCACTATTCCGGGCCAGCGTACCTGGTTTTCAATCCGCCGCCCTGGAGGCGGCGGATCCCATAGGAATCAATGGGAGTCTGACAGCAGCGAGAGCTCATGTTCGCTGCTGCCCGATATCCCATTGATTCCTATGGGAAGTGTCTGCACCTAACACCCTAACATGTACCCCGAGTCTAAACACCCCTAATCTGCCCCCCCTACACCGCCGCCGCCTACATTATACTTATTAACCCCTAAACCGCTGCTCCCAGACCCCGCCACAACTAAATAAACTTACTAACCCCTAAACCACTGCTCCCGGACCCCGCCGCAACTATAATAAATATATTAACCCCTAAACCGCCGCTCCCGGACCCCACCGCCACCTACATAATACCTATTAACCCCTAATCTGCCACCCCCTATACCGCCGCCACCTATATTAAATGTATTAACCCCTATCCTGCCCCCCATACCGCCACCACTATATTAAACTTATTAACCCCTAAACCTAAGTCTAACCCTAACCCTAACACCCCCTAACTTAAATATTATTTAAATAAATCTAAATAAAAATTACTATTATTAACTAAATTATTCCTATTTAAAAATAAATACTTACCTGTAAAATAAACCCTAAGATAGCTACAATATAATTAATAATTATATTGTAGCTATTTTAGGGTTTATATTTATTTTACAGGCAACTTTGTATTTAGTTTAACTAGGTAGAATAGTTATTAAATAGTTAATAACTATTTAATAGCTACCTAGCTAAAATAATTACAAAATTACCTGTAAAATAAATCCTAACCTAACTTACAATTAAACCTAACACTACACTATCATTAAATTAATTAAATAAATTAACAATTACCTAAAATTAAAATTAATTAAATAAACTAAACTATAGTACAAAAAACAAACACTAAATTACAGAAAATAAAAAAAGAATTACAAGAAGTTTAAACTAATTACACCTAATCTAAGCCCCCTAATAAAATAATAAAGCCCCCCAAAATAAAAAAAATGCCCTACCCTATTGTAAATTACAAAGTAATAAGCCCTTTTTAACCAGCCCTTAAAAGGGCTTTTTGCGGTGCTTTGCCCCAAAGTAATCAGCTCTTTTACCTGTAAAAAAAATACAACCCCCCCAACATTAAAACCCACCACCCACATACCCCTACTCTAACCCACCCAAACCCCCCTTAAAAAACCTAACACTAACCCCCTGAAGATCTCCCTACCTTGAGTTGTCTTCACTCAGCCGAGCCGAATTCTTCATCCAAGCGGGGCAAGAAGAGGTCCTCCATCTGGCCGAAGTCTTCATCCAAGCGGGGCAGAAGAGGTCCTCCATCCGGTAGAAGTCTTCATCCAAGCGGTGTCTTCTATCTTCATCCAACCGCGGCTCCATCTTGCACACCTCCGACGTGGAACACCCTGCTGGCCCGACGGACTAAAGACGAATGAAGGTTCCTTTAAGGGACGTCATCCAAGATGGTGTCCCTCAAATTCCGATTGCTGATAGGATTCTATCAGCCAATCGGAATTAAGGTAGGAAAAATCCGATTGGCTGATTCACTCAGCCAATCGGATTGAAGTTCAATCCGATTGGCTGATCCAATCAGCCAATCGGATTGACCTCGCATTCTATTGGCTGATAATTATTAATTATATTGTAGCTATCTTAGGGTTTATTTTACAGGTAAGTATTTATTTTTAAATAGGAATAATTTAGTTAATAATAGTAAGTTTTATTTATATTTATAAAATAATATTAAAGACTTAAACTGATAGCTCAAAGGGATAGCCCACCTAACATTAAACTGTCATGATTCAGATACAGCAGAAATTAAAATCAACTCTTTACTGTCCTGCTATTTTTAGTGTATTTCTTCCATCTCTTGAATTTCATTTTCATTAAGAAATGTCATCTTATATGCCATCCGATTTTATAACACATGTGTAGGGGTGGTTTTTAAGACTAGATTGCAATCAGGAGGGGTTACACAGGTACAGAGAGAAAACTGCCCTATATATAGTGTTATAAATAAACACAGATATATGAAAGACAACATTGTTTAGAACAAAAAAAAGGAATTTAGGGACATGTAAATATGTTTGCAAAAGATTTCTGACATAACACACACACACACACACACACACACACATATATATATATATATATGTATATATATATATATATATATATATATATATATGTATATACACACACAAATATGTGCAAAGATATATATATATATATATATATATATACAAATTCTAGCATTAAAGGGACACTGAACCCAATTTTTTTCTTTTGTGATTCAGATAGAGCAGGAAATTTTAAGCACCTTTAAAATTTTCTTTATTCTCTTTGTACCTTTATTTGAAATGAAAGAATGTAAGTTTAGATGCCAGCCCATTTTTAGTGAACAACATGGGTTGTCCTTGCTGATTGGTGGATAAATTCATCCACCAATAAAAAAGTGCTGTCAAGAGTTCTGAACAAAAAAAAGCTTAGATGCCTTCTTTTTCAAATAAAGATAGCAAGAGAACGAAGAAAAAATGAGTAAATTAGAAAGTAGCTTAAAATTGCATGTTCTATCTGAATCACAAAAGAGAATTTTTGGGTTCAGTGTACCTTTAATAATAATTTATAAAATAATAACATGAGATAAAAGCATATCATGACTTCTAGAAATACAAATACACATTAATTTATGTAAAAGTATCATATAACAAATAAATATAAAAATAACTTGCTATGAGATATTGTTTGTTGAGGTATAAATCAAGCTATTTCTTGGACATTAACACATGAGAAATAAAATATTAGCTTTAGAGAAATGAGCTTGTTCATGGACAGTAATGAAATGGTATAAATAAAGTTGGGAAAAACCTGAATAACCGCAACATCGATGACTGTTAGTTAACAACAGTCTGATGCTCATCCCACCGTACTTGACGTGTTTTTTGATAAATAAGGGCATCGTATGTGGATCCGCGGCAGCGATGTCTGGCTTTGATAAATAGGCCCCCATATGTTTTAGGATTATAAAAAAATAGTTAAATGTAAATAACTTTCTTTTTTAAGACACGATGAGTCCACAGATCATCTTAATTACTATTGGGATATTCACCTCCTGGTCAGCAGGAGGTGGCAAAGAGCACCACAGCAAAGCTGTTAAATAGCTCCTCCCTTCCCTCCCACTCCAGTCATTCTCTTTGCCTATGTTAGTGATAGGAAGTGGTAAAGTGAGGTGTTAGTATAGATTCTTCAATAAAGAGTTTATTATTTTTAAAGTAGTACACGTTTGTGCTGCTTTGTTCTAGGGTGTAGCAGTAGTCCATATCAGTCTCTTCAGTAGAGCTTTGGTGGCTTTAGAGCAATGAGAACTTGTGGGATATAATTCTCACTGAGCCTTCTATACTGATGCTGCCCTACTTCTGACATACTGAGAGTTCTTACTCAGTTTTCTTTTATCGCAGGTCCATAGGAGGGAGAGGACCTCTTAAACCTGGAGCTGCTTTCACTGTCGGGCAGATGAGTAGGTAAGTGCGGACATTAGTATCTGGGGACAATTCTTAGACACGGTGGCACTTGACTCTTATGGGACCATAAAGAGACTCATGGATTGGGTACTTTATTAGACAGTAACTGTGCAGGCACTGAGACTGATAGCTTTGGCTGTGTGGTTCTCATCTCCCGGTGAAGAAATGAACAGCAGCCTGAGGTCATGAACTTTTTTACTGTGATCTCATGAGATTTCACTTAACTCTCATAAGATTTCATAGTAAACTTCCTTAAACTGAATAGGGAAATAACATGAGAGTGCATGAGGCTCAATCCTTCGGCTGTCCCGGGACAGACATAATGATTTGCTGCTTAGAAGTCCTTTACAATGGGATGTGGCTACTGAGGAACAATATCCCTATCTTAAAATAAATTTAAACTTACCCATAGAATTAAAATAAACTAATTTAAACTATTAATTAACCTACCTTAACTATTATCCTACAATTAAATTAAACTAGCAATTAAATTAACTAAATTACATATTAAAAACCCCTAACCCTACTAAAATTATTTAAATATACTTTTTAACCTTATTAAAAATTGCTAAATTACAAAAAATAAATGCTAAGTTAGAAAAAATAAAAAACACTAAAATACAAAAAAAAACCTTTATCAAAAATAAAAAAAGAATTACACCTAATCTATAAAACCCACCCAATCCCCCCCTTAAAAAAACCTAACACTACCCCCTTGAAGATCACCCTACCTTGAGACGTCTTCACCCAGCCGGGCACAAGTGGTCCTCCAGAGGGTCCGAAGTCTTCATCCTATCCAGCCAGAAGAGGACCTCCAGACCGGCAGAAGTCTTCATCCAGGCAACATCTTCTATCTTCATCCTTCCAGAGCGGGTCCATCTTCAAGACATCCGACGCAGAGCATCCTCTTCTTCCGACGGCCAACGACTGAATGACTGGTCCTTTAAGTGACATCATCCAAGATGGCGTCCCTTGAATTCCGATTGGCTGATAGAATCAGCCAATAGGATTTTTCCTACCTTAATTCCGATTGGCTGATAGGCTTCTATCAGCCAATCAGAATTCAAGGGACGCCGTCTTGGATGACGTCACTTAAAGGACCAGTCATTCAGTCGTCGGCCGTCGGATGAAGAGGATGCTCCGCGTTGGATGTCTTGAAGATGGACCTGCTCCGCTCCGGAAGGATGAAGATAGAAGATGCCATCTGGATGAAGACTTCTGCCGGTCTGGAGGTCCTCTTCTGGTCGGATAGGATGAAGACTTCAGACCCTCTGGAGAACCACTTGTGCCCAGCTGGGTGAAGACGTCTCAAGGTAGGGTGATCTTCAAGGGGGTAGTGTTAGGTTTTTTTAAGGGGGGGTTGGGTGGGTTTTAGATTAGGGTTGGGTGTGTGGGTGGTGGGTTTTAATGTTGGGGGGGTATTTTATTTTTCTTAAAGGTGAAAGAGCTGATTACTTTGGGCAATGCCCTGCAAAAGGCCCTTTTAAGGGCTATTTGTAATTTAGTATAGGGTAGGGAATTTTATTATTTTGGGGGGCTTTTTTATTTTATTAGGGGGATTAGATTAGGTGTAATTAGTTTAAAATTCTAGTAATTCTTTTTTTATTTTCTGTAATTTAGTGTTTTTTTTCGTAATTTAGTTTATTTAATTTAATTGTAATTAATTGTAGGTAGTTTAAGTAATTAGTTTAATTATAGTGTAGTGTTAGGTGTAATTGTAACTTAGGTTAGGGTTTATTTTACAGGTAAATTTGTATTTATTTTAACTAGGAAATTATTAAATAGTTAACAACTATTTAATAACTATTGTACCTAGTTAAAATAAATACAAAGTGGCCTGTAAAATAAATATAAATCCTAAGCTAGCTACAATGTAACTATTAGTTATATTGTAGCTAGCTTAGGGTTTATTTTATAGGTAAGTATTTTTTTTCAGAATATGTTTGAATAGATATATTAATGTATTGTGGGAAGTTTGGGGGAAATTGGTTAACATCTAAGTTCAATTTGTACGTTAAGCCACATTAAGTTCCCCAAAAAACAAGCTTAATGTCATTTATTTGTCTTGTGGGAAACCAAAATCCATTAAACTTCTAGGATAGGTTTGGAATGGGAAAAACTGAGTTTGTGCCAAGTTTCAAGGCAATTGATTGACGTTTAGGTGAATTTTGGTACAAGAGCTGCTGGTGCAATGCTGAATACGGAGAGCATGTTGCTCTCTGCATTCAGCGTGGTCCGTCAGACCTGACCCACACTGTTGGATCAGGTCCGACAGACCTTTGTTAAATAGGCCCCTAAATGTTTTAGGATTGTAAAGAAAATGTTAAATGTGAAATAACTTTTGGTATGTTTTATAAAATTTCCGGAAATTTTTAGTATATGTTTGAAAAGATAGATTAATGTATTGTGGGAAGTTTGAGGGAAATTGGTTAAGTTCAATTTTGTACGTTAAGCCACATTAAGCTCCCCAAAAATCTAGCTTAATGTCACTCATTTGCCTTGTGGGACACCATAATCCATGAAACTTCTAGGATAGGCTTGGATAGTGGAAATCTTGGGTTGTGAAAAATTATGCAGCAATTGATTTACATTTGGCCACTTTTTTACTCATTAAGCTACATTAAGCCATTTTCACATAAAATGTTTTTGGATGTCCCCAAGAAATGACAATCCCTTCCACTCAAAAATGTCAACTGACATTTTTTGCCAAGGTAGGTGAGGAATTCTGAGTAAGAGTAACAGTTCCTTTTGATTAACTGGTAGGTGACTAGCACAAATCTTGCAGGTCTGTACCATCTGTTGTATGTCCTTGGGCATGCTGGGCCAGAACAGGATCATCCGAACCCCCCTTTTGGTTCTCTGTATAACTTGATGGCACTCATGCAGACTTTCTAGAATTTTCCTGCGAGCATTCCGAGGAACCACAATCTTTTAGCCCAGCAATGAGAGACCATCTTCCATGCGCAAGTGCTTAAATTGCCAAATGACTGCAGACTTGGATGGAGTTGCCTTTTTCTTTGTGGCCAACCTTCAGAGAGAAGTTGTTTAAATTTGTTTAAGTCTGCTTCTTCTGCTGTGGAAGTTTGTAAATAAGATAACATCTCAGTCCCAATAGATTCTGATGATGACAATGTATAAATGACCCTTTCTTCTGATAACCTGTCCTCTTCTTGTCCTGATGGATCCACTGGGGCCCATCAGATATAAATATATCATGTCCAGGAGTATAAATGATGTTTAGGTCATATTGTTGCAAGAGCATTCTTTGGAGTCTTGCTGGTATACTGTTACTTTAAGAAATGACACTCTGGAACTGGGAGGGAACTCTATGGTCAGCAGTCATCTTCTTTAAGATAGTTTCTTAGTTAGTTCAGTTGTGTGTTGTTGCTTACATCTGAGCTGAATAAAGACCTGCTCTGTGTACCTACTATCCATTAGGGCTTATTCATAATGCTAAATACCCACACAAGAAACATGACATGGTGTCAGAAGTGCTGAAAAAGTCACTTGTCTGAGTAAAGAGATTGTAACAAGGACTTTATTCAAAGTTTCTCTAGCTTCAGCATGGACATGTTCACAAGATACTCTGCAATTCACAGGAAATGTAAGTGAAAACTGGAGAAGATGGCTGCTGACCATAGAGTTCCCTCTCAGTTCCAGAGTGTCTTTTCTTAAAGTAACAGTATACCACATATCTCCAACTACTTCCAAAACACAGAATGGAGCTGCCTCATTGTAACTGCTGTACACAGGACTTACCGCTATGTGCTGAATCCACTTAACCAATGACATCATAAAATGAGGCTGCAGTATGCAGTAACGCCAATATCTTAAATGCTAATTGGAAAAGGACCCCTGCCATTCCAAAATGTAAAGTGCACAAAAGTCCAAAATGAGTATTCCAAGGATAATATCGTAAATAGCTATTTATTGTAACATCCATAAAATATGTAGTGCAGAAATCCCCCAGCACAGGGTTAGAGGAAAAATGTCTGATTGGTTTCGGTCAACTGACTGTACTCATAGAGGTGAATGAGTAGAAGTAGTGTACTAGGGGCCGATTTATCAAGCTCCGTATGGAACTGCTGGTGCAATGATAATGCAGACAGCGAATGGCATTTATCGATGTGCAGCGGACATGTTATATGTGCACTATCAATATTGCAGGACCACTCTAAGATTAGCGCACAATCTGTCTGTGGTAAAAAAGTATTACCAGCAACATATCTGTTGCTCGCTCTATAATTTCATTAAATATTGTGGCTGCACTAAACATCATTAATATTATAAGTTGTGAGTTATGTGTTGGAGTGCATCATGTAACAGGGCTAAGCAAATGACTTGAACCCTGAAGTAAAGTGTAGAATAAAATTATACAAAACACACACTGTTTCAAAGTGATATGGTATAGGGCAAGGTATTAAACCCTTCCCAACCAATACCTTGTCATGTTCCATATCCTGTTAAAAAAATGTAAATGGGGCAGTAAAGTCAAAATTTCATGATTCAGATAGAGTATGAACTTATAAAAAAAACTTTCCTATTTACTTCTGTTATCAAATTTGCCTTGCTCTCTTTACATCATTTGTTAAAGGGTAAAGCTAGGTAGATGCCAGGTGGCTATAGACATGTGCACACTCTTGAGCTCACCTAAGATTTATCTTTAACAAAGGATACCAAGCAAATTTGATGTCCGAAGTAAATTGGAAATTTTAACACCTCATAGTTGTGTTTTTCACTAATTAAAAAAATAATAATAATAATAATAAAAAATAATATATATGGTTGGTCTGATGAAGGGGTGAACACCCCGAAATGTCACTGTAAATAAAAATGTGTTGTACACTTGATAAGACCAGAGAGTGCTTCGTCCTTCAGCTCTATATATATAGATACATATATCAATCTATCTATAATCTATCTATGGACCAGATTACAAGTGGAGCACTAAATATCGCTTTCTATAAAGTGATATTAGCGCTCCACTTAGTAATACCAGCACACGCTAATATGCGCTAGTATTACAAGTTCACAGCAATATGAATGAGAGCTCGCGTTCGCATTGCTGGGAAGCATTGCGCTCACGAGAGCGCACTACCAAAGGCTCCTATGGGAGCCTCTTTCTGATGCTGTCGGAGATGGCATCAGAACATTGTGCAGCAAGGTGGGTTAATCGTGCAGAGATGGCAGCAATCTTAAATATATATGTGTATGCTGATATACGTATATATATTTATGTGTTAATATATATACATATTAACACATAAATATAAATGTATATAAGCATATACAATACATATATATTTAATGGGAACAAACAGTTCCCATTGACTACAATGTAAAGGCAACTTTAGCCCCAAAATACTGCCTAGTGCAGTAATAATATAAAAATAAAGATGCAGCTATATTTATTTTTTAATATAATACACTAGACAGTATTTTGGGGGCATTCAGGGCACATTTAAAAAATTAACCAGAGATCTGATCTCTGGTTAATTTTATAAGCGCTAATTGCTACCGCAAGCTCACTAGCACTCCACATGTAATCTTGCCCTATGTATCTATCTCTTAAAAATAACATTTTTCTTCAGAGTGAACAAAAAAGGTTTTTAAACTGTTTCTTTTTTTTTTATTGAGGTTCTTTTCAATACAAACAATTAATAGTTGCCATAACTTGCATACAAAAGAAAGCAAATTGTTACAGGGTAGGCTACGAAAACAAGTAAGGGAAACGTACAGTATACATTACATGTTCAGTACAGGCAATGATTGCTGGACAAACTGTAAACCCATCAGATGAATTGAATGGCCACATAGTTATAAGTAACATAATATAAGGTAGGTAAGCCTTAATGCGAAGGAGCCACTCATGGACCCCAAGTGAAGGACCTCTTATTTTGTACTTTTTGACACTATATTTCTGATGTATATTTTAACAGGGTAGGGTGACACTGAAATACCCTTATATAACTAGGGAGATGTCATAAGGGCAATATATTATGAATAAAGATAACAGAGGAATGGTATAAATATGCAACATGATTAACAAAATGCGAGCCTTCTTTACATAAACTGAATTTAGACATGTGAATATATTGTGCTAGATACCCAAGCAATTCTGTTGAGCTAGGAATAGTAGACAAGGGCAGCGTTATATTGTACTGCAGGGGTTATTAGTAAAAAAAAGGAACTATAATTAGGGTGCGTCATGAGAAAGACAAGCCGCGTAGTTAGCTCTCCTAGAATAGGAGGTTTATTATGGGGGGGGGAAGGGAGGAGGAGGTGGTAAGGTGAATATGGTAATTAAAGTATGTAACTTAGGAGCTAAACGGCTCATTATTATTAGGGAGGGAGGTATTTATATAAATATAATGAGTAGCCAATACTGAGTAAGCAGGCTTCAGTGTTATAGGGCAGCATACTCATATATAATCCTATGAACATAATGGTTAGCAAGGGGAAAGATAACGATAAACTGGTTACATAGTGGGCTAATGGTACATCTGACGTGATAGGGCCTAGTTCTGTACCTACAAGACTAACACAGTGAATATAGCACAGTCAAGGTATAATATACAATAAGATAATGAATGATAGCGGTCAAGCAGGACCAGCCTGCACCAGTAGTAGGTAAAGGGAACTGTATGTCACTGTACAGTAATGGACGCCACTTCATATTAAGGATTTTGATAAATATGTCTCACACCAAGAACTCAGAGCAGCCAACAATGCGAAGTGGGCACAGAATCCGTATAGGTGTACAGAAGAGCGCTAAATTGGATATCTAGCAAAAGCACAATCTGTATGGATAGGTGTTACTAATGAAGCATTTGTCAATATGGGAAGTGGACCATAGCAAGTATATACTGTAAAGCAACTATGCTGTTGGGCATTGTATGTGTTAGAAAGCTGCCCCGGCCGCAGGCAACGCCTTTGTTGTAGGTGAATAAGTCACAGCAGTCATAGTAGCGAAATATGGGAATGGCTTCTTTGGCTTGCCACATAATGAGAATAGGTGGACTATTAAAATATAAAAAAATGCAGAAACTGTGCTTGTGGACCTACGGTCAGATGTTTCACTATAACTAAATTGTGCCTGAAACTAGTAGGGGTTGTGGAAGGGTATTAGGAATCCTAATCATTGATATCAGTATATGTTACAGAGTACTGCTAACATCTATGATTAAAATAGAGCTGGAAAACTATAGTAGCATTCTAATATCATCTAAATAAGTATAAGGTTCAACAACCTATAGAACTGGATAGAGAAACTTCTGAGGGTAGTGGCTCTCACTATATCCTTAACATTAGACCTAGAATATAAAGAATAAATTAAGTGCCTAGCATGGGGTAATTAGGTGTCGCACTTGTATAATACTCAGTAGTTGATGTGAGCACTGTGTGAGATTACTATACCTCTATTTATTAGTAACACTGTAGGAAAAAATCCTATAAGTTAAACACATATATAGTGCAGCAAATGCCCTTAAACCTCTTAAATAAATTAAATGTTTAAAGAGAAATTAGGACTGAGTTAAACATATAGGTCAATGCATCACAATGAAACAAAAAAGTATGAAACTGTAAGATATATATAAAGTGAGCCTGACGCACTTATCACCATTCTTAAGGAACAGATATGTAGCTCTGCGTTTGGATTGGTGATCGTGAGATTCAGGCAATCTTAAACTGTTTCTTAATGTACCTTTGGCTTTAGCGCACATTGGCTTAGCACACCTTTAGGTTAGCTCGAGCGAAAGCCAGAACTTTTTTTTTAGTGCACCCCAAAGAAGTCTATTGGGAGAGGAATTTAGCATGGCCGCGCTATCAGATCTCTAGATGTAGTGTATAAGATCTTCATCTGAGTGATAACTTTTTACTTTTATCTTTTAATAAGAGTAAGAGCACTATTGATGTAACTATTGAGGTGTTACTGCTCAACAGAGCTAATATTTTTGAGCTCCCCTTGTAATCCAGGGCTTTACGGGGAATTCAGAGTGATGGATATGGACTATATATTCTATTTCTCAGCACAGTTTACTATTTAAGAATATCAAATATAGAAAATAGCATTGTAGATATAAGTGTGTACCACTGCCTTTTCAATCATTAAATTATGTAAATTTAAAAATGTTTATGTGCTAAATACAATATAGAATATAGTTCTTTTAAAAATGTTAAATGAGCTGCCATACTAAGCAGACGTACTGTGTGTGAACTCCGTGCATCATAAATTATAAAAGCTGAATCTAGGCACTAAAAATATCCTTTTTTGGATATATAACCTTCCTAAAGTATTTCTGTGGTCTGGAGGGGCATTGGGCTTCAGGAAGCGAGCCGGTAAAGAATAAGAAGCTCTGCAATGAGTGGCAAGATATTCAGAGGTAACGTCTATACCACAGCATAAAGACCTTGAGGTACTCAGTGTACTATAGATCATAGATCATGGAGGATATGTACTTTTACTTTCAAGCAAAGATGGATGAACTTGAACAGAAGCTTTGCAATAGGATCGACAAACTGATCCTAATTCTGCAGCCCACGAGGGAACTAACTGCTTACTTCCCGCCAAAGTTGGCGACGCATGAAAAGTCTGCTGACTTGGAGATTGATCTGGGGCAGACGGAAATCTTGGAGCCGGATATAGACGCTGGACCCACGCAAAACAAGTCTACTCTTCCTAAAGCGGTATCTCAGTTCAGCCCCACCCCGCGTAAAGATGTGAGCAGAAGGCTGTGTCTCTCCCACGTTAGTGGGAACATGATCGTATACCTCCTCATGGAAACCTGAAATGAAGTTTGGGTGATGGTGCCTGGGAGTATGGCCAACTCCCATGTGCGTGACGATAATATATTACACAACCCACAGCCTGCATTAGATGGTATGCTGTCTTGGCGTAGAGGCGAGGGTTAAGTTCTAAGGACAAATTTGCAGCAGGCGGTGCTCAGTTGGATTTTTCTCCTCAGCGCCTAAGAATTAAACTCTACTTGCGACTTACTTACCAGAACTTCGGCAGTCACACATACCAAGACTGTTACTTATAGCTGATGTATTGTTGCCTCTTAGCTTTGACCTCTTACAATTATCATAATCATGATATGTGGATATGTATACTGTATGTGGACTCTGCTGTTTTTTGACACCTAAGTTGTACCTCCATTTACCAGGTTTGCTAAATGCTATATACGTGTGAATGTTACTGTTTGTTTTTTCATAGCAGGGCTTCACTAGTACTATATGATTAGATACCTGTATCATTACTGCTGTGTTTGTCTTTAGCGCTTAGCACTATACATGAGAGAGGCCTTAATAAGAAGCCTAGAAAACTTATACTACATTACAGTGTGGGCGTGGGATTTGGAGCTTCATTGAGGTCATGACATTTATATAAATATAGGTTAACAGAGCGTATGCCTATCAATTGTTCTGTATCTTAGACACAGAGATCTACTTCTTGTTATTCCTGTTAAGCTTTATGCCTTTTACTGAATGCTATTCTAATATTTACTTAATAACCTAGAGGTCCAAAAGTGGCCCATACATCTTAAAAGTTTTATCTCCTGTAATAGTATTTGTGGTAACTTCCTTATATGCCCCCCCCCCCTTTTATAGGGAAATTAAGTGGATAGGGGTGACTAAAACCCTCCGCAACCCTAGGCAGAGTTAGGGAGTCTCTGCCCCACCCTAAGATAATAATCTGTAGCTTATTTTGCTAATTTTACTAAGACTCTAAGGCAGGTGTCCTTCACATATTTGTACCTGACAGCTGCAATCTGTCACAGATGTATTGCAGACACTGACAGCATATCTGCATATTCTAGATCCTCAGCTGTGTGTTACCTATTAGGGAGTTACTCTTTGACAAACATAAGTCGGCTTATTAGCTGCAGCTGTTGGTATGTTATGTTAAATATAAGGCCCATAAGTGGCCTATCAGGTTCTATATTATTCTGGGTAATTGAAGAAATGTTTTAAGCTCCCCAGAATTCTGAGGAGAGAACACGAAACAGATGACTACTAGTATTTCTTCTGCTTTATGTATGATCAATTTATATCCTGTTGGCTATAGTGTGGATATCTAAAGACCTACCTCATTTTTCTTAGATTCCTTACAAGAAAGATTGGTCTCATAATTAATTCACGTTAAGAAACATCCTTTCCACGTTCAAATGGTTATCTTTAAAAGAGGTGCTACTTATGGCTAATTGAACCTGTTTTTGTCCAGGACCCAGTACTATTCATTACTTCTAGGACATACCTTTGTATTAGATATACAAAACCTGATTTATGTGTATGTTGCCATTACATTGTGAGATTTTCTTTATGTATGTCATTGCTACCTTAATAAAAAAGATTTGACAAAAAAAAATAAAAATGTTAAATTATATTCAAATGACCCTCTGCATCCTCCAGCTTTCCCACCAGAGAAAAGTGCCCCTTTTAGAGTGACATATGACATAAGAGCATTTTTTTTTTGTCATTGAATATGTCACCTGCACATACTACAAATGGTGTGTTCATTCTTATATCTCCAGAAAGACATTAATAGACTAGAACCTTTTTAAATTCATATGAAGGCATTTATCAACTGCCGAACAGACAGTGTTCGCTCATGCATTTGCTTGTGCAATGCCACCCCTTGCTCGTGCTAGCCTAATGGCACACAAGTAGTGGGTTACCAGTCTTCCAGGGTGAACGTAGCTTGGGAGATCTAATTAGTTAGCTAATAGCAGGAATGCTGGTTAGGAAGCTGTGGTGTAATGACTGCTGCTTCCAAACTCTCGGCTGCAGGCTCACTCATGCGAGCCTGCAGCGATCAGCCCCTAAAGCTGCCGTATGCACAGCTTGATAAATGGGGGCCATAAACTGGATACGGTTTGCAGAAGGACCACTTAAAGGACAGATGGTTGAAAAAAATAAAACTTAAAAGAAGACTAGATTACTTAAAATGTATAGCTTAGAGGAGAGAAGAGAGAGAAGTGATATGATATAAACTTTTAAGTATATAAAGAGGCTTATTATAGCCGAGGCTGTAAGTATTTTGCACAAATACAGCAGCTGATGGGTAGTAGGTACAGAAGTAATCTGCAGAAGCACTTATTCCCCAAAGGGTAGTTGTATAATGGAATAAACTAAAGGCAAACACTGTTTGACTTAAAGGGACAGTCAATACTAAACATGTTATTGTTTAAAAAGATAGATAATGCCTTTAGTACCCATTCCCCAGCATTGCAAAACCAACATTGTTATATTAATATATTTTATAACATTTAAATCTCTAAATGTCTGCCTGTTTCAAAGCCACTACATACAGCCACTTATCACATGCTTTTTAATTTGCTTTACCCAACAGGAGACTGCTAGATCATGTGGGCCATATAGATAACATTGTGCTCACGCCCGTTGAGTTATTTAAAGGGACAGTCTACACCAGAATTTTTATTGTTTTAAAAGATAGATAATCCCTTTATTACCCATTTCCCAGTTTTGCATAACCAACACAGTTATAATAATATACTTTTAACCTCTGTGATTATCTTGTATCTAAGACTCTGCAAACTGCCCCTTTTTCAGTTCTTTTGACAGACTTGCAGTCTAGCCAATCAGTGCCTGCTCACAGATAACTTCTCGTGCACGAGCACAGTGTTATCTATATGAAATACATGAACTAACACCCTCTAGTGGTTAAAAACTGTTAAAATGCAATCTGAAAGAGGTGGGCTTCAAGGTCTAAGAAATTAGCATATGAACCTCCTAGGTTAAGCTTTCAACTAAGAATACCAAGAGCACAAAGCAAAATTGGTGATAAAAGTAAATTGGAAAATTGTTTAAAATTACATGCTCTATCTGAATCACGAAAATTTATTTTGGCCTAGACTGTCCCTTTAAGAGTCAGCACAACACAGCCCTAATTGGTAAAATGCAAGTCAATAGATAATAAATAAAAAGTCATGTGATCAGAGGGCTTTCAGAAGATACTTAAAGGGATATTTATCAAGCTGTCAACCACAAATACGCTGGAATTCTGCAGCATAATTGTGGCGAGCCTGATTCGCCCCATTTATCAAAGTCTACAGACCGGCAAAAGTTGAAATTTGTGATGTAACATACGATCAGCCGGTCTCAATCCGACACAGATCAGCCAATAGGATTGAGCTTGCATTCTATTGGCTGATTGGAATAGCCAATAGAATGCAAGCTCAATCCTATTGGCTGATTGGATCAGCCAATAGGAGGAAAGCTCAATCCTATTGGCTGATTGCAAGAGCCAATAGGATTTTTTCCACCTTAATTCCTATTGGATTATAGAGTTCTATCAGCCAATCGGAATGTAGAGGATGCTCCGCACCGGATGTCTTGAAGATGGAGACGCTCCGCACCGGATGGATGAAGATAGAAGATGCCTTCTGGATGACTTCTGTCAGCTTGGATGAAGAGTTCGGCCTGCTTGGATGAAGACTTCTGTCGGCTTCGCTGGGGACTTCTTCCGCTTCGTTGAGGATGGATGTCTGGTCTTCAAAAACTGTAAATGGATCTTCGGGGGGTAGTGTTAGGTTTTTTTAAGGGTTTATTGGGTGGGTTTTAATTTTAGGTTAGGGACTTTGGGCGAAGAAAAAGAGCTAAATGCCCTTTTAAAGGCAATGCCCATACAAATTCCTTTTTCAGGGCAATGGGGAGCTTAGGTTTTTTAGATAGGTTTTTATTTGGGGGGTTGGTTGTGTGGGTGATGAGTTTTACTGTTGGGGGGGTGTTTGTATTTTTGTTACAGGTAAAAGAGCTGATTTCTTTGGGGCAATGCCGCGCAAAAGGCCCTATTAAGGGCCATTGGTAGTTTATTGTAGGCTAGGTTTTTTTTTTATTTTGATAGGGCAATTAGATTATGTGTAATTAGTTTAAATATTTGATAATTTATTTTTTATTTTGTGTAACTTAGTGTTTTTTATTTTGTGTAACTTAGTAATTTTTAATAGTAGATTTAAAAAAAATTGAGTAGGGTTAGGTGTTTAATTATGTAATATAGTTAATTTGATTGTTAGTTTAATATAATTTTAGCATAATAGGGTAGGTTAATGAATAGTTTAATATAGTTTAATGTAATTTTAGTAGAATAGTTAGGGTAGGTTAATTAATAGTTTAATATAGTTTAATTTAAGTGTAGTATAATAGTTAGGGTAGGTTAATTAATAGTTTAATATAGTTTAGTAAGTTTAAATTTATTATAAGATAGGGATGAGTTAATATTTAATGTAAAGTTAGCGGCTTGTTAGGTTTAGGGGTTAATAACTTAATTTAGTTTATGGTGATGTGGGGGGCTGGCGGTTTTGGGGTTAATAGGTCTAGTATGTGGTAGTGATGTGGGAGGCCAGCTGTTTAGGGGTTAATACATTTATTTAGTTGTGGAGGGCTCTGGGAGCAGCGGGATAGGGGTTAATAACTTTATTTAGTTGCGGCGGGCTCCGGGAGCGGCAGGAGATGGGGTTAATACCTTTATTAAAGTTGCGGTGGGCTCCGGGAGGGGAGGGATAGGGGTTAATAACTTTATTAGAGTTGCGGTGGGCTCCGGGAGCAGTGGGATACGGGTTATTACCTTTATTAAAGTTGCGGCGGGGTCCGGGAGCGACGGGATAGGGGTTAAACATTTTAGTATTGTGGCGGTGTTAAGTGACAGGGTATAAATAAAGTTGGTAAAAAGCCGAATAGCAGCGAGATCGATGACTGCTAGTTAACAACAGTCCGCTGCTCATCACCCAGTACTTGGTGCGCGGCTTTTTGACAGCTTTTTTTATAAATATGGAGAGCGTATTCAGGTCTGCGGCCGCAATGTTAGGCGATGTTAGGTGAGCGTATTGGTGCTGTCGAATGCAGCGCAGTTGATGGCTTGATAGATAGGCCTCTTTGATACAAGGTAATCACAGAGGTAACAAATATATTTATATAACTGTGTTGGTTATGCAAAACTGGGGAATGGGCAACAAAGGGATTACTTATCTTTTAAAACATTAAAAATTCTGGTGTAGACTGTCCCTTTAACGAATGACTAGGATAAGCATAAGGCTATATTACAGACTGATTAATAATACACTTTATAGAAAACATTGGCAGATTTGTTGGGCCATGGACAGTTCTTATCTGCCATCACTACTGCAAGTAGCCAGAAGGCAACCATACATTGAATTTAATTTTATTCTTTTAATAGTTCTTATTACATCTAAAAAAACAATTTTTTAAAACTTTGCTATTATTTTAAATACAAGCATGGTTACAACACAGTCTTAAATGAAACTGAAAATGATGATTATGGTTATAGTAATACATTTACAAACTAATATACTTTTTTTTAATAAACAAAACTAAAATAAGATATAGAATAGAATAGAGAGCATTTGTTTAAAAGCTGGAAATATGGTTCAGCAGTTTTGCAAATAACAATGGGCTATGATGTTTAAGTGCTAGAAAGACAGTCAGACGTTCCAATTTCTCAGCTGCTAGCTCTAGAACCTGCAATAAACAAACCAGTGAAATTAAATTAAATAAAAAGGAAACAGTTGACCAAATTCAGTAAGAAATGGAATAAAACTAAGGAAGCTATATTCAATAAGAATTGAGACACCAATCTTAAAGGGACAGGGAACCTAACAATTTACTTTTATGTTTCAAATAGAGCATACCATTTAAAATAACTTTACAATTGATTTTTATTTTTTAGATTTGCTCATTCTCTTGGTGTCCTTTGTTGAATAGCAGCAATGCACTTCTGTGAGATAGCTGAACACACCAGGTGGGCCAATGACAAGATGGCATATAAGTGCAGCCACCTATAAGCAGCAAGCTCCTAGTAGTGCATTGCTGCTACTGAGTCTACCTAGGTATGCTTTTCAACAAATGATATCAAGAAAACAAAGCAACTTAGATAATATAAAACATTGGAAAGTTGTTTAACCCTTTGAGTGCTAATGACGGCTCTGAGACGTCACAGAGTTTCCTACTCTGGTGCTAATGACGGCTCAGAGCCATCACTAGCACTCCCACCTTGAGGGAGATCTGGGGGCTCCCACCCGCTCCTACCCCGGCGATCGTGCCTGTAGAGTGACAGGCATCACCGGGGCTTCCCGTTTTGCGTGATGACGTCACGAGCAATAACGTGATGACTTCACCGCGCAACTTTATTAATACTTAACAATATTAAGTATAGGAGCAGGGGTCATGCTGCTTAGAAGCCTGTATCTCAGGCATCTAAGCAGCTACAGACCCCCAATACCCACCATTGGAAAGGTAATCGCCTAAACTTTCCAACAGTGTAAGTCTTGGGGGGTCTGAAAAAAAAAAAGTTAAAAAAAAGAATTGTTAAAAAAATAAAAAAACATTAAAAAATCTTAGCACCCAGGTGGGAAAGTGCTTAGCACTCAAAGGGTTAAAATTGCATGTTATTTCTGAATCATGAAAGTTTAATTTTGACTTAACTGTCCCTTTAAAATTTGACCTTCTATTTTCTCTAAGAATAGAAAGCCCTTAATACTGGGGACAACTTAAGGTTACTAAACTAGAATCTTGCAGTACTTCGTTATTCAGTAGGATTTAAATGTAATCTCAAAAACATAAAAGTTGCATTGCATTTTATATGAAGTTTGCTCTTATTGCATTTTTAAAACGCTTTTGAAACACACACACGTAGACGCACGCACACATATACACGTACATACACATGTACGATTTTTCATTGCTTGTACAATCAATACATGTCCTTTCAAGAGACTTGCTGTATTTACAGACCCAAGTAATCTGTTCCAGCTGCATTAATGGCCAGATAACAAGTGGATTGTTATTTAATGCTCCCAATCGAGCGTTAACTCCGCTAGAAAAAGGTTTTTTTGCTCCTGTTCGGTAGCACTTATATTAGAAGTTGAAAGTAAACTGTTTTCGCTTGCGCACTAGCGGCCTGCGTAAAAAGCCAAATTTAGAAGATTGCATGCATGCGTAATAACCTATTCTCCTATAGAAGTCACCAAACACAATTGCACGTTCTCATTTGCCCTAACCCGACATGATAAAATTAATATTTTAGATTCCAATGTTCTTCACATATGTTATATTTATCGATAAATGCATGTATATATATATATATATATATATATATGATTTTTTTTGCACACAAATATATATTTATGCCTATATATATTTATATACATGATTATATATAGGTATATATATATATATATATATATATATATATAATTTTATATATATATATGTTTCTAAATACATAGAACATATTTTGCTATGTGCAGAACATTGGAATGTGAAATATTTACAGTAAATACACAGGATTAACACTTTATTAAATATGAGTATTGCATAAATATGTTTTAACATGTTTTCATCTACTTAACTTCAAAGGGCTCCATTGCACTTCTATATATGTCTATATATGTATACATATGTAGTTATTTGTTTATATGTGTATATATATCACTGTAAATACATATATACACATATAAATACATAAATATTTATTTACTCACACACACACACACACACACACATATATATATATATATATATATATATATATATATATATACTTATCCATCTTTAGACAGGTATATGTATGTATCCCAATGTTAAAGCCCTTTGCCTGCCTTTTTTTTCTAACACATGAGACTTCATATCTTTGAGCCCTTTTAATTTTATGTGCCATACTTTTTTTTTCAACATTGTTTATTAGATAGTGTTATTATTCATGTAACTGTAGTTTGTAATTTATTTTTGATGTTAACCAGAGCTTTGAGATTGCGCTAACCTGATGCATATTAACTAACGGCTAGATTTAGAGTTCTGCGGCCAAAGGGGTGCGTTAGCTACGCGTGCTTTTTTCCCCCCGTACCTTTTAAATACTGCTGGTATTTAGAGTTCACAGAATGGCTGCGTTAGTCTCCAAAAAAGGAGCGTAGAGCCCTAACACCTGCAATAAAGCAGCGTTCAGCTCCTAACGCAGCCAAATTGTTTTCTATGGGGAAACACTTCCTACGTCTGCACCTAAAACTCTAACATGTACCCCGAGTCTAAACACCCCTAACCTTACACTTATTAACCCCTAATATGCTGCCCCCACTATCGCTGACCCCTGCATATTATTTTTAACCCTTAATCTGCCGCTCCGTATACCGCTGCAACATACATTATAGTTATGTACCCCTAATCTGCTGCCCCTAACACCGCCGACCCCTATATTATATTTATTAACCCCTAATCTGCCCCCCCACAACGTCGCCGCCAGCTACCTACAATAATTAACCCCTAATCTGCCGATCTAATAAATGGATTAACCCCTAAAGCTAAGTCTAACCCTAACACTAACACCCCCCTAAGTTAAATATAATTTAAATCTAACAAAATAAATTAACTCTTATTAAATAAATTATTCCTATTTAAAGCTAAATACTTACCTGTAAAATAAACCCTAATATAGCTACAATATAAATAATAATTATATTGTAGCTATTTTAGGATTAATATTTATTTTACAGGCAACTTTGTAATTATTTTAAACAGGTACAATAGCTATTAAATAGTTAATAACTATTTAATAGCTAAAAATAGTTAAAATAATTACAAAATTACCTGTAAAATAAATCCTAACCTAAGTTACAATTAAACCTAACACTACACTATCATTACATTAATTAAATTAAATACCTACAATTATCTACAATTCAACCTAACACTACACTATCAATAAATTAATTAAATACAATACCTACAATTAAATACAATGAAATAAACTAACTAAGTTACAAAAAATAAAAAAATATTTACAAACATTAGAAAAATATTACAACAATTTTAAACTAATTACACCTACTCTAAGCCCCCTAATAAAATAACAAAGCCCCCCAAAATAAAAAAATGCCCTACCCTATTCTAAATTAAAAAAGTTCAAAGCTCTTTTACCTTACCAGCCCTGAAAAGGGCCCTTTGCGGGGCATGCACCAAATAATTCAGCTCTTTTGCCTGTAAATAAAAACATACAATACCCCCTCCAACATTACAACCCACCACCCACATACCCCTAATCTAACCCAAACCCCCCTTAAATAAACCTAACACTAATCATCATCCAAGATGGCGTCCCTCGAATTCCGATTGGCTGATAGGATTCTATCAGCCAATCGGAATTAAGGTAGGAATATTCTGATTGGCTGATGGAATCAGCCAATCAGATTCAAGTTCAATCCGATTGGCTGATCCAATCAGCCAATCAGATTGAGCTCGCATTCTATTGGCTGATCGGAACAGCCAATAGAATGCGACATTCCAATATTCTGAAGAATTGTTTTTTTTATTTCTAAATAGATATTCCTGTATATATCTATACCTAAATATAATCATCTACTGTATATATAGAAATAGCTGTACCAAAATACCATTGGGTATATGTAGAAATATGTATTTATGAGTAAAATAGAAATATTCTTTTATGTAAAGAACATTGGAATGTGAAATATTCATATTTTCATGTTGGGTTAGGTCAAATGAGAATATACGATCAGGTTTGTGCAAGAATGGAGTGTTTTTTTCCACTTTGTTTCTCCATTGACTTCTATGGGGTAATATGTGCACATTCTTGCGGTATTCTAACTTTGGCTTTTTGCACTTGTTGGGTTAGCGTAAGAGCGAAAAACAGTTTACTTTCAACAATCTGCCAAGCATAAAAAGCTTACTTCTAGCATAGTTAATGCTCAAGCAGTAGAATTAATCAGTGCAGTGCTGGCTCATAATTAATAAGGAAAAACAAGAGTGCTAGTATGTGTATTCTTTTAAGTCATATAGTGACTGATGTGTAAATAAAGGTTCCTTATTAATACACAGCACCTAACTGACTGAATATATGAATTTTTTTCATAAATCATTAAAGACATTTTGCTTAAAATTCAGTAAAAGTGGTGCCATTGGTTTATTCTAAAACACATTTTAAATATGAGTAAATTTAACTTTAAAAATGTATATAATGGTGTGTGGCACCAATTTTAGGCTTAAAAAAACATTAAACTTTATTGTAGACCAAATATGAAAATTATAACTCCACAAGAATTTGGTAGGAAGCAATACAGTTCACAAGTAACAGCTGATATGTTTTGGCGGTGGCATTTTTTAAAATCTATTTCTATTTAAAAGGCTCACAGACCCCTGATTGGTTAAAATCATAATGACATGCATTTAGCTTCTATTTAATTGTAAGCATCTAATTAAGTAAGTAAGTAAGAATCTAATATTTTTATGCTTTGTCTAAATGGATTCATTTGTAGCCTATAGATTGTCAGTTGTGTATACCGAGCCATGTAGATTATTTTAATGTTTAACATAGAATCACATATCATTCATATGACAAGTTAGCAATAAAATATACATCATTATTTTCAGTATATAAAAAAATCTTCCTTTGAGTTCCTTTTTTACTGCATAACATCTCACCTTAACAGATGAAAAATTTGGCAGTCAAAAGAAGGTTGAATGCCAAAGCTTTGGCAAAGAGTATCCTCAAACCAAGGACTGCCATGGATAATGTGTTAGCCTTCTCTGTTTTCAGAGCAAAATAAAGAAAATAAATTATTGTTTGCATCATCATCAGTTCATAAACACAGCCAAAAAAAATGTAAAAATAACTATATGCAAGCAATGTTTCACAAAATGTCCTAGCTATAGATGCTTATATAGCTTAACTAAAATTTTGACTTAGAACATGATTCTCTAAAGCTCCCTGGTCTGGGGATAATATCTAAGTTCTGACATGGTGGAAAGATGTTGATAAGGCCTTATATCTAAAATTAATAATTTAATGATTGGGGAAAAACTAGAATTAGATTTAATACATAAGAGCTGATACCCAACTTTGCTAGTTCCAGACCCTTAACTTAACAAATAAACCTTTAATAAGATACAGACACAAAGAGCTAGGTTAAAGACCATATCATGGTTGCATTTATTTAACAGATTTAAATAACTCGACTTCAAGAAGTCATAAACATATTAAACCAGTTGTGGCATCTGAGGCCAAGCAAAATCTAGCCCCATATAGCCAGAGGTCAGGCCACGTGTTCTTGGAATTTTGAAGGGGAGTGGGAACCCGAAACCTGGCTCCGCCCCATTCTGTCATGAGTGACAGATGTCCTAAGGGATCTTCAGTCAGCAGACCCGTGGGGCGGGGGTACCCCCAGGGCAGGACCTGGGGGCATCATCCCGCCGATTAGCCCTACTGTCACCCCTGCAGACTCTGTACCCAAAAATATTTTGTGGCTGTGACCTCTCACTACTAAGGGATAATGATATTGGAAAGGACACTCCAACCTATAAGGCACCAGAATGAAAATCCCCACAGCAATTCTTCTGGGGAGCACCAATGGCCGACGCTGAGGGCTTATAGTGATTATGCCAATTAACCCTATCTCTGCCTCTAGCCTAACTTGACCAGCATTTTCTGGGGAAGCCATTTGCCTGAATGATGCCACCTAACTGTAAACATCAATCTGAAAACTGGGCAGGAGGGTGGGGAAAACTTCCACTGATGTAAAAATCCCAGGGAAAAGAGGCCTGATCCTCCTGAACCATGATTTATAACTGGTGATGGTGAGTAAGGACCCACCCCTTAGACTTCAACACAATTGCCATAACCTACACTGATAGGGATTTTTACTACCACTAGATGGCACAGGTCCTTAATTTCGTTGCAGGAGACCTTGCTACCTTACACTACCATAAATATGAACTTTCATGACACACACATGGATATCGGGTAGGGGGCGAAAGGACACAAAAGCTTCCTCCCCGCTGAATTTTGCTCATTTTCCTCCAAACGTTTGCAGCCACTTATTTTATATATATTTTAATGCCAACAAGCAACTCCCTCCTGCTGCCCTTACAATATTCTTTGCATCATTATAAAATGAATGAAATATTTCCTGTTTGCACCCATTTTTGTAAAGTAACACTTATTATGTACAGGGCACATTTCTTTATTTATACTAAATATAAACATTAAGGCACATTCTATTGTGTTACCATGTTTCACATTACAATGATAATAATAATAATAATAATAATAATATTTTTTCTGTCACCATTGGTTGGTTCTTCACAGGAATTGCTGTCTTCATCAGCTGGAGTTTCTCCCTTATCTACTGGGTCTGTTTCAAAAATAACATTGTGATATATTTCTGTCATTACATGTTATTGTCTACACAAGCCCAGTCATTAAAGCACATGAAACCAGAATAAAATTGGTCCAATAGTTGTCTTTGGGGTACAAACCTCCAAAGAGTTGGCATTCAAACATGTTTTTTTCAAATGTTAAATTCCATATAAGATACCATATATATATATATCCCATATGGTAGTATTTTTGGCTGGAGAGAGTAGACTTTCCCCCATCATATGAAAGTAGTGATTGTGAAAAATACACTGAGAGACAGATTTTTATAGAGTCACCTTCAATTATAAAAGCAGAAGTTATCCAACTTTATATGTGCAACTTATTTTCTTCCATTTTGTATACTGCCTTAGAGAGCTAAATGGCTGATCTACATTTCTCTTTCCACCCATCTGCATATATATATATTTATTTATATATATATATATATATATATACATATATATATATATATATATATATATATATATATTATACACACACATGATATCTCTCTGTTACTTTTTACAAATCAAACTACAAATATATACAAATAAACACAACAATTACCTTCTTGTATTGGAGTGAAAATATCATCTTTTATCCAGATATTCTGATGCTTTGCCTGGCAACGTACATCTTTTCCTTCAAATTTATCCACAAGCACCGCGCTGTACTTTCCCTCATTTGAGATAACAGGGGAGGCTTTTATTACACCTGAGTTTTGTGATGTAGAATTCATATACATTTCCACATACTTTGGGTAGAAATCCTTTGCCAGACAGCCAGTGGTATCATCTCTTTCATTCTCAGTCTTTAACACAAACACTGAGGGTGAAGAGTGGGTTTTATCTCCTGTGGAAAAAAGCAAACAAACATAAGTATTAAGTATTTCCCTTATGCCTCATTATGGCCTAGATTACAAGTGGAGCGCTATTGATGGCGTTGGGTGCAATATCAAGACTGTGGGACTGTGCTAAGATTAGAGCACAATCTGGTATTACAAGCCCATGGTAAAAAATAATGACCAGAGAATTTTTAGCACAGTATACACTGGAAATATGAATCATGGAAATGTTGTGTAGATAGTGTATTTGGTATCACAACAGCAGTTTTTCTTGATTATTAATACTTATTTATATTGCTAATATAAATTAAGTACCCTTTTTCCTATCAATGCCATGATAAGGAAATGTAATTGCACTACAATTACTTTTTATGAATTTGATATGATTTTGTTTTCGGTAACTAACAAAATATCCTGAATTCACAGATCTTAAAAGGATATTCTTCTGTAATTTGTTTTTTTTTTAAAAAAAAACTCTATTTTGTGAGAATATTTTATTTTTAAACAAATCACATTTTCATGCTGTGAGTTTACCCCCCCCCCCCCCCACAAAAAAGGTTTTAAAATCAGTTATCTAGCACACAGAATCATAAGAACATTAAGCCAATCACACATAGATATGTATATTCCAATCACTCACAACATTTTCATTTGGAGTAGCATGAACCACTTTAAAAGGACATTTTTCTGTAAAAAAAATAAATCTGAGTTTACGGTTCTAAATTATTTTCTCAGCCACACAGCATTAAACTAAGATTTTACTATATATATATATATATATATATATATATATATATATATATATATATATATATATATATATATATATATATATATATATATATATTGAGAAAAAAAATCATGTTTTCATACTGCACAATAAGGATAAGAACAGTGAGCAAATCAGGAACACACATATATATGTGTCCTCCAATCAATGGCCAAATTCTCATATGGAGTAGAATGGACCATCTGTGCATTTAATTAGTACATTTTATAAGTTTAGACTAGAATGTTTCTTAGATAGTAGTAGTAGATGGCGCTGGTCTATTGAGTGATTTTCTCTAGTAAGTGAAGAGAAAAAAGGCTTGATGCATATATTGAAGCCAATTAATATGGGTGCAGTATACTCACTCCATAAGATGAATCTTTACAGCTGAAAGGGAACGTAGCGTCAGATGGCAAGAGTCCACAGGTTCCTGGAGTTAAATACTGATTTTTCAGGTTTATCCAAAAGTGGACTATAAATGAATAGAGACACACTCAATACTTGGTTTTACTTACCTGTTTTACTTGTTTTAATGTATGCTCTTGATAAAGACGTGTAATACGTTGAAACGCGTTGAGCAAATAAAACCTTTTATCCTTTGTTGAAAGATTGTCAAAATCTTGTTTTGCTGTGCTGAGCTGGAATCTCCTTATTTATGGAGTAAGTTACTACATTTTTTCAATTATACACTGGATACTTTTGTCATTTGGGTCTCTATTCATTTATAGTCCACTTTTGGATAAACCTGAAAATTCAGTATTTAACTCCAGGAACCTGTGGACTCTTGCCATCTGACGCTACGTTCCCTTTCAGCTGTAAAGATTCATCTTATGGAGTGAGTATACTGCACCCATATTAATTGGCTTCAATATATGCATCAAGCCTTTTTTCTCTTCACTTACTAGAGAAAATCTCTCAATAGACCAGCGCCATCTACTACTACTATCTATCTATACACAGTCACAAGGGAGAGACTGCAAGAAGGCTGCGGTCTGACCTAAAGGAGAGTATCAGTTCTTAGTTCATTTGTACAGAATATTGTGTTTTTTTCCATCTTGCACCTCTGTATATTGTTTTCCTTTTTTAGAATGTTTCTTAACAGGCATATTATATTTTTCATAAACTCTATTGAACGTAAACATCTTCTAGAGCCTTATGGATTCCCAGATCCATGTTATTTAATAGAAACCTGGGTCCTATTGGGATCAATATCTAATATACACAATAACTGAAAGCAATAATACATAAAGTTTGCTTCTTACAATGAATTATCATAGCAGCCTGTACCTTTAATTTTAGTGCCCTTTGATTCAGCAAGTAATACTGAGTATTAAATATATTTAGAAAATCTACACAGGATGCTGCTATAAAAACAACATTAGTGCAAACTGCAAACCTTACTACTGTGTCTGCCTCACCTTACCTGGCTCTACCATTAGCCTTGTGCCTGCTCCAAATACCAGAGTCCTTGTAAATGTTGCACCCACATCACAGTGACTCAGTGCTTTGCACAAACTTATTTCTTTAAGATAAAGAATAATAAGAAAATAAAGCTTTCATGATTCCTTGGGTTGACTAAAAGTATTTTCAAGGTAAAACTCCATTAATTGCCTGACTGATAAATAATAGTGAAGTATATATTTGACAATGGTATTAAACAGTCTAAAATCATTGAGATAATTACATAAATGTATTGTCCAGAACTCTTCAAGGAAGGTAAAGTGAGCAGTGCTGAATGCCTTGTAGGAAGAGAAAGTGAGCTGGGAGAGAAGGTAAACTGTCTGTATCCTGCCAGATGCAGCTCTGAGGATCCCTCATGTGGTTATTGATAACAATGAACTCCTGTGTTGGCAGTTGCTACAGGAAGCTTTGTTACTTGCAGGTTTAGTAACTTGCCGCTTTGCCCCTGTCTTTATCCCCTCCCTCTTTCTTTGCTTCAATGTGAGCAAATTATACAGGCAATAAATAAATAATAGAATAGAATACTATGGGGCCTTCAGGCTCGCCGGAAACAGTAGTTATGAAGCAACGGTCTGCTCCATAACTAGTCCGCTGCCTCTGAGGCTGCGGTCTTCAATCTGCCCAATCCTATACGATCGGGCAGATTGACACCCCCTTCTAGCGTCCAATTGCCTCGAATCTGCAGGGGGTGGCATTGCACAAGCAGTTCTCCAGAACTGCTTGTGCAATGATAAATGCAGACAGCGTATGCTGTTGGCATTTATCGTTGTGCGGCGGACATAATACGCTACATCGTATCATGTCCGTCCGCACTTTAGTAAATCGGCCCCCATATGTGGTTTTCTGTGCAGCTGTATGATTATGATATTGCACTATTTGTAGAGAAAAAAAAGTTTGAAAATGCAACATTTAATCACAAATAGATCAATACTGTGGTGAAAAACTCTCTACCAGCTTTAACATGCAATGAGAGTGTTTCAGTGAAAATACACCCTGCAGAAAGTACGACAGTTTGCCTGATGTGTTTCATGAAATGTATCCTCTGATTATTGTTATATGTAAGACATTTAATACTTGTAGCTGTTATATATTATTGTATATTCATGTTTTATATGTTGTTAGATAATGTTACTCTCTCCTTGATAATCATTATATATGTGCATTTATTTTAAGATAAATTCAAATTTTTTACAGTTTTACATTATTCAATAGCGATCCAGCAATGCCCTTATTAGTTATTTAAATCCTGTGTCAGCTAATAAGCTAATAAGTATGAAAGCAGTTCTGTTCTTAATCCTGACAACACACACACACATATATATATATATATATATATATATATATATATATATAACTAATTACTACTAACTTTATTTAAAGGAAGAATCTACTCCAGAATTCCCTTTATTACCCATTCCCAAGTTTTGCATAACAAATATTAATACAAGTTTTACCTCTGTAAATACCTTGTAATTAAGCATCTGCAGGCTGCCCCCTTCTTTCAGTTCTTTTGACAGAATTGCATTTTAGCCAATCAGAGCATAAATACCTCCACGGGCGTGAGCACAATGTTACTTATATGACACACATGTCTAGCTGTGAAAAACTGTCAAAATGCACTAAGATAAGAAGAGGCCTTCAAGTGCTTAGACATTAGCATATGAGCCTACTGAAGTTTACCTTTCAATAAAGATAATGAAGAGAACAAAGCAAACTTGATAATAAAAGTAAACTGTAAAGTTGTTTAAAATGAAATGCCTTATCTTAATCATGAATATTTTATTTTGACTAGACTGTCCGTTTAAGCTGATGTCCAAATGCTCTTCTGCTACCGTATAGACATTATCCATAGTAAATATCTGGTGAGTGAGTTTTTCATAACAAACAAATTCTGAATGACCCCATGTACAAAATATAGGATAATGCAAAATATAAATATTTTTTTCTTGATAAACAATTTATGTAAAACATTTTGTTGTCTTTGTACACGTCTAATAATTATATCACTTCCCACTTATTTATAGAATTTTTTTTTGTCAGAGCTAAAGTAAGCTTTTGGGATAAATTGAAACTCTATAGTTTGGAGGGACCTTCTTTTGTTCACCTTGCAGCTCTATGTATGTTTTGCTATCCATGTAAATATGATCTTCATATAATTTAAATATGATTTATTTGTTCCTACTGGGGTTTATTCTCCCAGACAAAAAAATAAATAAATTAATTCTGCATTTTTATTACAATTCAGTCTTCTTTTTAACATGTTTAAAACACTGAAGTTGCATTTCCTTTTAATGTGATAATAAAGGAACATTTTTTATTTTTGTTGTCAGATGCAATTTATTGTCATAATAATTTAGTGACAATTTTCTGCCTCAAAATGGTTTATAGCAAAATAAAAAAATGGGAGGAAAGTAGGTATTAGGGATATAAGTCACATTTATTATCTATAGTATATCATAAAATGTAATATATCTAACACAAACAATCAAGAGAAAAAGCTTTTCTGAAGAACAAAGTAAATATGAGTTGATAAATCCGAGGCTGGTGTCTTGTTTTCTTTCTATTTTCTTTTGTGGGTTTGGCCGCACTTTTCTGGCTGATAGCTGGAAACATCAGCGTCAAGTGACACCCTCAGTGAAAAAGGAAAAAATAAAACAAACCATTTGGACCCGAGAGAAATTTAAGAATTTTTGAAGTTACCAATTTGAAGTGAGTAGTTGGATTCCAATTGATCTTTGCCATTGTTTTGCACGCGCTTACTGTGATTTAATATTTCACATACATTTGATAAAGGCCAAAAAAATCTTATCTTTTGTTTGCTTTGTTTATTTTTACCTTTTACCACTTTTTGTTGAGTGTACCATTATCTGATGCTGACATTTCCAGCTATTGGCCATAAAAGCAGGACTTTCCTTGGTGCATGGCTTTTCACGAACATTGAGAATGGGTGTACTTATAGCATTTAATTCCTGACTAATGATTATACTGCTTTTTAGGAGGTATTAAGGGTGCTTTATCAAAAGTTAAGTTGTATGATATAGATAACAAATGTGACTTGTGCCCCTATAACCCCCTTTCCCCCCAATTTTATTTATAAACCCAATTTGTTTTGTGAAAGATGAATCAGGATTTTCTGGAAACAGAAGTTATGAAGCATCGATCTAGAGACCGCTGCTTCATAACTTGTCCGCCTGCTCTGAGGCAGCGGACAGATCGGGTTGATACGATCAGGTTTATTGACACCCCCTGCAAGTGGCCAATTGGCCGTGAATCTGCAGGGGGCGGCATTGCACCAGCATACGCTGTAGGCATTTATCAATGTGCAGTGGACATGATACGCTACTTCGTATCATGTCCGCTCGCACAATGATAATTCGGCCCCATGGTCTGGATAACAATTTTTCATACCCAGTATTATCATACATCCTTATAAACTTTTACAACTTCCCATCTCCACTTTAGTTCTGTCTCAATATCACTTTTAATTGACAATTAATTACTCATAAATGTATCGTATTGCCTTGTTTGGATACCAAAGGAAAAGTATGAGGGATATATATATATATATATATATATACATATATATATATATATATTATCTGACTGGCAAAATAAAGTGATTTTTTTTTGCATGTATTAATACAGACTACGTGAAGAAGCAATAGATATATACTGGGATTGGAAATCTATCTATCTATCTATCTATTTATCTTTTGATAGATATTTTCCATCAATGTATATCTATTGCTTTTTCTCTTATTCTGTATTTGCCAGTTCACGTACATAATGAGTAGCTGCAAGGAGTTTTTCATTTGTAGCATTGTTGTATTGTATAAGTAATAGACTCACAGTTTCATTTAATGTACATACTGGTGACTACTATTAAAGGATCAGTGTTGTATCACTCCAAACATTTGATAGATTATAGATTATTTTCTTTTACCCACCCTTTTTTATAGGTGTCTTTTACCAGTAAATAAAATACAGAACAAGCTTATTTTTATGCATAGCTATACCCTAAGATTTTTTTTATTTTTATTTTGAACATTAACAGTTAATCTGTATTTTACATGATTATATAGGCTAAGCATCCCAATAAGAGCAGACTGAAAAGTAAAATTTTGGAAAATATCCTAACTCTATTATTAATTTCCACTAAACAGATCCTTAAGAGACAGACCAAAGAAATACACCTTATAACAACAATTAACAAAAGGCATATATGAGTAGTGTTGACCAGTAGATTACAAGATCATGTGTCCTAATAGCCAATGGTGATAATATAGTCATACAATAAAAATAAAAATGTAAATGTGTTTTGCACAGTAATATTTTATATTACAATTATATCAGCTTAAGCATAAAGTTGGTATTCTAGGTAAGTCTTGATTTGAGAAAAGTGCGTTATAATATTTGCCTTTTTCATACATAAATTAGTTTCCCTTACTGACTAATGTCTGAGCACAAATTTAAAATAATAATAATAATTTGATGGCAACAATACTTATATTTATCCTATAGGATATACAGTAACAGAGAAGTGTTATCACACAAGAAATATATTTTTCACTATTGAAAATGAATTCACAAATTGACTTTACATTTATATATAAGTTGTTTAAGACTAATTACACAAGCATGGATGGTCACTTACTTGGTAAGACATTTAAGTTTGTTCCTCTTCCAAAAACGAGTTTTTCTGCACAACATCAATACCCTGTCACAAAACTTCCACTTGAGTCTGGATCAAGTGGAATACAATAAATATATTTCTAAAGGTGATAATGAAAATTTTCAGAGAAAAGAAAATGTGCCCTGTCATATTTGTAGCAAACTATTGATACTGCATTTGTTTCCAGAACAGTATTGAATGAAAGCAATTTGAACAGATACTAGATAGAAATTCCTTGTTTTCTTGTTGTTTTCCCCATTGCTTCAATGATTTCAAAATATGTATTGTGAAACAAATATAAAATAAGCAATATTGGGTCCATGGAACAAATATCTTGTAAATTGTAGATTTTATTTATAGTATATATTATTTAATGATTTTGTATGAGTACCAGTTAGGTTTGTATCACTGTGGTATCCCAGTCACTGTGATATATTGTAATTCAAAAACAGATTGCTGCAAAACTGGAAAAAGGATGTGGATAAGCAAATGGGTGGGAGCCAAAATTCAGAATGAAGAAAACGTTAAAGCACCTGTGCTAAAAATTAACTTTAATAAATTATTTTAATAAAATGTATGTGCAGCTACAATTAAAGTTCTAATTTCAACATACTAATGACAAAAAAACACAAAGGTTTATATGTTCAATCTATTAGCGAAAACAAGAAATTTCTAAACTATTACTAGATTACTAGAGATGTGCATGGGCAAAAAAAAATAGTTTTGTCCCAATGATTCTTTCAGATTTTTGCCAACTTTCGTTTTGGCCAAATTTTGTTCATGTGAGCTTAGGTTTTGGCCGAACATAGGCTTCACATTTGTTACCCTTATACATAATGGGAACAGCAAATATGTACAGGTGATTTTAACAAAAATCTTACATTAGAGAATACGAATAACTAAAATAATCCATCTTTCAATACTATTAGAACATATAAGTTGCTGATGGAATATAAGTTAAAAACTAGATCACAGAGTCACAGATGTTACACAATTGCACTTTCCTATAGCTATAGCCAAAGTGATTGAAACTATCTGAGCTTCCCCTAGTCCCCCACCTTTCTATGCTAGGGTAAAGCTTTGAATGGACAAGCCTGTATGGCTAAAGTCAAGCATTTAGTGCAATACTTGCTGTCTGTAACATCAATATTTATTAAGACTATTGCAGAATTGCTCAGGAGACAATAGACACAAATGTTTAAACCTACTGTACATAATTGCAAACAAAGGAACTGATAGGCTGAACAACATAGCTCCTCCCCCTCTTTCTCCACTTCTTTTGGCTCCAAACATCCTATATTATAAAAGGCCAAGTGTGTTTGTCTGAAGCCGTCATGCGCAGTAGAGACTGCGCGCGGACAAACACACCTGGCCTTCAGCTGCAGAGTAGTGTGCACTGCGGAAGCTGCCTGATGGGGGCGTGACCGGCGTTGGGCGTACCGTGATGGGGGCGTGGCCGACGGGCGTGATGGGTGTGACGAGGGGGCGTGGCTGGCGGGTGTGACGAGGGGGCGTGACCTAGTGGGAGCGCGCGGGATGGGCGTGGCCGGCAGGAGAGACCAAAGAAAGCGAGCAGAAGAGGGGGGAAGAGCAAAAGAGGGAGAGAGAGCGCAAGAGACTGGGAGAGAAAGAGGGGGAGAGAGAGGGGGGAGAGAGCTCAAAAGAGAGGGGGGAGAGAGAGCTTAAAAGAGAGGTGGGAGAGAGAGCGCAAAAGAGGGAGAGAGAGAGTGCGCAAAAGAGAGGGGGAGAGAGCGCAAGAGAGGGGGAGAGATAGCGCACAAAAGAGGAGGAGAGAGCTCAAAAGAGAGGGGGGAGAGAGCGTGCAAAAGAGAGGGGGAGAGAGCGCAAAAGAGAAGGGGGAGAGAGCGCAAAAGAGGGGAAGAGAGAGCAAAAGAGAGGGGGAGAGAGAGAGCAAAAGAGAGGGGAAGAGAGAGCAAAAGAGAGGGGGAGAGAGAGCAAAAGAGAAGGGGAGAGAGAGAAAAAGAGAGGGGGGAGAGAGAGAGAGCGCAAAAGAGGGGGGAGAGAGAGAGCAAAAGAGGGGGGAGAGAGAGAGCAAAATAGGGGAGAGAGAGAGCAAAAGAGGGAGAGAGCAGATGAGGGGGGGGGGAAGAGAGAGAGCGAGCAAAAGAGGGGAGAGAGAGCAAAAGAGGTGGGAGAGAGAGAGCAAAAGAGGGGGGAGAGAGAGCACAAGAGGGGAGAGAGAGAGCAAAAAAGGGGAGAGAGATAGAGCAAAAGAGGGGGGAGAGTGCAAAATAAGGGGGAGAGAGAGAACTCAAAAGAGAGGGGGGAGAGAGAGAGAGAGAGAGCGCAAAAGAGAGGGGGGAGAGAGAGGGAGCGAGGGTTGGAACCGCGGTACCTAAAAAATTGGCCCGTGTACACGGGCTTTAGGACTAGTCACAAATAAATAAACAAATTCTAAACTATTACTAGATTACTAGAGATGTGCATGGGCAAAATAAATAGTTTTGTCCCAATGATTCTTTCAGATTTTTGCCAACTTTCATTTTGGCCAAATTTTGTTCACGTGAGCTTAGGTTTTGGCCGAACATTGGTTTCACGATTGTTACCCTTATACATAATGGGAACAGCAAATATGTACAGGTGATTTTAACAAAAATCTTACATTAGAGAATTCGAATAACTTAAATAATCCATCTTTCAATACTATCAGAACATATAAGTTGCTTATTGAATATGAGTTAAAAACTAGATCACAGAGTCACAGAAGTTACACAATTGCACTTTCCTATAGCAATAGTCAAAGTGATTGAAACTATCTGAGCTTCCCCTAGTCTCCCACCTTTCTATTCTAGGGTAAAACTTTGAATGGACAAGCCTGTATGAGAGAATAGTGGCTATAAGGAGCGCTGAGATAACCTAAAGTAGGGGTCTCTGCTAAGTAGAGTCAAGGAGATCCCAAAGAATTCTAAGTCAGCCAACCTTAAAAGATATACATATTTATTGTAACAAAGGATGAACTAAAAAAATAATAAAAAAAGACAATAATATTAGAATTTGACAAAAAAAGACAATGATATTAGAATTTGACTCTGATCTAATATTCATACTCCTGAATAATGATCAAGCTTCTGAATGATATAGTTACAGTGATAAAGTTAGTGCGAATTCTCACATGTGAAACAATCATATAGTTATAAAAAATAAAAATTCAATCAACCATAAAATTAGGTGTACACCTTCAAAAATCAAAAAACAAAAAATGTATTCTCCTTGTGACTAATATCTGTGAAAAAAGTGAAAAAATGTGAAGAATTGAAAAAAGTTTTTCTTTGAAAAATTCTTAAAAAATGTTTTTGAAAATAAACGATAATTAGTCTATATATGTGTGAAGTTATTAACAAAACATCTCTTGCTGTGAATATCCAAATTTCTTCCAAGTGATATGTGTCCGATTATATCCTCTTTGGGATGTGATTATTGGTGTTTGTCCTAATGTTCCTAATGATCCGTTAATCGAGGTGCGGTTTTTAAAGCCTCTTCATTGTCCTAAATAAAACATAAAAATACATAGTGCAATATTGTAGTAGAAAATATGGCTATAATTGGTAAAAAACTCACCAGATGGGGACCTGAGCCGTTTATACCAGTGTATTGTCTACGCGTTTCAATCCTACTGGATCTTTCTCAAGACTGGTATGGCTCTACTAGGTCCCTTGTCTTAAATAGGCTGTTTGTCCCAAAAACTGCCAAATGATTTTTGCGCGCCAAAAAATGCGCTATTATCATTTGTCCATATGGACCTGGAATAGTAAAGGCTGTTTCACTGATCCGGATGTTTATAATATATTGGATATGTGTTATTATGTTCCTGCATCACTGTCTGTGTCCTCTGTGGGATCTCGCAATCAGATCTTTGTTGTACTACAAAACGAAACCGGAAGTGGCGTTCTGCGTGTGACGTCACTTCCGGGTTTTCGTTTTCTTTATGTGTCAGCTAGAGGGAATAACATCCCTAGGGCGGTATAATGGCTCAAGTCCCTCATCGGGAGTTCCTTTACCTTACACTATATAGCCACAGGTATTAACGATCTATGTTATATCAATACCAATACGCTCCTTTAACATAATAATGTTCCTAATAGAAAGCTAGGTTACAATCGTGTAAAAACAGGGTTGCATTCGTGTTAACACACATCTTCCACTGTTAAAAGTGGAAATATAAATGTATTTACGATGTATCTAATAGAACCATTAATTAAAATCATTAATTAAAATACATCCATAGAAATACATCTTCAAAGCCTTAGATCAAATTGCATTTATAACTATATACCAATTCAATATAAAATACATATAAAAATCCATATAAAAATCCATATAAATAATCAATATATATGAAATCCTATATAAAAAATAAACCTGGGTGTTTCATTCAGGTCTTTTCCAATAATGTTATCCTCCTTTAAATAGTGCCAATTTTTTCTTATGATGTTTTCAATTAGGAATCGATTCTCACTGTATTCGGTTATGAACGGTACTTCCAATCCTGTAGTCTCTTCACATTTTTTCTTTGATTTATATTGTAACATCGGTTTCCTGTCCATGTTCTCAATTTCTTCTATGGTTTTGTCTAGGGTATTCTCTTCATACCCCCTTTCGAGGAATCTCTTCTTTATAATCTTTGACTGTTCCCTCCATTTCCCGTCATCTGAGCAATTCTTTCTGATCCTCATCATTTGACCTTTAGGAATATTGTTCTTCCATCTTTGGAGGTGGCAACTGGTTTGGTGGATATAATTGCAACAGTCCACTTCCTTGAAGTACGTTGCGGTGGATATCTTGCCTTTCTCCACATATATGTCCAAGTCTAGAAAATGGATATTAGTCTTGCTTAGTTCGTGAGTGAATCTTAAAAATGCGCTATTATCATTTGTCCATATGGACCCGGAATAGTAAAGGCTGTTTCACTGATCCGGATGTTTATAATATATTGGATATGTGTTATTATGTTCCTGCATCACTGTCTGTGTCCTCTGTGGGATCTCGCAATCAGATCTTTGTTGTACTACAAAACGAAACCGGAAGTGGCGTTCTGCGTGTGACGTCACTTCCGGGTTTTCGTTTTCTTTATGTGTCAGCTAGAGGGAATAACATCCCTAGGGCGGTATAATGGCTCAAGTCCCTCATCGGGAGTTCCTTTACCTTACACTATATAGCCACAGGTATTAACGATCTATGTTATATCAATACCAATACGCTCCTTTAACATAATAATGTTCCTAATAGAAAGCTAGGTTACAATCGTGTAAAAACAGGGTTGCATTCGTGTTAACACACATCTTCCACTGTTAAAAGTGGAAATATAAATGTATTTACGATGTATCTAATAGAACCATTAATTAAAATCATTAATTAAAATACATCCATAGAAATACATCTTCAAAGCCTTAGATCAAATTGCATTTATAACTATATACCAATTCAATATAAAATACATATAAAAATCCATATAAAAATCCATATAAATAATCAATATATATGAAATCCTATATAAAAAATGTCTTAATATGGTACATGAATATTTATTATTATTTAAAACCTAATAATATATTCTTAAAAACTGATATGTAAAATCCCATATACTTAGCGTCCTAAAAATGTTTATTAAAGCCACATGTGATGTTCAGCTCAATTGAATCATTCATTCATAGAATGGTTAAATTCGTTCTAGAAATGGATAAAATATAAATGGTGGTTAAAAAATGTTAATAAAAATGGATAAAATTTAAATAGTGGTAAAAAACGTTAATAAAAACCACTGAAAAAATACAATATATTAAATCCAATATATTAAATCCATAGACGGTTTGGAGTATCTGTCCATAGAGAGGTCCTAAAATATAACAGACAGTCATAAAATTGATAAAAATCATTTTCAAAACTTTTTAAAACTTTTTTAAAAAACTTTTAAAAGGTAAACTTATTTTTGGACTTAAAAATTGAACATGAAAAAAATCAATAAAATTGGAGATAAAAAATTGGAGATAAAAAATGGGAGATAAAATGCAGAGGATATATAACAGGAGATATAGGGCTATGGCTTTGTTTATAATAAATGCAATATTTCTGTGTTACCATTAAAATCCTTGGGGAATATGCAGTCTAAATTAAAAATCCATTTGGATTCTTCTCTCAAAAGTGACTTTTCAAAATCCCCTCCTCTCCAATTTTTCTTAATTTTGCTTATTCCCATGTATCTAAGAGTTTTGTTGGAACTGTTGTGGACTTCTTTGAAATGTTTGTATAAGGGAAAATCATCCTTTTTCCACTTAATCTGTAACAGGTGTTCTCTTATCCTGTCTTTAAGTTTCCTGGAGGTTTGACCTATGTATTGAAGTCCACATCCACACTCTATTAGATATATAATGCCACTATCTTGGCATTTAATCATATCTCTTATATTAAAAACCTCTCCTGTTGTTCTAGATTTAAAAGTCCTTGTTTTTCTACCATGTTTGCATGCTTTGCATACGTGACATGGGAAAAAACCTTTCAGTTGATTACCTAAATCGTCGTTTGCTCTGTTTTTTAAAGTCTTTGGGACACTTGGTGCGAGGATGCTTTTCAAATTCCTTGTCTTCCTATAAATAAACCTGGGTGTTTCATTCAGGTCTTTTCCAATAATGTTATCCTCCTTTAAATAGTGCCAATTTTTTCTTATGATGTTTTCAATTAGGAATCGATTCTCACTGTATTCGGTTATGAACGGTACTTCCAATCCTGTAGTCTCTTCACATTTTTTCTTTGATTTATATTGTAACATCGGTTTCCTGTCCATGTTCTCAATTTCTTCTATGGTTTTGTCTAGGGTATTCTCTTCATACCCCCTTTCGAGGAATCTCTTCTTTATAATCTTTGACTGTTCCCTCCATTTCCCGTCATCTGAGCAATTCTTTCTGATCCTCATCATTTGACCTTTAGGAATATTGTTCTTCCATCTTTGGAGGTGGCAACTGGTTTGGTGGATATAATTGCAACAGTCCACTTCCTTGAAGTACGTTGCGGTGGATATCTTGCCTTTCTCCACATATATGTCCAAGTCTAGAAAATGGATATTAGTCTTGCTTAGTTCGTGAGTGAATCTTAAATTTGCAGTGTTCTTATTCATTACATGTATAGTGTGTTCCAAATCTTCAATACTGCCCTTCCACACTATTAGGATGTCATCTATGTACCTTTTGAAGAGGACCAGGTCTGCGCCTGCTGGGCAGGAGTCCCAAAAAAGGTTCTCCCACTTTCCCATATACAAGTTTGCATAACTAGGCGCAAACCTGGTCCCCATGGCAGTACCGCAAATTTGATTGTAAAATTTTCCTCCATCATAAAAATAATTATGTGTTAAAATAAAATGGATGCTGTCTAAAATGAACTCTCTCTGATCAGGACTTACTCCATTGTCTCTTTCTAAAAAATAGTTGACTGCCTCTATACCCAAATTGTGTGGGATACTTGTATATAGGGCAGTCAAATCACATGTGGCTAGAATATAATTCTCTCCCCATTCAAGGTCATTCAATATATTAAGGACCTCGGTAGAGTCTCTTAAATAGGAAGGGAGATCTTTGACATACTTTTGAAGTTTCCTATCGATATACTCTGATAAATTACAGGTAATTGAACCAATGCCCGATATTATAGGTCTCCCCGGGGGGTTCGTCTGACTTTTATGGATTTTGGGCAAATAATAGAATATACCTGATATACCTGTATTCTTGCTGATTCAATATTCCTTTACTCTTAGCGGACGTAAGTATACTATCCAAATCTTTTTTTTAAAAGATTCTGTGGGATCTTTTGTTAAAACCTTGTATGTGTCGGAGTCACCTAAAATTCTATTTGACTCCTTTACATAATCATCCTTATCTAAAATTATAATCCCTCCCCCTTTGTCGGCCGGTTTGATTGTGATATTTTTATTTCTCTCCAAATTTACAATAGTATCCAATTGTACTTTGTTCAAATTGTGATGACATTTTTTAAGAGATGTATTGTTTAGTTTCTTTAGTTCATTGCAGACAATATTTTCGAATGTCTCAATGTGGGGCCCTTTATGTGTGATAGGAAAAAAAGTCGATTTTGGTTTTAAAGTTGTGTGTACCGGTCTATCTTGACTGTGTGTTGCTATTTCAATATTTCTTGGTGGATTGTTGGATCTTTCTAATGCTGTCTTACTGAAAAACCTTTTTAAGGTGAGTTTTCGTACTAACTGTTTTACATGGGTGTATGTCTGAAATTTGTCGAGGCCTCTAGATGGAGCATAAGATAGGCCTAGAGATAAAACCTCAATATCTCTAGGATCAAGAATGACTTTACTCAGATTATATATCCCTTTTTGTTTAGGATCTGATTTGCTGGTGGACGGTGTTATATTGGACTCAATTTTTAATAGATCTCTTTGTTTTAATTCTTCCTTTCCCTTTTTCTGTTGTATTTTTAATCCTGCTCTTCTACCCCTGTGGTTTTTCTTTTTATGATTGGACTTTCTTCTATGTCCTGTGTTCGATTTTTCCTTTTCGATTGTTTGTTTCTGTCTATTGGGGCCAGATTCCCTTCCCCTAAAAAATGATTTTCATTTTGGACTTCCATATTGCTGGATATATTTTTGGCTGTTTGTTTTGGGGTTGTTAGAGTGGATTTATATATACCCTCCTCATGTGTCAGAGGTTCAAATCTGTTTCTAGTGGGTACTTGGGTCTCTTCCCAGTAATTCCTCGCACCTGTATATTGTGCATTCGGTTGGGGCAATCTCTCATTCTGCTCTTTAAATTGTACTCTGGGATTTGTGTTTCTATAATTTTGTCTATGGTAATAATCCCGTGTGTAGTTCCCTTTTCCTTCATAGGATGGGAATCTAGTCTGGAACCTATTGCCCCACCTTGGTGGTGATCTGTTACTCGGTCTCTCTTCCCTCATATATTGTCTTGGAGACCTATTTCTAATATATTCTTCCCTTGTAGGATATCGGGGATATCTGACTCCATAGTCTCCATATCTGAACCGGTTCCCAGGACTTTGATAATGATTATAATAGAAACCTGTTTGTGGTCTATTGGATGGGGACTTGTGCTGTGGGTTTTGTGTCTGGTCCCACCTTTGTTGATGTCCCCTATTATCGCCTTTCATGTAATCTCTAGAATCGGGATGGTCTCTAAAAAATCTATCCCTTGGTTCTGGGTAGTACCTTTCATTATTGCTCGTATTATCATTATTATTATAATGATAATTCTCATTATGTATCCACTGTCTCTGTGAATTTCTATTGTTATTTCTCTTTGAGGCCACCTTTGTCCACTCAGTCCTTGTATTTACGGTCTCAACTTCTTCTGGTTCTTCGTTGTTAGTGTTTAACTCAGGTTCAACACTACTCTGTGTAGCTAAGTTAAGATCCCTATGTATTTTCTTGGTTTTCTTTGAGATAATCTCATCTTTGATTTTCTTAATTCTTGAGCACAATTGCTCTTGAATATATTAAGATCACTAATATGCTCCATCTTCGATTCTTCTTCTTTTATATTTTTATCTAAATCTTTTAACAAATAATTTCAATAATCTATAATGATTTGCATCAAGGTGTGTGAAATTTCTCTGGTGGCAGTAATCCACCTTTCAGAAAAGGCTTGGTGTTCCATATTAAATGAACAGTTTTTCTGTACGATTAATCCCCTGGGGATAATGTTTAACTCCAAGCATTTTTTGAGATAAGATATTTCAGCAGTGTACTTAGTTTTTGAAATCAATAATTTCTCTAAGGTTTTAAATGTAGCATCTATATCCACCACTTGGCCATCAGTCTGTTTATTATCATTATTTAGGGCTTGAATTATATCAAAATTAATGTCTGTCCTTAGGCTACTAATTGTGGATTTGGGGATATGTGGGGGGGTATTGGAGGATAATTCGTCCATTTGGATCACTTTTTGTGAATTTTATACTAAAACCAATCAGTATAAAAAATTAATCAATATAAATAGTCGAACAGTATGTGTAAAAAAGTCAATCGGTATATAAAAAATCAGTATAGCGCTATAGAGAATGTGTGTATATATATTCCACTAAAAAATGTGTGCTAAAAATCAGTATCAGTGATAATTAACTCAAATAATTGTAAAAACGATACAAGTCATATAAGGTTAATAGTATATTAAAATTAATGGTATATTAAAATGGGTCCCTTGACTGTTATACTCTAGGCAGCTATGGAGAATGGTCAAGACAAGTTAAGATCATAGAAGTGTATATGTCTCCAGCGCCAAAGAGTATTACTACTATAGCTCCTAAGTGCAAGATCTCTTGACCTGATCTTGGTTTAATATCAGAGAATAGTGGCTATAAGGAGCGCTGAGATAACCTAAAGTAGGGGTCTCTGCTAAGTAGAGTCAAGGAGATCCCAAAGAATTCTAAGTCAGCCAACCTTAAAAGATATACATATTTATTGTAACAAAGGATGAACTAAAAAAATAATAAAAAAAGACAATGATATTAGAATTTGACAAAAAAAGACAATGATATTAGAATTTGACTCTGATCTAATATTCGTAATCCTGAATAATGATCAAGCTTCTGAATGATATAGTTACAGTGATAAAGTTAGTGCGAATTCTCACATGTGAAACAATCATATAGTTATAAAAAATAAAAATTCAATCAACCATAAAATTAGGTGTACACCTTCAAAAATCAAAAAACAAAAAATGTATTCTCCTTGTGAATAATATCTGTGAAAAAAAGTGAAAAAATGTGAAGAATTGAAAAAAGTTTTTCTTTGAAAAATCCTTAAAAAATGTTTTTGAAAATAAACGATAATTAGTCTATATATGTGTGAAGTTATTAACAAAAAATCTCTTGCTGTGAATATCCAAATTTCTTCCAAGTGATATGTGTCCGATTATATCCTCTTTGGGATGTGATTATTGGTGTTTGTCCTAATGTTCCTAATAATCCTTTAATCGAGGTGCGATTTTTAAAGCTTCTTCATTGTCCTAAATAAAACATAAAAATACATAGTGCAATATTGTAGTAGAAAATATGGCTATAATTAAAAAACTCACCAGATGGGGACCTAAGCCGTTTATACCAGTGTATTGTCTACGCGTTTCAATCCTACTGGATCTTTCTCAAGACTGGTATGGCTCTACTAGGTCCCTTGTCTTAAATAGCCCGTTTGTCCCAAAAACCGCCAAATGATTCCCCCCCCCCCAAAAAAAATGCGCTATTATCATTGGTCCATATGGACCCAGAATAGTAAAGGCTGTTTTGCTGATCCGGATGTTTACAATATACCGGATATGTGTTATTATGTTCCTGCATCACTGTCTGTGTCCTCTGTGGGATCTCGCAATCAGATCTTTGTTGTACTACAAAACGAAACCGGAAGTGGCGTTCTGCGTGTGACGTCACTTCCGGGTTTTCGTTTTCTTTATGTGTCAGCTAGAGGGAATAACATCCCTAGGGCGGTATAATGGCTCAAGTCTCTCATCGGGAGTTCCTTTACCTTACACTATATAGCCACAGGTATTAACGATCTATGTTATATCAATACCAATACGCTCCTTTAACATAATAATGTTCCTAATAGAAAGCTAGGTTACAATCGTGTAAAAACAGGGTTGCATTCGTGTTAACACACATCTTCCACTGTTAAAAGTGGAAATATAAATGTATTTACGATGTATCTAATAGAACCATTAATTAAAATCATTAATTAAAATACATCCATAGAAATACATCTTCAAAGCCTTAGATCAAATTGCATTTATAACTATATACCAATTCAATATAAAATCCATATAAAAATCCATATAAAAATCCATATAAATAATCAATATATATGAAATCCTATATAAAAAAAGCCTGTATGACTAAAGTCAAGCATTTAGTGCAATACTTGCTGTCTGTAACATTAATCTTTATTAAGACTATTGCAGAATTGCTCAGGAGACAAAAGTCACAAATGTTTAGACCTCCTGTGCATAATTGCGAACAAAGGAACTGAAAAGCCAAACAACATAGTTCCTCCCCCCTCGTTCTCCACTTCTTTTGGCTCCAAACAGCACAAATAAATGAACACATTGATTTGATCAAACAATCATTTGTTCTGTCATGAGATGCAGCATATAAGGTACAACACTATTTTATTGCAGAGCATAAAAGTATACAGCTTGCACAACACGTCTAACGCAGTTAGTGCAACATAGACAATAAAGCCCCTAAGCCCTGCCCCATCCAGTGACGTCACCTTCCACTCTCATCACATCTTCCCCCTTTTCAAAGGACAAAGCATACTTTTTTTTTAGAATACATCAAATAACTAGGTAAACAAGAAGCATACAAAAATAGTTTTGATTAGTAAACAACAAATAACAAGCTTAAGAGAATATATAAATATATATATATATATATATATATATATATATATATAAATATATATATATATATATATATATATATATATACAAGAAATACAATCCTGACTTGAACATAGGGGTAACCTACCCTAGTCCACAGTGACCATGGGATTATTCTGCCCATTCTTCCGGTCACTGCTATAACTAGTGCTAATCCCAATATCAGGCTGGAAGTTTCACCACTTTTCCACTTGATGTCATTTTACATGAACTGTCCTCTGATACAGAAGAAGGTGATTGAGAGTCTGCTGGAAGCAAAGAAGTATCCCTGCTGTGATCTTGCTGAGGGGAAGGCACCCCTCTTAAAACAGGGGATGCCACCGGTGGTGGCTCTGAGGCATCCAGTCCCAAACTCTCAGGTACTGGCTGAAGATGTCTTGTATTTCGACGTGTGACTGTCTCTCCATCAGTAAGGACTACATAAGACCTTGGTTCTGGAGAGCATCCAATTACCATAGCAGGCGTCTTCCATTTCTTTTCATCGTCCAGTTTAACTCTGACACTTTGCACCACATTCAGCTCCTGCAAGGGCCTCACAGAGTGCTTTCTGTTGTTGAAGAATCGATAACCCCTTTTTACCTCTTCATCCTACCAAAGGACCACGTTCCGAGGAATAGAGCTGATTGGCTGGAAGACACCCACAGACGGTAAAGTGGTGGAATCTGACGTCCTAGCATCAGCTGTGCTGGGCTAAAACCCGTGGCTTGGATGGGAGTCGCCCTATATACCAAGAGTGCTAGGTACGGCTCAGATTGCTTCAAAATGAACTTTGTTGTTTAAACTGCCCTTTCAGCCATTCCATTGGCTGGCGGGTAATGTGGACTTGACATAGCATGGATGAAATCATATTCACTGCTGAAAGAACTGAACTTCATAGAAGCAAACTGCATTCCGTTATCACTCACTAACTCCATTGGTATGCCCCACCGGGCGAACAAGCTCTTGAGACGAGTGATAACGGCTTGACTGGTGATCTCATTCAAGGGTGCAATCTCCAAATACCTGGAATAGTAGTCAATAACGACTAGGTACTTTTTCCCGTGCAGTTCACACAAATCAACAGCTATTTTCTGCCATGGGCCTGCAGGCATAGGAGTAGAAATCAAGGGCTCCCTTCTCTGAGAAGGCCGGCATTCCTAGCAAAAGGCACATTTTGACATGTGGCTTGCAATTTAGGAACTGATCCCAGGCCACCATACTGCCGTAGCTGTAGCTGTAACTTTGTAATGCCCAAGTGGCCATCATGAATCCTGCTTAACATTTCCTACCACATGATAACAAGAATAACAATGGAACAGCACCAACCCATCCAGCTCCATGAGCTGCGACCTCTCTGACTGGTAAGAACTTTAAGATATCCAGACTCCCCAGCTCTCGGGCCAACCTTATTTTATGTACTTAATAACTTCTTGAAGGTCTGTATCTAAACGTGTCTCCTTTCTTATTTGCTCTAGCTTCCTTGACCAAATGGATTTGGCTGCCAGAACTGAATCCACATACACTTTCACATCTGATTCTATTGAAGATTCTTCAGCAGCAGCCAGTGGGAGCCTGGAAAGTGTATCTGCCACTATCAGTTGTTTCCCCAGCACATGCATGGCCTGAATGTTAAACCTAAGCAGCCTCATCAGAGGTCTCTGGCATATTAGGGGTGTTTTGTCAATATCATAGGAGTTGATTAGAGGGACTAGCAGTTTATGGTCAGTCTCCAGACTAAATTTCTCTAAACCCTCTCGGTAACGCTGGAAGCGCTAACAGGCCCAAACTGCAGTCAGGCACTCTTTCTCAATTTGGACATATTTTGACTCAGCAGCTGTCAGTGCATGGGGACAGTAGGCGATGGGCTGTAGTTTGTTCTCATTCAGCTGCAGGAGGGTGGCCCTAACCCATAACTGCTCGCATCAGCACTAACCACAGTCTTTTTAGAAGGGTCATAGAATCCCAACACTGGGACTTGACCTGCACAAAAGCTTTTTCCTGTGAAGGTCCCCAGACCCAGACAACATCTTTCTTCAACAACTCTGTGATAGGGTGTAGTACTGTGGATAAGTCTGGAAGGAACCTGCCCACATAATTCACAAGGTCCAATATTTGTCTCAGCTTGTGTACATCAGAAGGACTTTTCATCTGTTCAATAGCAAGGATTTTATCAGGGTCCGGCTTGATGCCATCTCTATTGATGATATGCCCAAAGTAACATAACTCAGCCTTTCTAGAATGGAATTTCTCCTTATTTAATTTTTGCCCGGACTCTCTAATGGTCTGCAGCACACAGCTGATCATGTTCTTCCAATGTAGACCCATCCCCAAAAATGTCATCCATGACGACTGATGTGCCCTCGTGGTCCCTTAGGAGAAAACTCATCTCTCTTTGAAAGATTTCAAGAGCAGAGGATATCCCGAAGGGGAGTCTGCAGAAGCAAAACCGACCTACCGGTGTAATGAAGGTAGTCAGTTTGCGGCATTTTGGATCTAGAGGTATCTGCCAGAAGCTGCTGGAAGCATCCAGTGTAGAGAAGAACTTCGCCCCAGCCAATTTCGAAGCTATGTCTTCAAGTGTCGACAGCACATATCTCTATCTCTTCCCCACCTCGTTTAGCCTTTTCAAGTCTATGTAGATGCGTACCTTCCCGTTTTTCTTCGCAACAGGCACAATGAGGGCACACCAGTTGCTTCAACAACCTCTTCAATAACTCCCATATTCTTCATACGCAGAAGTTCCTTCTCCACTTGAGGCATGAGCGGGAACAGAATTCTATGAGGAGTGGTAATGCTGTATGGGGACTGTGTCACCTTTAAGCGATATTTGGACTGGGTTGCAATTCAGTAGGCCCGATTCACCAAACATGTCTTCCGAAATCTCATTCACTACGGCGACCAGGCCCAAACCACAGGCTGCTTTTCTGCTCAATAGGTTGTTAACACACTGACCTCTAATCACATGTACCCACATGGTGAATTTCCTATGCTTGTACTCGCAGTAGGCAAGAAATTTCCCCACACAATCGATGCGGCCACAAGGACTATGAACTTTTGTTGTAACTTTCACCAGCTGAGGCTATCAAGGCAGTTTTATGAATGCTGCAAGGGACATAACAGTGATGTCTGCTCCCATGTCAATCTTGAAGGCAACTTTGCCTCCCATTACCGTAAGGGTAACCCCCCCAATCTTCGTCTGAACCAGACCATTCTACAACAGACCCTACAAAGGACACTTCTTGACCCTCCTGGTCACTATCCACCTGCATCTCCTAAATGTATTCAGTTTTACACGCCACTTTGAAATGGACCATTTGGTTACATTTCCTACATCTTTTATCTTTAGCAAGGCATATGACATTCTGATCATGGGTACAGTTACACCATGTGCAGCAAGCCTGCTGCGCCCATCCACTTCTGGGCCTAAATGTTGCCCTTGGTCTACCGCTCACACTGTGCCTTTCACCTGCAGCTCTCCTGAACGGTTGCACTTCATCCACAATACTCTCAGATCTCAGATCAGCACTTTGCTTTTCACCAGTTCACTCTGGCAGGCCATCCTAATAGCCCTATCTAATGTTAACTCAGCCTCCAACTGTAGCTTCAGTGAGATAAGGGCCAGTGCGAGTGAGGCGGCCGCCTAGAACCCACGCCTGGGGGCCCCACCGCTCCGGTTGATTGGTAAATGTTTTAACAAAAATTGGCGCCATTTTTTTTGCTTTTGGTGCATTTTTTAGCCTTGGAAAACAGAGTGGAGTGTGTGGAGTGGCCGAGCAGAGGCACAGGTGACAGGCAGTCAACATGGGTGGCTACGATCTGAATGATTGGAGGATATACACTTTTATTCTCCAATCATTCAGCTAAGAGGTGAGTGACTGGTGCTGACTGAGGGGAGGAGGTGGGAGCAGGGAGGTTCCGCCCACGTCACATGAGTCAGAACAGTGAGTCTGAGTCGTCATTCATTCAGTGCAGGCGGGAGAGAGACAGAGTGCGTGGGAGCTGTGGGACTGGACCGGAGGAGTGAGTCAAGACATACAGTGGGTAGTCAGGGGCTGGCCCACGTTTTCGCTGCACAGTAGCGTGCGCACACATCAAAGACTTATATAATATTATTAATTTGGTGATGACATTCGCTAATAATTAAAGTATAAAAAAAAGAGTATTGAAATTTGATTTGCTTATTCATGTATTTTCCTTAAAATTTAAAAACCGAGATACACCATTCTAAACAAATATGTAGTTTCTACAATAAATTAAAAGGAGACTTTCTATTCCATAATTCAATATATAGCATTTTTATGTTTCAAATTATTTTCAATTACCCAAAGATTTTTCCTTGGCAGAGCATCCATTAAATTTATAGTAAAAGTTTACATTACACATATTGTAGGTCTCTCCCTCTCTGCATATTTATAAGGATAAAGATGAGAGAAAACTAAATAAAAAATTTGCACGTCCATAAAATACAATGTAATATTTACTCAGATAAACATCCAGATAGCTATTTATTATTGCACTTTTTTTTTTTTTTTTTTTAAAAAATGAGTGTTTAAAATGTTAATTGCAGTTTCATCAAATACTGGTAGTTTTCTAAGTCACTTGTTGTAGGCTGAGGTTACTAAAGCGTGGTTTCAAGCAAATTGTCTAAGAAGTAAAAAAGCACTTATAAATGAAGACTCCAATCAATGGGAAAACTTATAGCTCTCTAATGAAGTTTCCTGTGAAAGGGAGGGCAGCACAAAGCCATAGGCATGAATCATTCATGGGAAATATAAAAGAAAAAAAGATATGTGACAATGAGCAGACCCTTGTATAGAGTGGAGAAAACAAGTTTTCTTTCTTATTTTCCTCATTAACTCCTTAGCTGCCAGAAAGGTGTGCAAATGTGTAAAAATGAGCTGCAAACCTTTCTGGTAGCCAAGGGAGTTAAGACTCACTCCTAATGTTGTATATCTCTAGTCAGTCAGTCAGTCTATATATATATATATATATATATATATATATATATATATATAGTGTCGAGTGCTCTAAAGGTGTTGTATCACATTTGCTGTCTCTATTTGGCTATTAACGGTTACTTATTTTTTCTTAATTAATAGAATTGGAAAAAAAAATATTTTAAAATCAATTTTGTCAGACACAGGGCAGAAACATTTCATCCAATGTAGGAATTGGAATGTAATCTCTTGTGAAATAAAACTCTTATTGACAGGGAACTGCTTAACAGAGAGTCTGAGATTAAAGGGATAGTACACTCTAATTTTTTTTTATATTAATGTATTTTCAATGACTTGTTTAATATATTGATTTGCTTTTCTGGGAAATTAATTACTTCTTTGGAACTTGAACTTGAGTTTTTGTGTCTATATAACAAAGGTCATAATATACCGTATGAAGGCACAGTGTCACAGGCACTGCAGCATGGGAAAGGAGCAACCCCGGACGTGAACAAATGGAGGAAGGGGTTAATTGACCCCTATTGGTGGAATTTGATGTCAGGTAGGGGTGAAGGGGGCGTGGTTGGGAAGAACTTTTAAATAATCAGTGTAGGGGATTTGCGCCCTTTCTACTTACCTTTTCAGGAGCGTACGGCTTAAGTGCATACTTACCATGGAGGTCCTGCTGGAAGAGTTGGCAGTGTTGGCCAGGAGCAGAGGTGTCACCTGGATACAGGAGCAGCTCAAGACGGGGGAGGTGCCTAGTAGAGGTTTGTTGAGGGATGTCGGCAGCAGAGGATCCAAGAAGAAGAGGCTAGTGAGGTCGGCGGGGCCTCTGGCGAGGCTGAGTCCTGAGGCGTCTGGATCCAGGAAGAGGTCTTCGGTGAGGCCGGGTAAGCGCAGGTCTTCGGGGCCAGGATTTCGGAAGTGGAGGCGGCATCCGGTTCTGGTCGTGTGACGGTGCACAGTGAGGAAGTCACTGCGCGTCGGAGTGCCGGAAGAGGAGAGGACTTCGGAGAGACAGCGGGTAGGAGTGTGGCCTGGTGGGTGTGGAAGGCATTTTGGGAGTGTGGCGGTATAAAAAGGAATTTGTATTTCACGGCATGAGGGGGCCATAAAAAAACTTAGTTGGGATTACTTGTGGGGAAAATTTTATTGCGGCTAATTTTAAAATTATTGCATTATAGTTAATGGCTGTATGTATTAGTTATTAAAAGTTCAGGCTGAATGTTGCAGTCTTTTAGGGGTTTAAAAAAAAAAGAGGGTATGTTGAAAATAATAAATTAATAAAATCATAAGAGCAGGTTTTGTTTTTCCTGTTTGAAATAATTATTTATTTGGGTTGAATTGGATGTGTTTTATGGCAAGCTTGTTAATTTGATGTAGTTTTTTATTGGATCATGTGGTATTGATATGTTTTTTTTTAAAAAAAAAGAAAAGGGGAAGAAGTTTAATATGGAGTTTTTAGTAAGTTTGGTCTTTTTATTAATATTGTGTTCTTTATGAGGCATTGATCTTTTAATGTATGTTTCCTCCTTTTCTCCCCTCTCCCCCTCCTCCTTTTTCTTATTTCTCTTTTTCATTCCTTCTCTCCCCCCTCCTTCTTCCCCCTCCCTTCTCCCCCCCCCCCTCCCCCCTTCTTCCTTCTCCCCCCCCCACCTTCCTCTTATATTATTTTGTCTTATCTTGTGGTATGTATATGGTTTGTGTTAGCCTTATTTTGTGAGAGAGTTTTTTTGGGGGAGTAAGATTGTATTGTGTATATTGTTCATGGTGGTGGGGTGAGGTTTTAATGTCTACACTTTCTATACAGAAAATTGGAAATTCACGTTCTTTCTAGTGGTGGGGAAGAGACCCCTACAGCTCAAAAGGAACAGGTTACGGAGCCGCTGCTGGAGCTGGAGGCTGGCAGCGACTTTGAGGAGGAGTCTTTGGAGACTGCGCGTCCTGGACCTAGTACGGCTGGTCAGGTAGGCGATGTGTCTGTCCTGGCGCAGCTTTTGAGTATGATATCTCCTCAAAGGGGAGGGGGGTATCAGGGGAGAAGGGGTTGAGTGGACAAAGGGCTGGTATAGGTTTAGATAGGGTTATGGTTTGGGAAGATAGGGTTGCAGGGCGTGGTCAGGCACTCACACCCTCCCGTACTTTGCAGTCCCCAGGTGCTGGAGATAATACGGTGCCTAGCAGTCATCAGAGGAGAAGATCAGTGTCGGGTCATGGCCGTTCAGAAGGACCGTGGAAGTTCATTCACCTACATGGGCTAGGATTGAAATGTCAGAAAGCAGTGCAAGTAGAGTGAGACAACGGTCACCATCAAGGAAATCGAGTGAGGTTAACAGATCAAGGGAAGGTGAACGGAGGCGCGAGGATGGGAAGGCATCACAAGTCGATCCTGGTGTTGGAGCAGCTAGTTGGGAAGGTTCTGGGATGGCATCCCAGTCTGCAGGTGAGTTGGCTTGGGGTGCTGAGGTAGAAGCTGGCTTATTGTGTGGAGAACGTGAGAAGCTGTTGAATGGGTTGAAGGCGTTGATGGCAAGTCTGGAGATTCCAAGAGGGGGGGAAGCGGTGGCGAAGGCATGGGTTTCGGGGACTAGTTCGGCATCTGTCGGGTCAGTTACTCCAGTAAGTGGGAGAGCTTCGGTCACGACGGTCTCGGGTGTTTTTTTTCCTGTGGGAAGTTCATTGAAAGTGGCAGAAGAGGCATTGAGATGCCCATGTTTCTGCTCTATTGGTTTGTTGGGGATCCATCTCGCATTGGAGGTAAAGTAAAAGATCTGGAAGCGTGAGTTTCTGGAAATTTTTTCTCTATTACCTCTGGATCAGGTATTAGAATTTAAAGAGGATGATAAATCTGACAAGGGTAAGAAGGAGGAGGAAGAAAGGAAGAAGAAATATAGGAGGCTTCCTAAGACTCTTAGGAATTGGTCCAAGGCTTTTTGCATATTGGCCAGTGTGGTAACAGAATGGTCCCCAGATCAAGGAGGGGCTTTGTTTTGTTATTTTGACAAAATTGCGGGTGCGTATAGGACCTATGGTGGTATGGCCTGGTGGAGGTATGATGAAAAGTTTCTGCAGAGGCTGGTGGTCAGGCCGGAAATGTGTTGGGATGATCGGGATATGGGCATTTGGCTTGAAATCATTACTCCTTTGAGGGGTCAGCCCTTTCGCGGGTAGGGGGTCGGGTCTTCCGGCCCCGTGTTGGGAGCTGGGTCCGCTGTTGCTTTGCAAAAAGGGTTGTGCTTCCAATTTAATGAAGGGGTGTGCCGTTTCGGAGCGAGTTGTAAGTTTAAACTCGAGTGTTCAGGGTGTGGGGGTAGCCATTGGCTCTCCAGATGTTTCAAGAAAGGGAAATTCGGAGGTAAACAGGGGGAGGCCGCTCCTTCGAGCTTGGACCCCAGTAAAGGTAGAAAGGATGGTGGTGTGGTTAGAGGCTTACGCCAGTAAACGGGGAAGAGGGGAGGATGCAGAGCTGCTATTGTCAGGGTTTAGTTCCGGGTTTGTGATTCCATTCAAGGAACAGGGGAGTGGGAAATTTGCTGGTAACCTAAAGTCCGCAAGGGAATTCCCTGAGGTTGTTCGGGGTAAGTTACAGAAGGAGGTGGCATTGGGGAGGCTGGCAGGCCCCTTTGTATCCCATTTCCAAATTTGAGAATTTCTCCTTTAGGTATTGTGCCAAAGAGGGTTGAGGGTGAATTTTGTATATTCATCACCTTTCATACCCTAAGGGATTGTCTGTCAATGATGGTATTGACCCTGAGTTAGATTCAGTTAACTATGTGTCATTTGACAAAGCAGTAAATTTGGTCAGGGTTGCTGGTCCCGGGGCCTTGTTGGCTAAAGTTGACATCAAAGTGGCTTTCAGACTACTACCGGTCCCCCCCCCCCCATTGTCATCATTTGTTTTCGATGGAGCATTTTTTGTTGAACTATGTCTTCCTATGGGGTGCTCAATTTCCTGATCTTATATTGAGAGGCTCAGTACGTTCGTAGAGTGGGTTATTAGACAATGTTCTGGGTTGTCGTCTCTGGTTCACTACTTGGATGACTTTTTGTTTGTGGGCCCAAAAGATTCTGACTCGTGTCTGAGGTTATTGGATACGTTTGTTTTGGTAGCTTCTAACTTTGGGATACCGGTAGCAGAAGAAAAATCGGAAGGTCCTGTTACATCGCTTTGTTTCTTGGGAATAGAAATAGATTCTTTAGTAATGGAGTGTCGACTTCCATGGGACAAGGTGGTGGACTTGAATCAATGTATTCAGGGCGCCTTGATTGCTGAAAAAAGTAAGCTTAGGCAAATCCAGTCTTTGTTGGGTAAGCTGAATTTCGCATGCCGAATTATTCCAGTTGGTAGAGTTTTTTGCAGAAGGTTGTCATTGGCAACAGTGGGGGTTACAGCTCCTCGTCATCATGTTCATTTGTCAAAAGATTTGAAAAAGGACTTGAGGGTTTGGTTGGCCTTTTTGAAGGACTTCAATGGCCGGTTGCTTATTCAAGAGGTTGGGTGGTCTGATGAACGTCTGTGTCTGTTCACGGATGCATCTGGTTGTTGTGGTTTTGGAGCCTACTTGAATGGAAGGTGGTGTGCGGAGGCTTGGCCGGCGAATTGGAAAGTAATGGGTCTGACAAAAAACTTGACGTTCTTGGAACTCTTCCCTCTAGTGGTGGCTTTGAATGTCTGGTTTCAAGAGCTTAGGGACAAGTGTGTGTGCTACCACTCAGATAATATGGGTTTGTCCATGCAATTAATAACCTGACTGCCAATTTGCCTCCTGCGATTCGCTTTCTGAGGGAGTTTGTGTTGGAATGCTTGAGGCTCAATGTGACTTTCAGAGCTGTACATGTACCGGGCAAAGTTAATTCAATTGCTTACGCCTTGTCCCGTTTTCAATGGGAACGTTTCAGGCTGGAGGCTCCGGAGGCGGAAACAGAGGGTGTGGCTTGCCCGAGGGAATTGTGGCTACTAGGCTTTCAGTAGTGGTGGATCTTGTAAAGGCGTCTCTTGCTCAATCTACCTGGAAGGCATACGCCCGGGTATGGAAATTGTGGGAATTGGTGGCGGGAAGCCAGGACTGGATGGCTTCGGAAAAAATTTGCTTGGAAATCCTGAAGGGATGGATAAAACAAGGGGAAAGAGAGCAAATTTCTGTGGCTGAGATTCGTAAAAGGATGGCTGCTTTGGCTTTTTTTGTTTCAGTCAGGAGTTTTGAAGGATGTTACTAAGCTTTTTGTGATGAGGATGGTTGTTTGGGGTCTATGTAGAGGTAAGTCAGTTAAAGATGGGAGGAGGCCTCTGGTTTTTTCATTGTTGGTTAGGTTGGTGTCTGTGCTTTCTGTGGTTTGTTTTTCTGATTTTGAAATAATATTGTTTAGGGAAGCTTTTGTTTTGGCCTTTTTCGGTGCCTTTCGGGTTTCCGAATTGGTGGGTAAAAATAAAAAGCTAACCAGTGGGCTTTGCTATTGGGATGTAAGTTTTATTAATGGGACACTGGAGATCTGGTTGAGGAAATCTAAGACTGACCAATTGGGCAAGGGTAGGCTGATTAGTTTGAATTCAGTTGGGGGGCTTTGTTGCCCTGTTGGAGCAGTTGTTGAATTTTTGAAGGTTAGGCCATTAGGTTCGGAGGCTTTCTTCATTCATGAAGACGGGTCAGTTTTGTCAGTTTTTCAGTTTGTTTCGGTTTTTAGGAAGGCTCTTGAGTTGTTGGGTTTAAAATGCTAGGGATTTTGGCTCTCATTCTTTCCGTATTGGGGCAGCGACGGAAGCTCAGGGTTTAGGGCTGGAGCCTTCGGCAATTAAGAAGATTGGAAGGTGGGGGTCTGATTGTTTCAGGGTGTATTTAAGGCCAGGGTTAGTGGTTTAGTGGGGTTTGCTAATTTATTCTTTTTTCACAGGTCTGGTGAGGTGCTGGCCGGTGGGCCATTCTTATGTATATTGGGCAAGGAAGGCGGCTGCAGTTAAAGAAAATGGGGCCCAACTCGGTTTCAGTAGGGAGAAGGTGATATTGAAATGGTTTGGGATCAATGGAATGAGGTTGTCTCAGTTGGTAGAGATGGTGGTGAATTATGCCAGGATGTTTTCCCCTCCTCAGGTTTTGGTTGTTCACTTGGGGGGTAATGATTTGGGTTTCATGGCGTAAACATTTTTAGTGGAGAAGGTTAAGGGTGATTTGGATAGATTGTGTTTTCTATTCCCAGGTTTGATTATTGTGTGGTCTGACATAGAGTTCAGATTGGTGTGGCGTTCAGCTTGGGATTGTGTTAAACTGGAAAATTTGAGGCATAAAGTGAATAGAATGGTAAGCAGCCATGTTAAAAAATTGGGGGCCCTCACCTTAAGGCACTCTGAGTTTGAGGGAGAATCAGGGAGGTCTTTTTCTTGAAGGATGGGGTCCATCTAAATGAAGTGGGTTTGCATTTATTTAACTTCTCATTAAAAGAAGGTATTGAGATGGCCGTAGCTGTGTTGGGTGGCACACGTAATAAATTCAAATACCATACGTAATAAAATAAGTGTGTCTATATAATATTAATATTATATAGACACACTTATTTTATTACGTATGGTATTTGAATTTATTACGTGTGCCTTTGCGTGTACTTAAGAACATATATAGGCACTGAGAGAGAGATATATATAAATATATATTTATTATATCTGACTTACATCCGACATGTACATTTGACACATGTCAATAAGGCAAAAAACCTATTTGTCCGTATGGGAATTGGTACTCCTCTCAAGTGGGTGTTTCACTGTGTGGCTAGTTTACATAAACATAATTACGTCACATAGCAGAACAATAGTTCTTAGAGCAATCGGCTCTAACTATAGCACATATCCTGGTTTTGGATTTTTTCCCCCCACGGACCAATAGTCACAGTCTATCCGACAAGAACACAGGCAGGACCAATGGGAGATTTTGTTTACGACTGGCCGCTACCAAGCATTACACTTCCCCAAGTCACATTAACAGCCTACAATACCAGTAGTGGAGATACGGGTATCCCTATCATGTGACTACAGGCAAGACCAATGGGAGACTCTGTTTACCATTGTCCGTAAATTGGCATGATACACTGCTAGTCTTCAGTGCACGCCAATCACGGTACATAACGTCACGCATTGGTAATGGAGGCGCATCTCCAGTCAGTGCTCTGATTGGACATGCGCACTCCGAATGACAATATAGAAATAGGTAAGAATAGAAATAGGAGTTTGAGCGCGAACATCTGATTTGATTGACAGTTATATAGACAAATTAACGGGTCTATCTTGCAAGCTATCTGACTATAGAGTGATTGACAACCTAGCCACCCTATGAGATTTTAGAAATTACGAACAGCATAGATTACAAATTTTCGATTACAAAATGTTAGGTATTTGGAAAATACAAACATATATAAGAATACAAATTTAGAAACATTCAGTTTATTCACTTGTTTGAAAGGTCACTTGAATATACATATAGAATTTATGCAGTATATTGTAATAAGGGCGGCGTCATTGTTAAATGATGGCTCTTGATTGGTTATAATTTGAACAATTGGTGGGGGTGGGATGTGGGTGTATTCATAGTAGCATAGCCCTATATAAGGAGGTTAAGAATTGTGTAATAACATGCCTGAGGAAACAGTATATCTGAGAAACGCGTTGCATGTATTCCTTATGTATAAGATACATTTTTAACACTGAGATGAGTGGTATTGTTATATTTTTTATACTTTTTAAATAAATTTACTTTTTACCAAATCCACTCTAAGTGTTATAACTGCTACTTCCTGTTGCTATGCTACTTTAGAGTACCAATACTCTAACACCCACCCATCTGTTACCACATCTTGGAACAGCCAGCTGGATTGCTGTGAAATCCAGCTGGATTGCTGTGAAATCCAGCCTGTCTCTATGGGCAAGATTGATTGCCTTCACCACATGTGAGTATCCTGTGCATATTGGGGTGTTATTGTGCCTTATACCACCATTGATCTGCACCATTGGCGCCTCTGTACTTTGTCTCACTCCTTTAGTTTGACAGGAGAGGTGGCATTCATGGGGAGGCGTCCCTGATGGGTGCAGGCACAGGAAAATGATTTTGGTGGGGCAAGCTCTGGTTTTTGGTTTATGTGTTTTAAAAGTTATTTATGTTGTGAAAATTTATAAGACAAGCTGCGGCCTTTTTTATCCCACTTTTGAGTATGTGTTTTTATTTGGGTATGGTTATAAGGGGCCCAAAAATGAATAGACAATTTGGGGTCAAGGAACAACCCCGGATGTGAACAAATGGAGGAAGGGGTTAATTGACCCCTATTGGTGGAATTTGTGGTCCGGTAGGGGTGAAGGGGGTGTGATTGGGAAGAACTTTTAAATAATCATTGGTGTAGTGGATTTGCGCCCTTTTTACTTACCTTTTCAGGAGCGTACTGCTTAAGTGCCCACCCTCCCTCCCTAGTTGTAAAATATCTTTGTCGTAGCATTGGCGGGTTGCTTGCCCTGGGTGTGCTGGCTTACGCCATTGTGGGGGTTCTTGGTACCTCCTGTTGGGATTGACAGGAGAGGTGGCTTTCATGGAGAGGCGTGCCTGATGGGTGCAGGCACAGGAAAATGATTTTGGTGGGGCAAGCTTTGGTTTTTGGTTTATGTGTTTTAAAAGTTATTTATGTTGTGAAAATTAATAAAACAAGCTGATGCCTTTTTTATCCCACTTTTGAGTATGTGTTTTTATTTGTGTATGGTTATAAGGGCCCGAAAATGAATAGACAATTTGGGGTCATGTAATTGTTCTTTGCCTAGTGTTACGTCCTATGTTATACATTAACACCTAGCCTCACTGTCGCCTAGATTTAGAGTTCTGCGTTAACCGTCAAAAGCAGTGTTAAAGGGTCCTAACGCTGCTTTTGGCCGCCCGCTGGTATCAGGCTGGTATCAGGCAGGAAAGGGTCTGCCGCTCACTTTCAAGCCGCGACTTTTCCATACCGCATTATCCCTATGAACCCCTAATCTGCTACCCCTAACATCGCTGACACCTATATTATGTTTATTAACCCCTAATCTGCCCCCCCAACGTCGCCGCTACCTTACCTACACTTATTAACCCCTAATCTGCCGACCGGACCTCGCCGCTACTCTAATAAAGTTATTAACCCCTAAACCGCCACACTCCCGCCTCGCAAAACCTATAATAAATAGTATTAACCCCTAATCTGCCCCCCCAACGTCACCCCCACCTAACTTCAAGTATTAACCCCTAATCTGCCGACCGGACCTCGCCGCTACTCTAATAAATGTATTAACCCCTAAAGCTAAGTCTAACCCTAACCCTAACACCCCCCTAAATTAAATATAATTTTAATCTAACAAAATAAATTAAATCTTAATAACTAAAGTATTCCTATTTAATCTGCTACCCCTAACATCGCTGACACCTATATTATGTTTATTAACCCCTAATCTGCCCCACCCAACGTCGCCGCTACCTTACCTACACTTATTAACCCCTAATCTGCCGACCGGACCTCGCCGCTACTCTAATAAAGTTATTAACCCCTAAACCGCCACACTCCCGCCTCGCAAAACCTATAATAAATAGTATTAACCCCTAATCTGCCCCCCCAACGTCGCCCCCACCTAACTTCAAGTATTAACCCCTAATCTGCCGACCGGACCTCGCCGCTACTCTAATAAATGTATTAACCCCTAAAGCTAAATCTAACCCTAACCCTAACACCCCCCTAAATTAAATATAATTTTAATCTAACAAAATAAATTAAATCTTAATAACTAAAGTATTCCTATTTAAAACTAAATACTTACCTGTAAAATAAACCCTAATATAGCTACAATATAACGAATAATTATATTGTAGCTATTTTAGGATTTATATTTATTTTACAGGCAACTTTGTATTTATTTTAACTAGGCACAATAGCTATTAAATAGTTAATAACTATTTAATAGCTACCTAGTTAAAATAAATACAAAATTACCTGTAAAATAAATCCTAACCTAAGTTACAATTATACCTAACACTACACTATCAATAAATTAATTAAATAAATTACCTACAATTACATACAATTAAATAAACTAAACTAAATTACAAAAAACAAACAAACACTAAATTACTAAAAATAAAAAAAGATTACAAGAATATTAGGCTAATTACACCTACTCTAAGCCCCCTAATAAAATAAAAAAAGTCCCCCAAAATAATAAAGGACCCTACCCTATTCTAAATTAAAAAGTAACCAGCCCTTAAAAGGGCTTTTTGCAGGGCATGCCCCTAAGTAATCAGCTCTTTTGCCTGTAAAAAAATACAACCCCCCAACATTAAATCCCACCACCCACATACCCCTACTCTAACCCAAATCCCCCTTAAATAAACCTAACACTTAAGATCTCCCTACCTTGAGTCGTGTTCACCCAGCCGGGCACCAATGGACCAAAGAGGACATCCGGAGCGGCAGAAGTCTTCATCCTATACGGGCAGAAGAGGACATCCGGATCAACCAATCGGAATTCGAGGGATGCCATCTTGGATGACGTCACTTGAAGGAACCTTCATTCGGTGAGTAGGCGTCGGTTGAAGAGGATGGATCCGCGTCGGCTGGAAGAAGATGGCTCCGCTCCGGATGGATGAAGATAGAAGATTCTGCTTGGATGAAGATGTCTGCCGGCCGGATGTCCTCTTCTGTCTGGATAGGATGAAGACTTCTGCCGCTCTGAATGTCCTCTTTTGGTACATCGGTGCCCGGCTGGGTGAACACGACTCAAGGTAGGGAGATCTTCAGTGGGGTAGTGTTAGGTTTATTTAAGGGGTATTTGGGTTAGAGTAGGGGTATGTGGGTGGTGGGTTTTAATGTTGGGGGGGGTTGTATTTTTTTTTACAAGCAAAAGAGCTGATTACTTAGGGGAATGCCCCGCAAAAAGAATAGGGTAGGGACCTTTATTATTTTTGGGGGCTTTTTTATTTTATTTGGGGGCTTAGAGTAGGTGTAATTAGCCTAATATTCTTGTAATCTTTTTTTATTTTTTGTAATTTAGTGTTGTTTTTTTGTAATTTAGTTTAGTTTATTTAATTGTATGTAATTGTAGGTAATGTATTTAATTAATTTATTGATAGTGTAGTGTTAGGTTTAATTGTAACTTAGGTTAGGATTTATTTTAAAGGTAATTTTGTAATTATTTTAATTAGGTAGCTATTAAATAGTTAATAACTATTTAATAGCTATTGTACCTAGTTAAAATAAATACAAAGTTGCCTGTAAAATAAATATAAATCCTAAAATAGCTACAATATAATTATTCATTATATTGTAGCTATATTTGGGTTTATTTTACAGGTAAGTTTAGTTTTAAATATGAATACTATAGTTAATAAGATTTAATTTATTTCGTTAGATTAAAATTATATTTAATTTACGGGGGTGTTAAGGTTAGGGTTAAACTTAGCTTTAGGGGTTAATACATTTATTCGAGTAGCGGCGAGTTCCGGTCAGCAGATTAGGGGTTAATAAGTGTAGGTAAGGTAGCGGCGACATGGGGGGGGGGCAGATTAGGGGTTAATAAATATAATATAGGTGTCGGCTATGTTAGGGGCAGCAGATTAGGGGTACATAGGTATAATGTAGGTTGCAGCGTTGTCCGGAGCGGCAGATTAGGAGTTAATAGTATAATGCAGGTGTCAGCGATAGTGGGGGCGGCAGATTAGGGGTTAATAAGTGTAAGGTTAGGGGGGGTTTAGACTCTGGGTTCATGTTAGGGTGTTAGTTGCAGACTTAGAAAGTGTTTCCCCATAGGAAACAATGGGGCTGCATTGGGAGCTTAACGCTGCTTTTTTGCAGGTGTTAGGTTTTTTTCATCCCAAACGGCCCCATTGTTTCCTATGGGGAAATCGTGCACGAGCACGTTTTGCCAGCTTACCGCTACTGTAAGCAATGCTGGTATTGAGGGTTGAAGTGGCGGTACATTCGGCTCAACGCACCCTTTTTGGAGCAAAACGCAGCCCTTCAGACAACTCTAAATGCCAGCCTTGTCTTAAGGGTGCGCTGGGAAAAAAAGCAGCGTTAGCTACGCGGGGCTTTACCGACAAAACTCTAAATCTAGGCGTATGTCTTTAAATGAGGCAGCTATAGGCTAGCTGTTTTATTATGTTTGTTTTAGCCACAAAAAAAAATCCAACAGTGACTTTGTATGTATCTCATTAGCTTACTTTTAGATTCCCCCGTGTGACATGTTATAGTCATGTGATGTACAAATATACTGTTATGTTGATTACACACATTTTTTATTAATAACCACCGTAATAAATTTGTGTCCTCAATAAGCTTGGAGAAAAAGAAGCTATAAAGCAGCAAGCCTGGGTCAGTGTCTGAATGCAGAAAACAATTTTGTGTAAATATCACCAAATCTACAATAGACAGTGCAGCCTGTATCAAATTAATAGATTATTTTTCACCCTGCTTATAATGCTGACACAAATTTATGTTGGTGTTTATTTTTTCTTTATCTTATCTATTTTGTCATCATTCCAACAATCAACAGCTCAACTCTCAGTGATTTAAATGATGCTGGCATACTTCTTGTTCTCTTTGTATTGGGGTAATTGTCCTCTCAAATAATCTTCTTAGTGGTTCAATATATATTTTGAGGTTCCTTTTTAAGGGAATTGTTTAAAAAACTGATCAGGTAGTCTTGAAACCATTATCCATTTAATATAGGTAAAATGTCATAGCTGCAAGCAGGGGCAGAACTACAGGGGTGCAGATGTTGCAACTCTGACTGGGCCCCCAAGGGGGGGGGCAGGTTCAGCAAAAAATAAAAAATAAAAATTTTCAATAAAAATGTTGACCTGCCGCTTCCTGCACTGATATCATGTGAGTGTGACGTGATGTTTCACTAGTGTCTCTGGCCTCTATTTATCAAGCTGTCAACCACAAATACGCTGGAATTCTGCAGCGTATTTGTGGCGAGCCTGATTTGCCGTAGTTATCAAACCCTACAGACCGGCAAAAGTAGAATATAGTGACGTAACATACGATCCGCCGGACTCAGTCCAACACAGATCGATGCTTACGTCACTACAGATGTTCCGAACGCAAGTTCGGCACAATCTGACTACTTTTGCTAGTTATCAAAAAACTAACAGGTAAGCTTGCCAGTATTCCGGCTCAGCGTACCTGGTTTTCAATCCGCCGACCTGGACGCGGCAGATGCCATAGGAATCAATGGGAGTCTGACAGCAGTGAAAGCTCATGTTTGCTGCTGCCTGATATCCCATTGATTCCTATGGGAATGTCTACACCTAACACCCTAACATGTACCCAGAGTCTAAACACCCCTAATCTGCCCCCCTACACCGGCGCCACCTACTTTATACTTATTAACCCCTAATCTGCCCCCCCTACACCTCCGCCACCTACATTATACTTATTAACCCCTAAACCGCCACTCCCGGAACCCGCCTCAACTAAATAAAGTTTTTAACCCCTAAACCGCCACTCCTGGAGCTCGCCACAACTAAATAAAGTGTTTAACCCCTAAACCGCCGCTCCCGGACCCCGCCGCCACCAACATTAAATTTATTAATCCCTAATCTGACCCCCCTACAGCGCCGCCACTTACATTAAATTTATTAACCCCTAAACCTAAGTCTAACCCTAACCCCCCCTAATTTAAATATAATTTAAATAAATCTAAATAAATATTCATATCATTAAATAAATTATTCCTATTTAAAACTAAATACTTACCTATAAAATAAACCCTAAGCTAGCTACAATATAATTAATATTCCCTAAATTAAAATAAATTAATTACAATTAAATAAAATTAACTAAAGTACAAAAACAAACAAACACTAAATTACAGAAAATAACAAAATAATTACAAGAATTTTAAACTAAATACACCTAATCTAATCCCCCTAATAAAATAAAAAGCCCCCCAAAATAATAAAAATCCCTACCATACACTAAATTACAAATAGCTCTTAAAAGGGCTTTTTGCGGGGCATTGCCCAAAATTAATCAGCTCTTTTACCTGTAAAAAAAAAATACAATACCCCCCCAACATTACAACCCACCACTCACACATCCAACCCTACTCTAAAACCCATACAATCCCCCCTTAATAAAACCTAACTCTACCCCCTTGAAGATCACCCTACCTTGAGATATCTTCACCCAACCGGGCAGAAGTGGTCCTCCAGACGGGCAGAAGTCTTCATCCAACCGGGCAGAAGTGGTCCTCCAGACGGTCCAAAGTCTTCATCCTATCCGGGCAGAAGAGGACCTCCAGACGGGCAGAAGTCTTCATCCAGGCGGCATCTTCTATCTTCATCCATCCAGAGCGGGTCCATCTTCAAGATGCGGAGCATCCTTCCAGGCCGACAACTACCCGACGAATTAATATTCCTTTAAATGACGTCATCCAAGATGGCGTCCCTTGAATTCCGATTGGCTGATAGAATTCTATCAGCCAATCGGAATTAAGGTAGGAAAAATCCTATTGGCTGATGCAATCAGCCAATAGGATAAAGCTTGCATTCTATTGGCTGTTCCAATCAGCCAATAGAATGCGAGCTCAATCCTATTGGCTGATTGGATCAGCCAATAGGATTGAACTTCAATCCTATTGGCTGATTGCATCAGCCAATAGGATTTTTCCTACCTTAATTCCTATTGGCTGATAGAATTCTATCAGCCAATCGGAATTCATGGGATGCCATCTTGGATGACGTCATTTAAAGGAATATTCATTTGTCGGGTAGTCATCGGCCTGGAAGGATGCTCCTCGTCGGATGTCTTGAAGATGGACCCACTCCGCTCCAGATGGATGAAGATAGAAGATGCCGCCTGGATGAAGACTTCTGCTCGTCTGGAGGTCCTCTTCTGACCGGATAGGATGAAGACTTTGGACCGTCTGGAGGACCACTTTTGCCCGGTTGGGTGAAGACATCTCAAGGTAGGGTGATCTTCAAGGGGGTAGTGTTAGGTTTTATTAAGGGGGGATTGGATGGGTTTTGGAGTAGGGTTGGGTGTGTGGGTGGTGGGTTGTAATGTTGGGGGGTATTGTATTTTTTTTTACAGGTAAAAGAGCTGATTACTTTGGGGCAATGCCCCGCAAAAGGCCCTTTTAAGGGCTATTTGTAATTTAGTATAGGGTAGGGATTTTTATTATTTTGGGGGGCTTTTTTATTTTATTAGGGGGATTAGATTAGGTGTAATTAGTTTAAAATTCTTGTAATTATTTTATTATTTTCTGTAATTTAGTGTTTTGGTTTTTTTGTACTTTAGTTAATTTTATTTAATTGTAATTAATTTATTTTAATTTAGGGAATTAATTTAATTATAGTGTAGTGTTAGGTGTAATTGTAACTTAGGTTAGGTTTTATTTTACAGGTACTTTTGAATTTATTTTAACTAGGTAGTTATTAAATAGTTAATAACTATTTAATAACTATTCTACCTAGTTAAAATAAATACAAAGTTGCCTATAAAATAAAAATAAATCCTAAAATAGCTACAATGTAACTATTAGTTATATTGTAGCTAGCATAGGGCTTATTTTATAGGTAAGTATTTATTCTTAAAGGGACAGTCTACACCAAAATGTTTCTTTTTTAAAAAGATAGATAATCCCTTTATTACCCATTCCCCATTTTTGCATAACCAACACAGTTATATTAATATACTTTTTACCTCTGTGATTACCTTATATCTAAGCCTTTGCAGACAGCCTCCTTATCTAAGTGCCTTTGACAGACATGCAGTGTAGTCAATCAGTGAAGACTCCTAAATAACTTCACGGGAGTGAGCACAATGTTATCTATATGACACATGTGAACTAGCACAGTCTAACTGTGAAAAACTTTCAAAATGCTCTGAGCTAGGAGGCGGTTTTCAACTGTTTAGAAATCAGTTTGAGCCTAGCTAGGTTTAGCTTTTCAAAAATACCACAAAGGGAACAAAGCAAATTTGATGATAAAAGTAAATTGGAAAGTTGTTTAAAATTGCATGCCCTATCTGAATCATGGAAGTTTAGTTTTGACTAGACTGTCCCTTTAAATATGTATAATTTATTTCATGATAGGAATATTTATTTAGATTAATTTAAATTATATTTAAGTTAGGGGGTGTTAGAGTTAGGGTTAGACTTAGGTTTATGGGTTAATAAATGTAATATAGTTGCGGCGACGTTGGGGGCGGGAGATTAGGGGTTAATAAATTTAATGTAGGTTGCGGCTGTGTAGGGGGGTCAGATTAGGGGTTAATAAATTTAATGTAGGTGGCGGCGGGGTCCGTGAGCAGCAGTTTAGGGGTTAAACATTTTATTTAGTTGCGGCGGGGTCTGGGATTGGCAGTTTAGGGGTTAAACACTTTTTTAGAGTTGCGGTGGGCTCCAGGAGTGGCAGTTTAGGGGTTAAACAACTTTATTTAGGTGCGGTGGGGTCCGGGAGCGGTGGTTTAGGGGTTAAAAACTTTATTTAGTTGCAGGGGGCTCCGGGAGCGGCGGTATAGGGGGTAAACAGTATAGTATAGTGTGGGTGCTTAGTGACAGGGTACCAAGAAAGGTGCGAATAAGCCAAAGAGCAGCGAGATCGATGACTGTTAGTTAACAACAGTCCACTGCTCATCGCTCCGTACTTGGTGCACAGCTTTTTGACAGCTTTCTTGATAATTTTGGTGAAAGTATTCAGGTCCGCGGCAGCTATGTTAGGCGATCTTAGGCGAGCGTATTGGTGCCGTCAAATGCAAGAAAGTCGACGGCTTGATAACTAGAGGCCTCTGTCTCTGACTACAGGGGTTAGTGTTTCTGTTTCACCCATTTGTAACTTCCATCATGATCCCTGACTCTGAGCCTGACTGACTGTGATTGGCTTTGGCAGTCGGCGGGCCGCACACACATTGGCTCCGTTCCTAACTGAATGTGTAGTCTGCTCAATCGGCTTTTGACTGCGCGTGTAGTCAGTCAGTGTGAGAGACTGAGCGAGTAACGAGCAGAGTCAGCTGAGTGAGGAGGGCAGCTAGAGATGGCTACTCGGCTAGTGGTGGGGAGTCAGTGTGAGGCTGAGTGGTATTGTGGCAGTCTGCAAGGCTGATTAAATTGAACCAGTAACTGGATTAGTGGACTGGACAGGTGTCAGGTGGTCAGTAGTGCAATGGCTGCAGCTGGTGAGGCTGAGTGTTTTAGGAGAGTATCAGGGTCAAACCATCTCACAGACTGTATCTCTTCACAGTCACACACTACATATAGTACTGGCTGGGGGGGTAGTAGGGACATAGGGTCACCATAATATCACCATATCACCAACAAAAATGGCTCAGTGCAAATGGGAAGCCAAATCACTGTTGCATAGGTGTAATGGACAATTATTAACTACATAACAACTCAATATACTACAAGATGCTTTTTTCCTGCTAACATTAGATTTTCATATTTAGTAGCAGAACTCTATAATAGTTTTAATTATATTTGAATGGTCCAACTCAGTACTACATTTGTGACATTGCCTGTGAGTATCAGTACTGTAAGTTTTTACTACAAGAAAATAAAAGCAGACTTTCATTCTAGTATTTCTCCATTACAGATGTTTTGTATTTTTTTATGTATTTATTTTGATAGAAATTAAGTTGAATGTATAAAAAGTTATTTTACCCAGAAAACAAGATTCTTTCACCTGGGCCCTGTGGTTTCTAGTTACGCCTTTGGCTGCAAGCTCTATAAAGGTATTAAAAGCAAGACATAACATAGCTTAAATATATTTGAATTAAAGGGCCACTAAACCCAAAATCTTTCTTTCATGATTCAGCTAGAGAATAGAAATTTAAACAACATTCCAATTTACTTCCATTATTTATTTTGCTTCATTTTTTAAATATCCTTAGATGAAGAAAAAGCAATGCACATGGTGAGCCAATCACACAATGCTTCTATGTGCAGCAACCAATCAGCAGCTAGTGAGCATATCTAGATATGCTTTCCATCAAAGAATATAGAGAGAATAAAACAAATTAGATAATATAAGTAAATTAGAAAGATGTTTAAAATTGCATTTTCATTCTAAATCATAAAAGAAAAAATGTGGGTGGCATGTCCCTTTAAGCTCGCTGGTAGAATCTTAATAAGTTCTAAATGTACACCCAAGTACTCTATCCATAAGCCAATGTTACGCCTAGATTTAGAGTTCTGCGTTAGCTGTCAAAACCAGCATTAGGGGCTCCTAACGCTGGTTTTGGGCTACCGCTGGTATTTAGAGTCAGTTAGAAAAGGGTTTAACGCTCACTTTGCAGGCGCAACTTTTCCATACCGCAGATCCCCCTACGCCATTTGCGTATCTTATCTTTTCAATGGGATCTTTCTAACGCCGCTTTTTAGAGTCTTGGCTGAAGTGAGCGTTAGAAATCTAACGACAAGACTCCAGCCGCAGAGAAAAGCCAGGAGTTAAGAGCTTTCTGGGCTAACGCCGGTTCATAAAGTTCTTAACTACTGTGCTCTAAAGTACACTAACACCCATAAACTACCTATGTACCCCTAAACCGAGGTCCCCCCACATCGCCGCCACTCTAATAATTTTTTTTAACCCCTAATTTGCCAACCGTACACCGCTGCCACCTACGTTATACTTATGTACCCCTAATCTGCTGCCCCTAACACCGCCGACCCCTATATTATATTTATTAACCCCTAATCTGCCGCCCCCAACGTCGCCGCCACCTACCTACAATTATTAACCCCTAATCCACCTCACTCCCGCCTCAATAACCCTATAATAAATAGTATTAACCCCTAATCTGCCCTACCTAACATCACTAACACCTAACTTCAAGTATTAACCCCTAATCTGCCGACCGGACCTCACCGCTACTCTAATAAATGTATTAACCCCTAAAGCTAAGTCTAACCCTAACACTAACACCCCTCTAAGTTAAATATAATTTTTATCTAACGAAATAAATTATTTCTTATTAAATAAATTTCTATTTCTATTTATAGCTAAATACTTACCTGTAAAATAAACCCTAATATAGCTACAATATAAATTATAATTATATTGTAGCTATTTTAGGATTAATATTTATTTTACAGGCAACTTTGTATTTATTTTAACCAGGTACAATAGCTATTAAATAGTTAATAACTATTTAATAGCTACCTAGTTAAAATAATAACAAAATTACCTGTAAAATAACTCCTAACCTAAGTTACAATTAAACCTAACACTACACTATCAATAAATTAATAAAATAAAATACCTACAATTATCTACAATTAAACCTAACACTACACTATCAATAAATTAATTACATACAAATACCTACAAATAAATACAATTAAATAAACTAACTAAAGTACAAAAAAGAAAAAAAGAACTGTTACAAAAAATAAAAAAATAATTTACAAACATTATAAAAATATTACAACAATTTTAAGCTAATTACACCTACTCTAAGCCCCCTAATAAAATAACAAAGCCCCCCAAAATAAAAAAATGCCCTACCCTATTCTAAAATAAAAATTGAAAAGCTCTTTTACCTTACCAGCCCTTAAAAGGGCCTTTTGCAGGGCATGCCCCAAAGAATTCTGCTCTTTTGCCTGTAAAAAAAACACACAATACCCCCCCCCACATTACATCCCACCACCCACATACCCCTAATCTAACCCAAACCCCCCTTAAATAAACCTAACACTAAGCCCCTGAAGATCTTCCTACCTTATCTTCACCACACCGGTATCACCGATCCGTCCAGAAGAGGGTCCGAAGTCTTCATCCAAGCCCAAGCAGGGGCTAAAGAGGTCCATCATCCGGCTGAAGTCTTGATCCAAGCGGGGGCTTAAGAGGTCCATCATCCGGCTGAAGTCTTCTATCAAGCGGCATCTTCAATCTTCTTTCTTCCATCTCCATCTTCATCCCGCCGACGCAGAACATCCATCCTGGCCGACGACTTCCCGACGAATGACGGTTCCTTTAAGGGACGTCATCCAAGATGGCGTCCCTCGAATTTCGATTGGCTGATAGGATTCTATCAGCCAATCGAAATTAAGGTAGGAAAATTCTGATTGGCTGATGGTATCAGCCAATCAGATTCAAATTCAATCCGATTGGCTGATCAAATCAGCCAATCAGATTGAGCTCGCATTCTGTTGGTTGTACCGATCAGGGGTATGTGGGTGGTGGGTTGTAAATGTATGGGGGGGTATTGTAATATTTTTATAATGTTTGTAAATTATTTTTTTATTTTTTGTAACTTAGTTCTTTTTTTATTTTTTGTAGTTAGTTTATTTAATTGTATTTATTTGTAGGTATTTGTATGTAATTCATTTATTGATAATGTAGTGTTAGGTTTAATTGTAGATAATTGTAGGTATTTTATTTTATTAATTTATTGATAGTGTAGTGTTAGGTTTAATTGTAACTTAGGTTAGGATTTATTTTACAGGTAATTTTGTAATTATTTTAACTAGGTAACTATTAAATAGTTATTAACTATTTAATAGCTATTGTACCTGGTTAAAATAAATACAAAGTTGCCTGTAAAATAAATATTAATCCTAAAATAGCTACAATATAATTATAATTTATATTGTAGCTATATTAGGGTTTATTTTACAGGTAAGTATTAAGCTTTAAATAGGAATCATTTATTTAATAAGAAATAATTTATTTAGTTAGATAAAAATTATATTTAACTTAGGGGGGTGTTAGTGTTAGGGTTAGACTTAGCTTTAGGGGTTAATACATTTATTAGAGTAGCGGTGAGGTCCGGTCGGCAGATTAGGGGTTAATACTTGAAGTTAGGTGTCGGTGATGTTAGGGGGGGCAGATTAGGGGTTAATACTATTTATTATAGGGTTATTGAGGCGGGAGTGAGGCGGATTAGGGGTTAATAATTGTAGCTAGGTGGCAGCGACATTGGGGGTGGCAGATTAGGGGTTAATAAATATAATATAGGGGTCAGCGGTGTTAGGGGTAGCAGATTAGGGGTACATAAGTATAACGTAGGTGGCGGCGGTGTGCAGTCGGCAGATTAGTACTTTACTTACTTAGCTACTTTAGAGCACAGTAGTTAAGAGCTTTATGAACCGGCGTTAGCCCAGAAAGCTCTTAACTCCTGGCTTTTCTCTGCGGCTGGAGTCTTGTCGTTAGATTTCTAACGCTCACTTCAGCCAAGACTCTAAATACCGGTGTTAGAAAGATCCCATTGAAAAGATAGGATACGCAAATGGCGTAGGGGGATCTGCGGTATGGAAAAGTCGCGGCTGCAAAGTGAGCGTTAGACCCTTTCCTGACTGACTCTAAATACCAGCGGTAGCCCAAAACCAGCATTAGGAGCCTCTAACGCTGGTTTTGACGGCTAACGCAGAACTCTAAATCTAGGCGATATTTATCTGTATTGTGAGATAAATAATAATTTAAACTGATATGGATAGGACCACTTTCCCCTCCCTAGCTTGTTGAGAGGGCACTATCCAGGCTTAATTTTAGGTTTTATGATATGGAATTTGACTCCTTAAAGGGTCACTGAACCCAATTTTTTTTCTTTCGTGATTCAGATAGAGCATGACATTTTAAGCAACTTTCTCATTTACTCCTATTATAAAATGTTCTTTATTCTCTTGGTATCTTTATTTGAAATGCAAGAATGTAAGTTTATATGCCGGACCATTTTTGGTAAACAACCTGGGTGTTCCTTGCTGATTGGTGGATACTTTCATCCATCAATAGAAAGTGCTGTCCAGAGTTCTGAACCAAGAAAAAAGCTTAGATGCCTTCTTTTTCAAATAAAGATAGCAAGAGAACAAAGAAAAAATGATAATAGGACTAAATTAGAAAGTTGCTTAAAATTGCATGCTCTATCTGAATCACAAAAGAAAAAAATTGGGTTCAGTGTCCCTTTAACTTGCGTATTACCCTATGTACTCAAATACACAATGGCAAACCTAATATCAGGCATAGAGCCATCATAATATTTGGTGAAATTTGAATACCACCAAAAAATCCTGTGGGGATTATAAAGTCAAAGCATAGTGTGGGAGTTTGTCTATTTATGTAACTGGGATTATGACTAAGTGCCCAAGGGTTTATAAACAATAAACACAGGAGGGTCATAGTACCATCTTTGTGGTATTGCTGTCTACCCAATGCGAATTTTCGGCATCCAGCGATCTGTAATGTTCAGGTGATTAGGGGAAGCCTTGCCTGAAATCTTTGGAATACCAGCTGAACATAAGAGTCCTAGTACACTGGATTCAATCTTTCCCTTCAGGAAGCGTCTCATCTGCAATGCCTGTTGCTGCAAGTTTTGGATCACAACCTCTAAGCAGTAGGGCATATTGGTGTAAACTATTTGGAGGTCGGCCGCACACCCCAACAAGGATAAAACAGCGTTGTAGCTCTGGTTGCTAGTAATGGAACCTGCCATACCATGTACAATTATAGGCTGCTGACCAATAAGGCATCTGACAATTTTGCCAACATGTAGTATATCTGTTTTCAATTCCTTTTTTGATGAACCCATTAGATGTGTAGAAGCGCTTATCTGCCTCTAGTCATGTTGATCATGTGTTTCAGCTTCCCAAATTAATTCAATAGGCAACTCTGGTAAGAGTAAGGTGAGCGATCTCAGAGGTAGTGTATTATGTCTCTGACCTATATTCATACTATATGGCTCTGTATTCAGTGCGGGTCTATCTGAGATAGCTCGTTCTAAATGTAGAGAGAAGATGAAGTTTTCTTTTTGCAAAAGTTGTTTTCAAAATTTGTGAGGGCTGCTTTGATAGCAATAAAAGATGCCTCCAAGATTAGTGGATATACGACAGCCTGAAAGTAACTGTCTGACCTGTGTTATTTCCAGTAATCTTAAGTTTTTTTTATTTTCTGTAATGTTAGGGTTTTTTGGTAATGTATTTTTTTTTAACTTTTTAATTTGCTTAGGTAGTTGGTATCTTTTTAATTTTATTTAAGTGTATTTTATTCGTTGTTAAGTTAGGGGGTGTTCGGTTAGGGGGTTTAGTTATTAGTTTAATACTTTGCATTGTGGGGGTTGGCGGTTTAGGTATAGTTGAATTAGATACTTTGCGTTGTGGGGGTGGCAGTTTAGGGGTTAATATTTTAATTAGGTGATTGCAATGTGGGGGGGGGCAGTTTAGGGGTATTTTTTCGTAATTTTAGTGTTTTTTTGGTAATGTTAGTTTTTTTTATTTTTTCGTAGTGTTATGATTATTTAATTTTGTAATTTATGTTTTTTATTTTTTGCTTATTTTAGTTTTTTAAAATAGTAATGTTAGACTTTTGTATAGTTTAAGCTTAGGTTTTTTATTTCACAGGTAATTTTTTATTTATTTTAAGGTACTTATATTGTAACATTAATTTAAAGTTAGGGGGTGTTCGGTTTAGGGGTTAATAGTTTAATTTAGTGTGTTGCGATGTGGGAGGCCGGCGGTTTAGGGGTTAATAGTTTTAGTTTAGTATTAGCGATGTGGGGGGTGGTGGTTTATGGGTTAATATCTTTATTATAATAGTAGCAATGTGGGGGGCTGGTGGTTTAGGGGTTAATAGTTTTTGTTTAGTATTAGCAATGTGGGGGGGCAGCGTTTTAGGGGCTAATACTTTATTTTAGTTTTGGTGATGTGGGGAGGTCGGCGGTTTAGGGGTTAATCGATTTATTTAGTGTTGGCGATGTGTGTGGTTGGCGGATTAGTGGTTAATAGGTAGTTTATGGGTGTTAGTGTACTTTGTAACATTTTTGTTGTGAGTTTTGTGAAGCATTTTTGTTTTGCAAAATCCATAACTACTGGTCTTTGATCGCGGAATGGATCGCTGTGGTATAAGCTATAACGCGAGCGTAATAGCCGGAACGCACAACCTGTAATACGAGAGACCTAAAAATTCCACACTCAAAAGCAATTTTTTGAGTGCGTAATGGAGAATTGCGGTACAGGCTAAAACGATAGCGGCATAGCCCTACTGTCCGCAACTTGTAATACGGGAGACCTTCCATGCTGCAAAAGAATGTAAGTTTTATTTAAACATTGGGACCTGTAGGTCACTTTAATGTGCATATAACATTAGTTTGCAAAATTATACTCTATATGAAAGATTTTTACATGAGCTCTGTAGACTTTTCCCACTGTGGAACCGTAAAAGTCACAGTGATACATAATAATGCAAAAACATTTGCATGTTTAACTGTATGCACAGATGGAACCGCATCCTCTCAGATTTCTTAGAATAAAACAGGAAGGTCTATAAAAAATAGATTAATAGATAATGCTACTTTTTATATGAACAGAAAGTGAGGCTGTAAATATATTAATCATATTTGTGTATTCTTGCACCATTTCCATCAGGGTGCTCATCAAGTAATTGTTGAGCACAAATGTGGCCCAGAAATATGAAGGAATAGTGTTAATTTAATATATATATAGCGGGTAAAGTCAGATATTGGGTAATCCTAGAATTACTCAGGTAAAATGGACATTACCCAAGCAGCTGTGGGTAAAGCCCAAAGCCCAATGTATGATCATAAATCCCCTCAGAGTGCGGAGTCACCACATCAAACATATATAGCATGCACTGTAATTCCCGCAACTCCACTATCTTTTTTGCCTCCACCTGGGGGTTTCAAGGGGGGCAACCCTCATTCCCCAAGTTTTACTTGTGGTAGATGCCAGAGGATCAGTGGTGCACCTTCTTTGAATCCCCCAGGTGGAGGCAAAATAAATAGTGTAGATGGGGGAATTACAGTACATCAGGCTTTACCCACAGTCGCTTGGGTAATGTCAATTTTATTCATTATATATATATGATGAGTTAATAAATATGATCCGTCTGTCATCTCTAACACTGCAATGAACAGTAGTATCTTCATATAATGCAATTAACAATTGCTTCGATTCCAATCCAAAGTCAGGCAGAATTGGTTGCAAGAAACCCAGGAACACTGCCAAACAAATAGGCACAGTTGGCAGTGGCGCACTTTAATAAATATCCTGAGAAGAACATGACAAAATCCCCTACATACAATGCAAACAGGGCACAAAAAATGATAGAACAGAAAACAATGTGTGCAAAAAGGATATGTCCAAAAAAAGTCAATTGGAGACAAAGGGGTAGATTTATCATAATGCGAGTGGACCTGATACGATGTAGCAAATCATGTCCGCTATCATTGCACCAGCAGTTCTTATGAACTGCTGGTGTAATGCTGCCCCCTGCAGATTCGCGGCCAATCAGCCACTAGCAGGAGGTGTCAATCAACCCGATCGTATTCGATCGGGTTGATTTCAGTCCACAGCCTCAGAGCAGGTGGACAAGTTATGGAGCAGCGGTCTTTAGACCACTGCTTCATAACTGCTGTTTCTGGAGAGCCTGAAGGCTCGCATGGAAACAGGGGCATCAAGCTCCATATGGAGCTTGATAAATCAGCCCCTAATTCCCAACTCAAAATGTGCATAAATGATCCTAGGGACTAATTCTCAGTGAAAATAAATGCTGCAGTAGAACTCCAGGGGTTAACATCAAATAAAGCAGATTAATGCTGCCAATAGTGAAGTCCTATGAGACTACAGGGTTAATTCACATGTAAGTTGTATACTCACATACTGCAGAGCTTCACATCAATCTCTAGATATAAAAGCAATGGGAAACTCCAGCAGGAGCAGATAGAAGTTAAATAAAGATGAATGTTAAAACATTTTAATGAAACGTGTTAAAATCACAGGGGTTTACAGAGAACAACCACAGCTAGAACATCCGTATATTGCACAGACTGTGTATTGCAAACAATGTCTATGATTACGGTTTACAGTTTAGAAGGTTGGTCTCCACCCACAACATGACATCACATGCTCAAATCCAACAATCGTTTCACCAAATAATTGCTTGATTTTTTCAAGAAACGGTGGTTCCTGTTTAAATCAGCCAATAGGATTCAAGCAGTTCTTATCCTATTGGCTGATTTGAAAATTTCAGTCAATAGGAATGCAAGGTACCCCAAATATAAAAGCTGTACCTTGCACGCAATCTTCAGTGTGAAGCGGATGATCGCATAAAGAGGAGCCTCCACGACGCTGAGGACAGCTGCTGCCGAGCACCACTGCCGATGAAGAGGACCACCACTCCAGATATGTGCATTAGGGAAGACTGCTCCGCACCTCCAGGAAGAAAATAGAAGATGGTCCCGCGATGGATGAAGATAGAGCCGCATGGATGAAGACCTTTCTCACCAGACTTCAAGAATGGTGAGTACCTATTTCAGGGTTAAACTTGTTTTTTTAATTTTTGGGTGTTTTTCTTTTTAGATCTGGGATTTTTATTTTATTTTAATGGGCACAAAAGTGCTGATTGCCCTTTTAAGGGAAATGCCCATACAAATGCCCCTTTAGGGGCAATTGGTAGCTTAGGTTTTTTTAGAGTTAGGCTTTTTTTTATTTTGGGGGTTTGGTTGGGTGGGGGGGGTTACTGTTAGGGGGTACTTTGTAATTTTTTTAGGTGAAAGAGCTGTTTAACTTAGGGCAATGCCCTACAAAAGGCCCTTTTAAGGGCTATTACTAGTTTAGGGGCATATTTATCAAGCTCCGTACATTTTTTGAGTGCGGAATGGAGAGTTGCGGTACAGGCTAAAATGATAGGGGTATAGCCCTACCGTCCGCAACTTGTAATACGGGAGACCTTTCATTCCATGTGCAAAGGACAATTTTTCAGCGGTATAGCCGTACGGCACAACTTGCAAACTTGGTGAATATAAACTTAAGAGCCTTTTCTTCTTTAGATACCATCAACCTGAGGGAGGAATAGACAGGTACAGAGTCAGGGTCAGACAGACAGACAGACAGACAGATATACAAACCCACACACACGCTATATGATAGATGCAGATATCTTTTTTCTCTTCTATAGCATATAGTTAGTTTGATCATGTAATAAAGCACTTAGAAATCCCCTGCCTGCATAAAAAATACAGAGAGAGGACAAGAGGAGAGTAAGATATAGAGGGGGAGAATAATGAGGCGGGAAGGGACAGAAAGATGGATGTGGGGGAGCGAGAAAGAGGGGGGGGGAGATAAAGAGGGACATTAGGCATGGAGAAACTCAGATATTAGATAATATTACCGTTATTTAAAATACTATGCAATAAGGAGCATGTCATAATAACCAGTAATTGCATAATGAAATGCATTGAATCCACAAGACTAATATTGATCCATATGGAATAAACTAAACACAGACATGTGACAGAATATTTTCAGAGGTGCTTTATACACATTAACAGAAGCATGCCATTGTAATGAAACATAAAACATTACACTGTGATCTCCCCAGAACATGTTGCCAACTTGGTGGCATTATAAAGTAGTTGAGTGGGGGCAGTGTAGTTCTTTTCAATAGTATCTGATTTTTTTTTCTATTACTTTCAGGAAAAAGGTGTAAAAGATTTTACTACTATTTATCACAATAATGAAACATTTTATTTCACCTTGAAGTGATTAATGTCCCTTTAAGGCATAAGGAACACAGGGTGGTCATTTAGCACTCTCCATTTGCAACACACATGTCTAAATGCATTACAGAAGTTCTAACTTCAGCGTGTTGTGAGCCTATTTCATTAGACTGTAATGATGCTCTGGAAAGCAACTCTGTGACAATGGGCAATGCTAAATTTGTTCTGTTAGAAGATAATTTGTCAAGTGTTGTGTTGTTAATACTCAGGATTAGATCTCATCTGAGTCATATAAGGATACATTCAATAATGACAATTGTGTAATGTATGGCTCACATGAAATATAATTCTCCTCATTATCAACATAACATTTGAATTATAAGGGATAATTCCCACTTGAACTGTGTAATATTCGGGCTCCTGGCTCTTTACCAAAGAAAAGGACAGTGGAAATAAATACAGGTGGCCCTTGGTTTATGCCGGTTCAATTTGCGCTGTTTCAGAATAACAACCTTTTTTTTCTGAAATGTGACTGCTATTGAAAAGCAGTGCACTAATTAAAATAGCCAGTAGGTGGAGCTGTCCGCTTGTGTTGCAGCAAAGTTATGCAACTTAGCAGACTGAAATTAATCTGTGTACACAGAACAGACCTTAGCTATCGAGCAGCTTTCAAGCAACAAGATCTAGCAGCCACTTCCCTATTATCTTCCTGTCCAGCTGCTTGAGGTGAGGGTGCCTAACTGCCTATTAATCACTCCAGATTTAAATGCATTGAACAGTTGCAGACCCAATATTATCTAACATGCTAACAATGTAGAGAACTGTTTGCAGACAAATGAAAGTAAAAAAATGTTTTTGTTCATTAAATTTAGTTTGATGATATAGTCTGTTGTGTGATTATTTAATTAGGTTTATGTTGTGTGATTATTTAATTAGGTTTATAATGCTGTTTAGCATTTAAAGTCTTCATTTCAAAGCTTTAACAATAATGTATTAGGTGTTACTTATGACAATTTTGAGAGGGGCCTGGAATCTACCTCCCTCATTTCCCATTGACTTACATTATAAACTGGGTTTCAATTTACAACAGTTTCGATTTACAGCTATTCCTTCTGGAACCTAACCCCAGCATAAACTAAGGGCTACCTGTAGTTACTGATCTGTCCCAAGACATGCTCCTTACCCTGTGTGTGGTGACCATGACCCCCGACTGTAAGAGAGGCAGTTATTTTTCTCACAGCATCCCTTCCCTAGTCAGGGGTCACTTGCAAAGCAAATGCTGTTAACCCCATGGCTTCCAACAAAGCTGCAATGCATTGCACAGAATACATTACAGTATTTTGTTAGCCAACTGGGGAGTTGGTGTTAAAAAGCAGTCACTTTGTTTATAGGATCTCTGTTAAGAGACAGAGATGAGGAGGAAGTGAGTTGTATTTTTTGTGCTCTGCACTCAGGCATTTGACCTTGGATAGGACACATTTATTTAACAACACAGAGGACTAAATTATGAAGATTCCTTAAAGGGACATTACAGTCAAAATATAAACGCACATAGATTTATTGCATTTTTCAATAGAAACATATTTTCAATATACATGTATTGGCAAAAATGTTTCTATTAAGAGATATCACTGTTTTAGTGTTAACATTTTTCTCTGCCTGTGCATGTGAAACATAGCTAGATATTTTCACTGCACCCACATTTTAAATAATGTAGCTGCTTATATCATCATTTGGGCTTGTATCATGTCAGCAATTAACAAATTGAGTTATTACCAGATGGTATAAGCACCTTAGGCTCTCTGAACAAGTGTTGTGTTTAAAATGCTGGTGCATGGTGAATACTTAAATACACTTTTGAAACAGATATAGCTTTTATAAGAAGTCTTTTTGCTAATGCATGTATATTACAAAATTGCTTCTGTTCAATACCAAAATGCACCCATGTGGTTTACTATTTTGGGACCTATTTATCAAAGCGTCAACTATGTTGCATTTGCCGGCGTCAATACGCTCACCAGACATCGCTGACGCAGACCTGAATACATTCTCCTTATTCATCAAAAAAAGCTGTCAAAAACATGCACGTCAAGTACGGTGGGAAGAGCATCGGTTGCGGTTATTCAGATTTTTCCTAACTTTATTTATACCATTTCATTACTGTTTGTGAACAAGCACATTTCTCTAAAGCTAATCTTTTATTTTTCAACTGTTAATGTCCAAGAAATAGATTGATTTATACCTCAACAAACAATATCTCCTAGAAAGTTATTTTTATATTGATTTGTTATATGATACTTTCACAGAAATTAATGTGTATTTGTATTTCTAGGAGTCATATGTTTTATTTATTTTTTAAATTATTATTAATGCTAGAATTTGTACTAGACATGTGCGTTTTGTTTTGTTTCGATTCGAAATTCAGACGAATTTGTCAAATTTGAAGCTTCGGATTGATTCAAATTCCCAAATTACCATAGCAACGAAACTAACGAATAAATCTGAATTAGTTCGAATTTATTCGTTACATTTGGATGGCCATGGAGTAATCACAATTACACTAGTATTGTACAGTATATTAGGTTATATCACTCTGCTATGGGTTACACCTAATATTACAGTACATAATACTAGTCTAATACACAGCACATCCCATCTAACACATACCGAGCTTCCAAATTTACAAATCGAATCCGAACCGAATACATCCAAATTTATTCAAATCCGAATAAATCCGAATGAATCCAAAACGAATGCATTCGAATGTATTCGAATTTGAATCGATCAGAAAAGGAAATTCAAAAACATCCGAATCGGTCCGAAACAAACGGAAATTATTTTTTTTTCGGCACGAACAAGTCTAATTTGTACATATATCCTTGCAAATACTTAAATATATATATATATATATATATATATATATATATATATATATATATATACACTGCTCAAAAAAATAAAGGGAACACTAAAATAACACATCCTAGATCTGAATGAATAAAATTTTCTAATTAAATACTTTGTTCTTTACATAGTTGAATGTGCTGACAACAAAATCACACAAAAATTAAAAAATGGAAATCAAAATTTTCAACCCATGGAGGTCTGGATTTGGAGTCACACTCAAAATTAAAGTGGAAAAACACACTACAGGCAGATCCAACTTTGATGTAATGTCCTTAAAACAAGTCAAAATGAGGCTCAGTAGTGTGTGTGGCCTCCACGTGCCTGTATGACCTCCCTACAACGCCTGTGCATGCTTCTGATGAGGTGGCGGATGGTCTCCTGAGGGATCTCCTCCCAGACCTGGACTAAAGCATCCACCAACTCCTGGACAGTCTGTGGTGCAAAGTGAAGTTGGTGGATGGAGCGAGACATGATGTCCCAGATGTGCTCAATTGGATTCAGGTCTGGGGAACGGGAGGGCCAGTCCATAGCATCAATGCCTTCGTCTTGCAGGAACTGCTGACACACTCCAGCCACATGAGGTCTAGCATTGTCTTGCATTAGGAGGAACCCAGGGCCAACCGCACCAGCATATGGTCTCACAAGGGGTCTGAGGATCTCATCTTGATACCTAATGGCAGTCAGGCTACCTCTGGCGAGCACATGGAGGGCTGTTCGGTCCCTCAAAGAAATGCCACCCCACACCATTACTGACCCACTGCCAAACTGGCCATGCTGGAGGATGTTGCAGGCAGCAGAACGTTCTCCACGGCGTCTCCAGACTGTCACGTCTGTCAAATGTGCTCAGTGTGCCCCTGCTTTCATCTGTGAAGAACACAGGGCGCCAGTGGCGAATTTGCCAATCTTGGTGTTCTCTGGCAAATGTCAAACGTCCTGCACGGTGTTGGACTGTAAGCACAACCCCCACCTGTTGACGTTGGGTCCTCATACCACCCTCATGGAGTCTGTTTCTGACTGTTTGAGCAGACACATGCACATTTGTGGCCTGCTGGAGGTCATTTTGCAGGGCTCTGGCAGTGCTCCTCCTGTTCCTCCTTGCACAAAGGCGGAGGTAGCGGTCCTGCTGCTGGGTTGTTGCCCTCCTACGGCCTCCTCCACGTCTCCTGATGTACTGGCCTGTCTCCTGGTAGCGCCTCCATGCTCTGGACACTACGCTGACAGACACAGCAATCCTTCTTGCCACAGCTCGCACTGATGTGCCATCCTGGATGAGCTGCACTACCTGAGCCACTTGTGTGGGTTGTAGACTCCGTCTCATGCTACCACTAGAGTGCAAGCACCACCAGCATTCAAAAGTGACCATAACATCAGCCAGAAAGCATAGGAACTGAGAAGTGGTCTGTGGTCACCACCTGCAGAACCACTCCTTTATTGGGGGTGTCTTGCTAATTGCCTATAATTTCCACCTGTTGTCTATCCCATTTGCACAACAGCATGTGAAATTGATTGTCACTCAGTGTTGCTTCCTAAGTGGACAGTTTGATTTCACAGAAGTGTGATTGACTTGGAGATACATTGTGTTGTTTAAGTGTTCCCTTTATTTTTTTGAGCAGTGTATATATATATGTGTGTGTGTGTTATGTCAGAAATCTTTTGCAAACATGTTTACATGTCCCTAAGTTAATTTTTTTGTTCTAAACAATGTTGTCTGTCATATTTCTGTGTTTATTTATACCACTATATGTATATATTGTAAATGTATTATTATTCTGAGCATGAATAATTGCAAATATAACATGTAATCAGAGTATCATATGTATTTATTTGCAATCAATGAATATTTTAAAGGTATAGGAAAGTAAAAATTAAAGTTGCATGATTCAGATAGAGCATGTAATTTTAAAACACTTTAAAATGCACTTCTATTTTCAAATGTGCTTTGCTCTCTTGGTATCCCTTGTTGGAAAAGAATACACACATATCCTATACTAGTGCAAGATAGCTGCTATTAGTGCCTGCACACATTTGTCTCTTGTGATTGGCTTAATAGATGTGTTCAGCTAGCTGCCAGTAGTGCAATGCTGTTCCTTCAGCAAATTAATACAACACACAGAGAAAACCCAGCACTCACTTACAAGCTCTCAGCTAAGATTTAAAAGCAAAAATGGAAAGGTTAGTTACCGCATCTGGCCAAATGGGACAAGCCCAGGTACCTCGTCAAGGTCCTTTTTCCCTATGGTTCTTGCACCCAGACCTGACTGGGGTTAACTGCCTGTGACTCTGGGAACAGCACAGCTTCCTGTGAGTGCCAGTGGCACCCAGGGCTGAGCATGTAACAGGGTCATGAGATGTGTACCCGGTCCAGTATGAGAGTGCAGTTCCCTTCCGTGTTTTGTATGTATATATATATATATATATATATATATATATATATATATAGAGAGAGAGAGAGAGAGAGAGAGAGAGAGAGAGAGAGAGAGAGAGTTTGAAAAATGCAGTAGTCCACTTGACCGGGAGGATTACAAAATGTTCCGAGCAATTTAGGAAAATCTGCAGCAAGAAAGATTTTTATTTTTGTTTATTTATTTTTAAAATTTAAAGACATTTAATTAAACCTTTAATCCAAAAAGATGTATATATATATATATATATATATATATATATATACACATCATGTGGTACTTTGCCCATCATACTGCATAACGTACATACTGTATACATCTGAGCTCCAGGCATCTGCGATCGGTGCTCTGGTTCCAGATGAAGGCAGGTGGCTGATCGTTACAGTCAGTGACCCTGTCTTGGCATCAAATGTACCAAACTAGGCCTAGATCAATACCTTAGGTTGCCTCCTTTAAAATATATATATTTAATTTTCATAGGTAAATCAAAATTCAAAAGCTCTATTTCTATCGAATTATAGTGATAGCAAAAATGCTGAAAGTTTTTCTCTGAAATTCCTGGTAGCGAAGGGGTTAAATGTTCTTTTACCTGCGCACAGGCTATGCCATTGTATTGCACACAGGCTTCTCTAGAGGTAGGGAGCAGAGCAGGGCAGCCCTACAGCATTTTAAAGCTGTTTCGCTACAGACACCTTCAAAAAGAAACTTCGTAATCATCAGATAAGAGAGTGACAACAGTTAGTGCATTTAAAGGGATATTCAAGCCAAAGGGGCCTATTTATCAAAGCGTCAACTGAAAATATGCTGGAAATCCACATCGTAATTTTCACAAGATTGATCCGCCATACTTATCAAAGCGTCAAGATTGGCAAATGTTGAAATTTGTGAAGTAAAATACGATCCCGCGATCTCAATCCGACACAGATCGATGTGAGTTGAAAACCGTAGTATTCAAGCGGCACTGTGCTCATTCGCCCTTATTAGATTTTGTCGGTAAAAACTTGTTGTAATGTTACTCTAATATTCTCTTAGAGCAAATAATGTGCTAAATGGTTTAGGAGCACAACTGCAGAATTTAAGACTGTAATTGTATATATCTATATGCAAATAGATTAGTTTTGTATCAGCTCCATGCCAAGATGCACTATGGGAAAAGTGCAAACTGCAGCAGGGAAATGAATTTAGTCTTTGAATCCCCAAGAGGGTTGTAAGAAAGTTAGAATTAACCCTTGAGTATAATCCAGTGATAGATTGAAAGAATATTAACCCTGCAGGAAGTGTGCTCTGAATCTGCAGACTTTTGGGAAACAGACAGAGTATTAGAAATAGTCTCTATTAGAAGCAAGAGCAACCGTTAGGCAGGAATCTGACTGAAATTACTTTACAACACAGTAAGGAAAACTTCTTGTTATAAGTATAGTCTATTAGATAATACTCTTACTGTGACTCCGGATGCTGTGCTAGGTATTCCTGTGGCTGAGCTATTACAGAGATTGCAGGAGTTGTCCCTGTGTGTAACGCTTCTCCTAAGCGCTTGTGTGCTACTGCGTCTGACTTCCGTGCTGTCCACTGAGTGAGAGGAGTTGTCAGTGAAGCAGGTAAAGCTGCGGAATTGCGGTTAGCTGTTAGGTAGTGAGACAGAGTGAAATAGTCCTGTCTGTTCCTGCACAGTTACCAGATTGAGTGTAGGTATGTCCTTGCTGCTGAAAAGGAGGAATAACAATATTAACAGTCAGGGTTAACGGACTCCAGAAGGTTTATAAGTAGTTGAACTGTCCAAAATACAAAGTTCCTTATTGCATGCAAGACATCAGATAGATGCAGAAGGAAGTGTTAAAGATAACTCTTCAGTTGTTAGAAAAAGCTGTAGAATATTTGTAATCCAAAATGTTTAGAGAGCTTAGAGAAACAGCAGCTCTGAAACTGCTATACAAAATACTAAGCACAGAGGCCTGTGATCTCAGGTGTTTTATTAGTTAGGTAGGCAGGACAAGGTGAAACTGCGCTGGGTCCTAAAAGGTACAGGCTCTGACATCACCCCCTCCTCAAGCGAGCTGTCCCACAGCTCGAGGTGCAGGACGGTCCGGATTCCGTCTATGAAATAGAGACACGAGACGTGGAGCGTTCAGATTGGACGCCGGTTCCCAGGTATCATCCTCAGGAGGATAGTTCTTCCATCTCACTAAGTATTCAAAAACGGAACCCCGGTATCTGGAATCTAATAGTGATTTCACTTCGTAAGTGTCAGTTTCTCCAGGGGACAATGTAGGTGGTAATACTGATTCAGTGTTTCTAGTCGGTCTATAAGGTTTGAGTAACGAGACATGAAATGTGGGATGAACTTTAATTTGAGGAGGTAAATCCAACGTGACAGCATTTTCATTTACAATACGACTCACATGGAATGGTCCTATAAAACGGGAAGCTAATTTCTTGGATGGCACCTGCAGACGCAAGTTTTTTTGTGGAGAGCCAGACTCTGTCCCCTATGGTATATGATGGGGAGTTCTTCTTCGGAGGTCGTAATAGTGTTTTTGGCTTTCTTGAGCCTTTTGAATATTCTGGGTGATAGTAGAAAAGCCATCAATAAGTTGTCTGCTGTAATCTTCTAAATGAGGGGAAGTAGAAGATACGTCTGAGTTAATGTGAAATGTGGGGTGATATCCATAAGAGGCAAAAAATGGAGATAGTTTTGTTGAAGAATACTTTAGGCTGTTGTAAGCGAATTCGGCCATGGGTAAATAATCCACCCAATCATTTTGCTGTTGGTTGCAATAACATCTGAGATATTCCTCAAGCCACTGATTCAGACGTTCAGTTTGGCCATTGGTCTGTGGATGGAATGAAGTAGTATATCTGTGGTTTATCTGTAATAGAGAACATAATTTCTTCCAAAACCTGGAGGTAAATTGCATACCTCTGTCCGTGATTATTCTGGCCGGTGTTCCATGGAGTTTTATTATGTTTTCAAGAAATAAGTTAGCAGTTTCAACAGAGGTAGGTAATTTATGATATGGGATGAAATGTCCCATTTTTGTAAACATGTCGATTATGACTAAGATGGTAGTATGTCTCCTGGAAGGCGGTAGGTCGACAATAAAATCCATGGAGATTTGTTCCCAGGGTCTTTGTGGAATAGGGAGTGGCATCAACAGACCGTAGGGTCTGTTCCTTTCTGATTTTGAGATAGCACAGGTGGAGCAGGATGTTACATAATCATGGACTGTTTTCTTTAAATCGGGCCACCAAAATTCTCTTTGTATAAGATCTATTGTTCGGTTTACTCCAGGGTGTCCGGAAAATGGTGAGTCATGATGTTCCCTTAATAGTGCTGATCTTAAGCTGGGAGAGACATAAATCTTATCTTCAAAATAATAAGTACCCGATTTTTGCGTCAGTCTTTGGAGTGGTAGGTCTTTGTCGGTAGCGTAGGAATCTTGAATCTCTTTCAGTAGAGAAGTAGAGAGGGTAATGAACCGCTCACTCGGTATGATTGAAGTGGTGTTGAACTGAGAAGTTGGTTTTGTATAAATTCTGGATAGGGCATCTGCCTTACCATTTTTATTTGCAGGACGGTAGATGATGTGAAAGTCAAACCTGGAGAAAAATAAGCACCAACGGACTTGTCTAGCAGAGAGTGTTTTGTTAGACTGCAAATACTGTAGGTTCTTGTGATCGGTGTAGATGGTTATGGGGAATTTAGCTCCTTCTAGGAGATGTCTCCAATTTTCCAAAGCTCTGCGTATCCCTAAAAGTTCTTTATCTCCTATGGAGTAGTTCATCTCCGCTGAACTCATAATTTTGGAGAAGAAGGAGACCGGATGCAGTGGTTCGGAAGGAGATTGTCTCTGAGACAAAACAGCTCCAGTAGCAAAGTCGGAAGAGTCAACTTCTAAAACAAATTGTAAGTTCAAATCTGGAAAACGCAGTATAGGGGCACTTGAGAAACTGGCTTTGAGGAAATCAAAGGCAGAAGATGCTTCATCGGTCCAACTGAACGGTTTGGAGTTGCTAGTAAGTTGAGTAAGTGGTCTTGCAACCTTTGAGAACCCTTTGATGAACTTACGGTAATAGTTTGAGAACCCCAAAAATCTTTGGAGTTCCTTCTTATTCTTGGGTTGCGGCCAGTCTAGAAGAGTTTCCACTTTCTTATGTTGCATACTTATGCCCTGTGGTGAAATCTCATAGCCCAAGAACAAGATCTGAGAGCAATGGAATTGACACTTCTCTAACTTGGCGTACAGTTTATGGACACGTAGTCGGGACAGCACCCATCTAACATGTTTTCTGTGTTTTGTGAGAGATTTGGAAAATATAAGGATGTCATCCAGGTATACCACAACGCAACTATCCAACAAATCTCGAAAAACATCATTTATAAAATGTTGGAAAGTTGCCGGGGCGTTGCAAAGGCCGAATGGCATCACAAGATATTCATATAACCCATATCTCGTTCTAAACGCTGTGAGCCATTCGTCACCTTCGCGGATACGGATTAGATTATATGCCCCTCTGAGGTCGAGTTTTGTGTAAATGGTGGCTTCTGAGAGGCGTTCGATTAACTCCAGGATCAAAGGTAGGGGATACCGGTTTTTTATTGTTCTCTTATTTAACTCCAGATAATCTATAATGGGCTGGAGAGTGCCATCCTTGTTCGTGACGAAGAACATCCCTGCGCCTGCTGGGGAGGTTGATGGTCTGATAAAACCTTTCTTTATGTTGTCCTCTAAGTAGGTCTTGAGGTGTTGTAGTTCGGGTTGATTTAATGGATAAACATGTCCGAAAGGAATAGTGGCTCCTGGCTGTAATTGTATCGGGCAGTCGTAGGTCCTATGGGGAGGCAGGTTCTCTGCTTCTGATTTGCTGAAGACATCAGTGAAATCGATATAATCAGGAGGTAGAACTGGAAGTACTGAAGTAGTTTGTAGAAGACACTGTTTGGAAAAACAAGTATTAAGGCAATAATCTGAGTTAAAACAAATTTTTGAAGACGACCAGGTTATGCTAGGTTCATGTTGTTGTAACCATGAGATCCCCAAAACTACCGGGAAGTGTGGTGAGGGTAGGACATCAAACGAAATATGTTCTATATGGCCCTCTTTAGTTATGACTTCTAGTGGTATAGTATGATGGGTTATGGGACCAGTGGTACAATAGACCCATCAATAACTCTGACAACAAGTGGTTTTGATTTCAAGACAAGGGGTATTTTATTGGAATTAACTAGACCAGAATCGATAAAGTTCCCAAAAGCACCAGAATCCACAATGGCATCAGTAGGAAGTCTTTTGTGGTCCCACTGTAAAACAAGGGATAACCCACAATAAGTTATTTGATTATGCTGAAGGTGAGTTGATTTAATAGAAATAAACTTAATTTTCTTGTTCTTTAATAAGAGTGGGCATTCTTGTATGGTATGTGAGTCATCAGCACAATACATACACAGGTTATGTGTTTTCCTCCAAAATCTTTCCGCTGGAGTGATGGGACCTCGAACAACCCCAATTTCCATGGGAACAGAGTGTGAAGAAGGGCTCAAGGGAGGATTACGTGCTGAAGATGAACTAGGTTTTGGTGTGATATCTCTCATGTCTCCTCTCACGGAGTCTTCTGTCAATTTGGGTCGTAACCCTCATCAAGGCTTCCAAAGTAGGAGGTAGGTCTATATGGGCTAATTCATCCTTGAGGGTTTTGGCTAACCCTAATCTAAATTGATTCCGGAGAGCGACAGGACTCCACATCGAATCTGAGGCATATAGTTTAAATTCTAAGATGTAGTCCTCAACAGGCCTTTTCCCTTGCTTAAGGTCTCTCATGATGGTCTCTGCTGTTAATTGAACATCTTTGTCCAAATACAATTCATCCAAGTTGTCGAAGAAGAGGCTGAGTGAAGACATTATAGGGTCTTGGTGTTCACATAGATTGTCTGCCCAAGACCTAGGTTCTCCGCGGAGAAAGGAGACAACAGAAAGGACTTTAATTCTATCTGTTGGGTATCTGCGAGGGCGGAGACTGAAAAGCAAATGACAAGCATTTTTGAACTGTTTGTAGCTTTTTCTGTTTCCAGAAAAGGTATCTGGTAATGAGACCTGTGGTTCGGGTAGTGTGTCATGAGCACCTTTTAAATTAATAGATTCTTTTATTATATCACGTAGTGATTGGTTCTCGACTTGAAGGTCTCTAACCGCCTGAGAAATCTGGTCTACCCTCTGTGTGAGGTTATAGATGAGTTGCGGAATTTCTGCTGGCTCCATTTGGTGAGGCTTAGTATTATGTAATGTTACTCTAATATTCTCTTAGAGCAAATAATGTGCTAAATGGTTTAGGAGCACAACTGCAGAATTTAAGACTGTAATTGTATATATCTATATGCAAATAGATTAGTTTTGTATCAGCTCCATGCCAAGATGCACTATGGGAAAAGTGCAAACTGCAGCAGGGAAATGAATTTAGTCTTTGAATCCCCAAGAGGGTTGTAAGAAAGTTAGAATTAACCCTTGAGTATAATCCAGTGATAGATTGAAAGAATATTAACCCTGCAGGAAGTGTGCTCTGAATCTGCAGACTTTTGGGAAACAGACAGAGTATTAGAAATAGTCTCTATTAGAAGCAAGAGCAACCGTTAGGCAGGAATCTGACTGAAATTACTTTACAACACAGTAAGGTAAACTTCTTGTTATAAGTATAGTCTATTAGATAATACTCTTACTGTGACTCCGGATGCTGTGCTAGGTATTCCTATGGCTGAGCTATTATAGAGATTGCAGGAGTTGTCCCTGTGTGTAACGCTTCTCCTAAGCGCTTGTGTGCTACTGCGTCTGACTTCCGTGCTGTCCGCTGAGTGAGAGGAGTTGTCAGTGAAGCAGGTAAAGCTGCGGAATTGCGGTTAGCTGTTAGGTAGTGAGACAGAGTGAAATAGTCCTGTCTGTTCCTGCACAGTTACCAGATTGAGTGTAGGTATGTCCTTGCTGCTGAAAAGGAGGAATAACAATATTAACAGTCAGGGTTAACGGACTCCAGAAGGTTTATAAGTAGTTGAACTGTCCAAAATACAAAGTTCCTTATTGCATGCAAGACATCAGATAGATGCAGAAGGAAGTGTTAAAGATAACTTCAGTTGTTAGAAAAAGCTGTAGAATATTTGTAATCCAAAATGTTTAGAGAGCTTAGAGAAACAGCAGCTCTGAAACTGCTATACAAAATACTAAGCACAGAGGCCTGTGATCTCAGGTGTTTTATTAGTTAGGTAGGCAGGACAAGGTGAAACTGCGCTGGGTCCTAAAAGGTACAGGCTCTGACACTTGTGGACCTAACGCTTCTTTTTTTTCCAGCGCACCCTTAAGCCAACGCTGGTATTACGAGTTTTCTGAATGGCTGCGTTAGCCTCAGAAAAGTGAGCGTTGAGCAAAATTTAGCTCCACTTCTACCCTCAATACCAGCGTTGCTTATGGTAGCGGTAAGCTGGAAAAACGTGCTCGTGCACGATTTCCCCATAGGATACAATGGGGCTGAACTGGCTGAAAAAACCTAACACCTGCAAAAAAGCAGCGTTCAGCTCCTAACACAGCCCCATTGTTTCCTATGGGGAAAGAAAATTTACGTCTGCACCTAACTCCCTAACATGAACCCCGAGTCTAAACACCCCTAACCTTACACTTATTAACCCCTAATCTGCCGCCCCCACTATCGCTGATACCTACATTATATTATTAACCCCTAATCTGCCACTCCGGACACTGCCGCCACCTACATTATAGCTATGAATGAACCCCTAATCTGCTGTCCCTAACATCGCCGACACCTATATTATATTTATTAACCCCCAATAAGTCCCCCCAAACATCGCTGCCACTTACCTACACCTATTAACCCCTAATCTGCCGAACGGACATTGCCGCCACTATAATAAATGTATTAACCCCTAAACCGCCGCAATCCCGCCTCGCAAACACTATCATACATTTTATTAACCCCTAAACTGCCCCCCCAACATCACCGCCACCTACCTACAATTATCAACCCCTAATCTGCCGCCCCCAACATCGCCGCTACTATAATAAAGTTATTAACCCCTAAATCTAAGTCTAACCCTAACCCTAACACCCCCCTAAGTTAAATATAATTTAAATAAAACGAAATAAATGTACTATAATTAAATAAATTATTCCTATTTAAAATAAATACTTACCTATAAAATAAACCATAAGATAGCTACAATATAACTAATAGTTACATTGTAGCTATTTTAGGATTTATATTTATTTTACAGGCAACTTTGTATTTATTTTAACTAGGTACAATAGCTATTAAATAGTTAATAATTATTTAATAGCTAGCTAGTTAAAATAATTACAAAATTACCTGTAAAATAAATCCTAACCTAAGTTACAAATACACCTAACACTACACTATCAATAAATTAATTAAATAAACTACAATTATCTAAACTAAAATACAATTAAATAAACTAAACTATATTACAAAAAAAAAACACTAAATTACAAAAAATAAAATAATTTTACAAGAATTTTAATCTAATTACACCTAATCTAAACCCACTAATGGGGTACTGTTAGGTTTTTTTAAGGGGGGGCAGATTAGGGGTTAATAAAATTTATTATAGTGTTTGCGAGACGGGATTGCGGTGGTTTAGGGGTTAATACATTTATTATAGTGGCGGCGATGTCCGGTCGGCAGATTAGGGGTTAATAAGTGTAGGTAGGTGGCGGCGACATTGGGGGGGCAGATTAGGGGTTAATAAATATAATATAGGTGTCGGCGATGTTAGGGACAGCAGATTAGGGGTTCATAGCTATAATGTAGGTGGCGGCGGTGTCCGGTCGGCAGATTAAGGGTTAAATAATTTTATTATAGTGTTTGTGATGTGGGGGTGCCTCGGTTTAGGGGTTCATAGGTAGTTTATGGGTGTTAGTGTACTTTGTAGCACTGTAGTTAAAAGCTTTATGTTCCGGCGTTAGCCCATAAAACTCTTAACTACTGACTTTTAAATGCGGTAGGAGTCTTGGAGGTAGAGGCTGTACTGCTCACTTCTTCCAAGACTTGTAATACTGGCGTTAGGTAAATCCCATTAAAAAGATAGGATACACAATTGACGTAAGGGGATTTGCGGTAGCCAAAAGTCACGGAAGAAAAGTGAGCTTTACACCTGTACCTGCCATACTCGTAATACCAGCGGGCGTTAAAAAGCAGCGTTGGGACCCCTTAATGCTTCTCTTTAAGGCTAACGCAGAACTCGTAATCTAGGAGCATGTTTATTAATCAGCTGATTATTTCACCTGTGCTCCAGTTCAGATGTCCTTAAAAATCAGACATGTTAGGGAGGACTGAGGACAGGTTTGAAAACCAGTGTTTTAAGACTAGGATTACAAATGTAATTCATTCAGTTACTGAGCTGCAGCTAATAAATGGTTTAAAAATAGACTAATGCAATGTAAAGCCCAAGGGACCGATTTATCAATGTCTGTCCAACACAATAGGCTGTAGCGCATCATGTCCGACAGAAATCGGTGAATGCCAACAGCATACCCTGTCGGCATTTAACATTGTACAAGCAGTTCTGGTGAACTGCTTTTGCAATGCCGCCCCCTGCGGATTCAGCAGTGGGTGTCAATCAACACAATCGTATCTGATTGGGTTGATTGCTGTCCGCCACTCAGAGGCGGCGGACCAGTTATGAAGCAGCGGTCTTAAGAGCACTGCTTCATAATTGCTGTTTCCAGCTGGAAACAGGGGCATCATTGGCCATTCGGCCCTTAATAAATCGGCCCCAAGAGACTATGTTAAAAATTTAAAAGAAAAATATTAATATATGTAAAATGTTTTTGCATTGATTGATTGCCAATCCAACATCACATTGAAAAAGGTCAGTTTACGGACCGTTATGCATCTGTACTTTGTATGTGTGTAATTAGTGCTAGGAATACGAAAATAAGTTTCTAGACTGATACCGATGTATCCTGATTATCTGCCGGGCATACTTGGAGCATGTATCACTGAGAGCTAACTGGTTTAAGTAGTATGAATGTTTGTATTCCAATCCTGCAGTGAAGTGGTTATTTTGGGATTAGTAGATCCTTAACACTTACGACTTTATTGGTTTAACTCCACTCTGACATACACAGTACCAGACAAGTTAATTCTATTTTTCTATATTTGCATTGATCATAGCAGATTTTGTGCATGGTGCTTCCCTTGCAGCACAGTAATACAACCCACTGTCTGCAACTTGTGCTCTGTGGATCTGAAGTGTACATAAATTGTTTGAGCCATGAACTTCTCCAGTCATCTTTGTTTTAAATCCAGGACCATAGTTTGCATCTTCGCTATAAATCCACAGCATCTGATCATTGCTGTCTTTCTTATACCAGAACATATAGTAATTTGACATTGTTCCTTCAGTAAAGCTGCACTGGAAAGTTACCTGCTCCCCGGATTCGGCTGTCTTTAGCACATCAGTCTGGTGCAGCTTGATTTCTGAATGAACAAATGGATACAAGAGGAGGAGAAGATAAACTGAGCTGCCTGTGCTGAGAATCATGACATGCGGCTGTGGCTTCTGGAAGAACATGAAATAAACATACAAATACAAGAACAAATCTGAAGCACATATGCAGTGAATAGCCTTTGGAGCAAGAATGGCAAGTGTCACGTGTGGTCTCATATTGTATGCACAGAAAAGGTGTTTAAATCCACTTAGTGTGAGGGAGAGAGTTTTGATGAATCAAGAGAGGGAGGGGATGCACAGAAAGTGTTTGATGGTTGCCTTTTCTCTATTGCTGCAGAGAAGATTTCCTGCCTATTGTGCTAGACAATACATCCTGTACAGACAAATATCACAGATTATATGATTATGGGATCAGGGTTAGCGTGCGACTGGGGTGTTTTTTTCAACTTTTTTTGCTCCATTGACTAAGTTCTGCTTTTTGTGTGCATTCGGTTAGGGCACAAGCCAAAGCTGTTTACTTTCAACTTGTTATACAAGTGCAACCCGACACATGCAAAAAGCTTGCTTCTAGCTCAGTTAGCGTGTGAGCAACAGCGCTAAATAGAGCTCCACTAGTAAGCTAGCCCTACATATGTTTATATGCACATATATATATATATTTATTTTTTAAATTAGTATTTTGCTGTACATGTTTGATATATATTTGTCTATGAATTTGTTTTCAGAGTGCACAATCACCTAGATTACAAGTTTTGCGCTATAGAGGGTGCAAAAAGAACGTAACAAAAAGTTGCGTTATTTCCCCCTCCATAACGCTGCCATTACGAATTTTAAAAAAAGCTGCCTTGTGCATGAGATATGGTTTGCATTGAGCTCCATACCGCACAAAATACAAGCGCTGCTTTGACGAGCCGTGCACGCTTTCCCCATAGACATCAATGGGGAGAGAGTGTTAGAAAAAAACTATGAACTATGAAAAGCTCTGTAACGCAGCCCCATTGATGTCTATGGGGAAAAAAAGTTACATTTAAACCTAACACCCTAACATAAACCCCACGTCTAAACACCCCTAATCCGCTGCCCCTGACATCTCTGACACCTACATAATGTTATTAACCCCTAATCTGCTGCTCCCGATATCGCCGCCACCAAAATAAATCTATTAACCCCTAATCTGCTGCTCCCGATATCGCCGCCACTATACTAAAGTTATTAACCCCCCCGCACCCCAACATTGCCCACACTATAATAAAGATATTAACCCTTATTCCGCCACTCCCCGACATCGCCGCCACTAAATAAAGTTATTAACCCCTAGACCGCCAGCCCCCCACATTTCAACAACCTAAATTAAACTATATTAACCCCTAAACCTAACCCTAACCGTAACCCCAAACCCTAATCCTAAACCTAACACCCCCTAACTTTAACATAATTAAAATAGAGCTAAATTAAAGTTACAATTAACTAGATAATACCTATTTAAAACTAAAAACAATCTTACCTGTGAAATAAAAATGAAACCTAAGCTAGCTACAATAGTTAAAATACCTAGTTAAAATAAATACAAACTTACCTTAACTAGGTAGACTAGTTAGTAAATAGTTATTTACTATTTACTAACTACCTAGTTAAAATAAATACAAACTTACCTGTGAAATAAAAGTAAAACCTAAGCTGCCTTACACTAAAACCTACCATTACAAAAAATTTAAAACACTAAAATTACAAAAAGTAAAAAAAACTACCATTACAAAAAATAACAAACAAAATTATCCAAAACAATAAAAAATATTCCTATTCTAATAACCTGTTAAAAATAATAAAACACTCCAAAATAAAAAAAACCTAATCTATAATAAACTACCAAGGGCCCTTAAAAGGGCATTTTGTAGGGCATTGCCCTAAAGAAATCAGCTCTTTTTCTAAAAAAGAAAAACAAACACCCCTAATAGTATACAAAACCCCAACCCCAAACCCACAAAATAAAAATAAAGTTATACCTAATCTTCCCATTGCCCTGAAAAGGGCATTTGTATTGGCATTGCCTTTAAAAGGGCATTCAGCTCTTTTTCTTGCACTTAAAAGGGCATTCAGCTCTTTTTCTTGCACTTAAAAGGGCATTCAGCTCTTTTTCTTGCACTTAAAAGGGCATTCAGCTCTTTTAAGACAAGCTCAAACCCTAATCTAAAAAAAAAACCACCCCAAAAAAAATTTTAAAAAATCCTAACACTAACCCCTCTTTAGGTACTCACAGTTGCTGAAGTCCGGCTTGAACGATCTTCATCCTACTGATTCCATCTTCATCCATCGATGGACCAACATCTTCTTCATCCCTGCGGAGGCGGAACGGTCGATGCGTGGAGGCGGAGGTCCAAGGCACGAGTCTATATTGAGAGATATATTCAGGGTCCCATGAGACAAATTCCTCCACTGTGCAGATAGGTTTAATCAGGAGCTGGTGACAGCATTAGTAAACTGACACAAACAGATGTGTTCCATGTCTAATAATACGTTTAGAGCCATAGCTTGTATTAGGCTGTCGGGAGCCTCCACGCTCACATTGCTCATTTAAGATCTGGTTACCGGCACTCCTTGCTTTTGTATAAGCATTGCCGTATGTCAGGCGGCTGGCCGCACCAGCCTGAGTTTCGGCAGGGAAAGAATCAGTGGGGGGGGGTTGTTCTTAGTGGCATCTTCTCCATCTTTGTTTTGGGAAATCCCTGATGTTAATTCAGCTGGAATGAATACGAGAACAAATTTGAATTAGTATACGGCACATATGTAGTGATTAGCCTTTGGAGCAAGAATGGCTAGTGTCATTCAAAGCACCACACGTGTGGTCTCTTATATTATATGCACAGAAAAAGTGTTTAAATCCACTTAGTGTGAGGGAGAGAGTTTTGATGAATCAAGAGAGGGAGGGGATGCACAGAAAGTGTTTGATGGTTGCCTTTTCTCTCTATTGCTGCAGAGAAGATTTCCTGCCTATTGTGCTAGACAATACATCCTGTACAGACAAATATCACAGATTATATGATTATGGGATCAGGGTTAGCGTGCGACTGGGGTGTTTTTTCCACTTTTTTTGCTCCATTGACTAAGTTCGGCTTTTTGTGTGCATTAGGTTAGGGCACAAGCCAAAGCTGTTTACTTTCAACTTGTTATACAAGCGCAACCCGACACATGCAAAAAGCTTGCTTCTAGCTCAGTTAGCATGTGAGCGAAAGCGCTAAATAGAGCTCCACTAGTAAGCTAGCCCTACATATGTTTATATGCACATATATATATATATATTTCTTTTTTAAATTAGCATTTTGCTGTACATGTTTGATATATATTTGTCTATGAATTTGTTTTCAGAGTGCACAATCACCTAGATTACAAGTTTTGCGCTATAGAGGGTGCAAAAAGAACGTAACAAAAAGTTGCGTTATTTCCCCCTCCATAACGCTGCCATTACGAATTTTAAAAAAGCTGCCTTGTGCGTGAGATATGGTTGCGTTGAGCTCTATACCGCACAAAATACAAGCGCTGCTTTGACGTGCCATGCACGCTTTCCCCATAGACATTAATGGGGACAGAGTGTTAGAAAAAAAACTATGAACTATGAAAAGCTCTGTAACGCAGCCCCATTGATGTCTATGGGGAAAAAAAGTTACATTTAAACCTAACACCCTAACATAAACTCCAAGGCCCCAATTTATCAAAGGGCTTGCGGATCAGATCCGACACTGCGGATCAGGTCCGCAAGACCTCGCTAAATGCGGAGAGCAATACGCTCTCCGCATTTAACATTGCACCAATAGCTCACAAGAGCTGCTGGTGCAACGCCGCCCCCTGCTAACTCACGGCCAATCGGCCGCAAGCAGGGAGGTGTCAATCAACCCTATTGTATTCGATCGGGTTGATTTCCGGAGATTCCTGTCCGCCTGCTCAGAGCAGGCGGACAGGGTATGGAGCAGCGGTCTTTAGACCGGTGCTTCATAAGTTGTGTTCCTGGCGAGTCTGAAGACTCGCCAGAAACACGGCCCTTCAAGCTCTGTACAGAGCTTGATTAATGGGCCTGCAAGTCTAAACACCCCTAATCCGCTGCCCCTGACATCGCTGAAACCTACATAATGTTATTAACCCCTAATCTGCTGCTCCCGATATCGCCGCCACCAAAATAAATCTATTAACCCCTAATCTGCTGCTCCCGATATCGCCATCACTATATAAAAGTTATTAACCCCCCCGCACCCCAACATTGCCAACACTATAATAAAGATATTAACCCCTATTCCGCCACTCCCCGACATCGCCGCCACTGAATAAAGTTATTAACCCCTAAACCTCCAGCCCCCACATTTCAACAACCTAAATTAAACTATATTAACCCCTTAACCCCAAACCCTAATCCTAAACCTAACACCCCCTATCTTTAACATAATTAAAATAGAGCTAAATTAAAGTTACAATTATTAACTAGATAATACCTATTTAAAACTAAAAACAATCTTACCTGTGAAATAAAAATGAAACCTAAGCTAGCTACAAAAGTTAAAATACCTAGTTAAAATAAATACAAACTTACCTTAACTAGGTAGATTAGTTAGTAAATAGTTATTAACTATTTACTAACTACCTAGTTAAAATAAATACAAACTTACCTGTGAAATAAAAGTAAAACCTAAGCTGCCTTACACTAAAACCTATCATTACAAAAAATTAAAAACACTAAAATTTCAAAAAATAAAAAAACTACCATTACAAAAAGTAACAAACAAAATTATCCAAAACAATAAAAAATATTCCTATTCTAATAACCTGTTAAAAAAAATAAAACACCCCAAAATAAAAAAAACCTAATCTATAATAAACTACCAAGGGCCCTTAAAAGGGCCTTTTGTAGGGCATTGCCCTAAAGAAATCAGCTCTTTTTCTAAAAAAGAAAAACAAACATCCCCTAACAGTATAACCCCCAAACCCACAAAATAAAAATAAAGTTAAACACTAATCTACCCATTGCCCTGAAAATGGCATTTGTATGGGCATTGCCCTTAAAAGGGCATTCAGCTCTATTGCTGCCCATTAAAAATAAAAAAAAATGCTATTCTAAAAAAACAAAAAAACATTACACAAAATAACAAACAAATTATCCAAAAAAAGTTACATTTAAACCTAACACCCTAACATAAACCCCAAGTCTAAACACCCCTAATCCGCTGCCCCTGACATCGCTGACACCTACATAATGTTATTAATCCCTAATCTGCTGCTCCCGATATCGCCGCCACCAAAATAAATCTATTAACCCCTAATCTGCTGCTCCCGATATCACCGCCACTATACTAAAGTTATTAACCCCCCCGCACCCCAACATTGCCCACACTATAATAAAGATACTAACCCCTATTCCGCCACTCCTCAACATCGCCGCCACTAAATAAAGTTATTAACCCCTAAACCGCCAGCCCCCCACATTTCAACAACCTAAATTAAACTATATTAACCCCTAAACCTAACCGTAACCGTAACCCTAAACCTAACCCTAACCATAACCCCAAACCCTAATCCTAAACCTAACACCCCCAACTTTAACATGATTAAAATAGAGCTAAATTAAAGTTACAATTATTAACTAGATAATACCTATTTAAAACTAAAAACAATCTTACCTGTGAAATAAAAATGAAACCTAAGCTAGCTACAATAGTTAAAATACCTAGTTAAAATAAATACAAACTTACCTTAACTAGGTAGACTAGTTAGTAAATAGTTATTAACTATTTACTAATTACCTAGTTAAAATAAATACAAACTTACCTGTGAAATAAAAGTAAAACCTAAGCTGCCTTACACTAAAACCTACCATTACAAAAAATTAAAAACACTAAAATTACAAAAAATAAAAAAAACTACCATTACAAAAAATAACAAACAAAATTATCCAAAACAATAAAAAATATTCCTATTCTAATAACCTGTTTAAAAAAAATAAAACACCCCAAAATAAAAAAACCCTGATCTATAATAAACTACCAAGGGCCCTTAAAAGGGCCTTTTGTAGGGCATTGCCCTAAAGAAATCAGCTCTTTTTCTAAAAAAGAAAAACAAACATCCCCTAACCGTATACAAACCCCACCCCCCAAACCCAAAAAATAAAAATAAAGTTAAACACTAATCTACTCATTGCCCTGAAAATGGCATTTGTATGGGCATTGCCCTTAAAAGGGCATTCAGCTCTTTTGCTGCCCATTAAAAATAAAATAAATGCTATTCTAAAAATAAAAAAATAAAAAAACACCCCAAAAAGAAAAAAAAAATTACGCAATATAACAAACAAATTATCCAAATTAATAAAAATTATTCCTATTCCCATTTAAAAAAAATTTTTTCCCAAAATAAAAGAATCCTAATCTATAATAGACTACCAATAGCCCTTAAAAGAGCCTTTTGCAGGGCATTGCCCTAAAGAAATCAGCTTTTTTCTAAAAAAGAAAAACAAACACCCCTAATAGTATACAAAACCCCACCCCCCAAACCCACAAAATAAAAATAAAGTTAAACCTAATCTTCCCATTGCCCTGAAAAGGGCATTTGTATGGGCATTGCCCTTAAAAGCTCTTTTAAGACAAGCTCAAACCCTAATCTAAAAAAAAACCACCCCCCAAAAAAATTAAAAAACACTAACCCCTCTTTAGGTACTCACAGTTGCTGAAGTCTGGCTTGAATGATCTTCATCCTAGTGGCCCCATCTTCATCCAGGCCGCTCCATCTTCATCCATCGATGGACCGGCATCTTCTTCATCCCTGCGGAGGCGGAGCGGTCGATGCGTGGAGGCGGAGGTCCAAGGCACGAGTCTATATTGAGAGATATATTCAGGGTCCCATGAGACAAATTCCTCCACTGTGCAGATAGGTTTAATCAGGAGCTGGTGACAGCATTAGTAAACGGACCCAAACAGATGTGTTCCATGTCTAATAATACGTTTAGAGTCGTAGCTTGTATTAGGCTGTCGGGAGCCTCCACGCTCACATTGCTCATTTAAGATCTGGTTACCGGCACTCCTTGCTTTTGTATAAGCATATGTCAGGCGGCTGGCCGCACCAGCCTAAGTTTCGGCAGGGAAAGAATCAGTGGGGGGGGGGGGGGTTTGTTGCTTAGTGGCATTTTCTCCATATTTGTTTTGGGAAATCCCTGATGTTAATTCAGCTGGAATGACGTTAAATTTTGCATCACACTTTCCAGGCTGTAGAAGAAAGTTCTGAGATTTGTCTGCTTCATAGTTGGTGGTATTTTCTTCAGTTTGGGGTGTTGTATGCTGCCAGAGGTCATCCCATCTCTCCACCATCTTAGTTATGTTGCTGTCTCCATGACCACATGGATCTCTGATAGCATTTGTGAGATCAATAAAGTTGCTTTGTATCTGTAGCTCAACCTTCATACGTAGCTTTTGTATTTGTAATCGGTAGCTCTCCTCCATGGTCAATTTAGGCAATATAGGTATGATAGATTGATTAACAGCCACTCTAACCCAAGCGGCCGGGGGGAGGTGATGAGAGCTCTAGTAAAAGTCACCACAGTGATTCTCTGCTGATTTTTTCAGCTCTCTGAAGTCACAGTAATGATCAACTCAGTATGCTAGAGTCACCTCAGTGTGGGGTAGCCCGGCACCCCTATTAAAAGGCTTGATGATATATGTCAGCATAGATATTTGTTGAATTAGTAGGAATGTTCAGAGAGCTTCATCAATTGCGACCTAGCATGGCCGCCTCCAAGCCACGCCCCACAAAAGGCCCTTTTAAGGGCTATTGATAGTTTATTGTAGGCTAGGGTTTTTTTTTTCATTTTGAGGGGACTTTTTTATTTTGATAGGGCTATTATTGTTTTTATTTTTGATAATTTCGTTTGTTATTTTTTGTGATTTAGAATTTTTTTATTTTTTGTGATTTAGTATCTAAATTTAGTGATTTAATTTTTTTTTTTAGTAGTGTTAGGTTTTTTAATTAATAATTTAAAATTAATAATTTTAAAAAGTTATTTTAATATTAGTATAATAGTAATGTTAGTTAAATTTATAGTTTAAACTTAGGTTTTTTTTAATTTCCCAGGTAGGTTTTTATTAGTGTTAGGTTTTCTAATGAATAATTTAAAATTAATAATTTTGAAAAGTTATTTTAATATTAGTATAATAGTAATGTTAGTTAAATTTATAGTTTAAACTTAGTTTTTTTTAATTTCCCAGGTAGGTTTTTATTTATTTTAAGTTAGGGATCTTGTAATTTTAATTTAAAGTTATTGGGTTGTTAGGTTTAGGGATTTAGGGGTTAATAGTTTAATTTAGTTTTTGGCGATGTGGGGGGGTGGCGGTTTAGGGGTTAATAGGTTTATTTAGTGATAGTGATGTGGGAGACCAGATATTTAGGGGTTAATAACTTGATTTAGTGGCGGCGATATTGAGGTGCGGGGGAATAGGGGTAATAACTTTAGTATAGTGGTGACGATGTCGGGGAGCGAGGGAATAGGGGTTAATACATTTTATTCATGGCGGCGATGTCGGGAGTGGCAGATTAGGGGTTAATAAGTTTAATATAGTGTATTGGATGCGGGAGGGCCTTGGTTTAGGGGTTAATAGGTAGTTTATGGGTGTTAGTGTACTTTGTAACAGTTTAGTTATGAGTTTTGTGTAACAGTTTTGTTGCGTAAAACTCATAACTACTGGTCTCAGATGGCGGGACGGATCGTGTCGGTATAGACAGGAACGCAAGCTTTTTAGCTTCACTGCAAAACTCGTAATGGCAACACTATGGGAATCCCATGAATAAACTTATTTTTTGAGTGCGGGACTGACGTTGCATTACAGGCAAAAAGGCTTGCGGTATAGCTATACCGACAAGACTCGTAATGGCTGCTTTGCTGTTTTAACGCTGAAATTAACTTTTTCAGAGTTAAAACACGAATGCAAAACTTGTAATCTAGGTGAGTAATATCAAAATCTTCTTTGCAAGTCAGAGGGAAATTATTGTGAGCCCTGGATATTATTGCTCAAAATGTATTTGCATATTGCCTTTTTCAAGTCAGTTTTCCAAACTGAAACCAGAAACTACCCACAAAACCTTAATTCATCTCTATATGTTAGCTTAGGACTCACAGAAAGAAACACACAACAAAATGGCCAAGTCATTTGTTATGTAAGTTAAAACATTATTTGAGGCCATTAAAAAAAGGAAAGGGTTGCACTATTAATAATAATGGACTTCTTCAATCCTTAAAAAGCACTTAATTTTACAGCTGTATTTTGCCCTCTACTACAACATTTAACTCTCCACTTACCCAAACAAGCTCAATAAGCATGTTAATAGTGCTGCCTGCACTATCTAGTAAAAGTATAGGGTGCAGTATTTGGTTAAAAATGTATATATCAACTTGTAATACCAATCTTATTCTTTGCACAAAGTTGTACAAAAATAATGCACTGTTCACTATTGTAATCTTGCCCAATGTGAACAAAAAACAAAACATATTTTTTGTGATTATTGGGTATTTTATTTTACTGTTTTAGGTTACTTAATCAAGCAAGATATTTGTGAATGCATTATTTTCTTTTAAAAAAAAGTATGACTTGCATGAGCAGCCCAAAGAAAAAGAAAGAAATTGTGTTCATATGCAACAATTCTAAAAGCTGATAGCACACAAGGAGAAGAAATCACCACAAGGGTTGAAGAAGAATGCATAAAGATAATAATTTTGGAAACAACTTATATGGCTATGTAAAACTCATCAGTATGTATTGAGTACTAGTGATGTCGCGAACCTAAAATTCAATAGGCAGGCAAACTTTAAAACCTACAAGGACTCTTTCTGGCCACAATAGTGATGGAAAAGTTGTTTCAAGGTTACTAACACCTGGACTGTCGCATGCTGGAGGGGGATCCCTGGCAAAACTCCCATGGAAAATTACATAGTTTATGCAGAGTCTGCTTTTAAGCCATAATGGGCCTAAATCAACTAACATTCCCAAATTGTTTGCAATAACGTGCTTTAAAACATCAGTTATGATGTCGTATCTATCAGGTAGTGTAAGGGTTACGGCCGCATCACAGTGACAGAGCAAACTCCAAGTGTTACGCACCGCAATCAACCGCAAACAGTCCACTTGCACAACCACAAGATAGATAGATTTGATAGATAGATACATAGATAACATAGCTCAATCAATGCAATATACATATGATCGATACACTGTACATAGCTCAATAGATGCAATATACATTCGATCGATACGAATTACATCGATCAATAGATGCAATATACATTTGATAGATAAGAATGTTATCGAATCAAAGATGCAATATACATTTTATAGATACGAATGACATCAACCAAAATATGTAATATACATTTTATAGATACGAATTACATCGATCAATAGATGCAATCTACATTTGATCGATACGTTTGATTGTTCGATCGATTTGATATATAAATAAATGGATTTGAAATATATATAATTTCTCTGACAGAGTATAACAATAAGACATGCGGTCTGTGACCCGTGGTGTGTTAAGTAGTACTATTCTTAACATTTTACTACAACCTGTTACTCCCCCTATCAGATGAGGTCTATATGGCCTTCATTTGTGGAACCGGGAGATGGAAGAAGATGATTGTTCTGTCCTCCTACTTCAAATTTGTCAGAAACACAAGTGGCTGTCTCAAAACATCCCGGACAGAAGATAGATTGATAGATAGGATAGATAAATGTACATAGATTGATAGTTAGATAGAATCGATAGAAGAGAAATAGATAGATTTGTTAGATATATAATTACCCTGATAAAGTCTAATAATTAAACATGCGTTCTTGGACCCAACTAGGTTGTGTTAAGTATTACTATTCTTCGCACTTTCAGCCCTGTAACTCCCCCTATTGGTGGAGGTCTATATGGCGGTTATGATTACCCTGACAAAGTATAACAACAAGACACGCGGTCTGGGACCCATGGTAATTTTGTTGTGTTAAGTAAAACTTTTCTTATCACTTGAATCCCTCTTACCCCCCCCCTTTTGTTGGAGCTCTATATGGCCTGCATGATTAGCCTGACAAAGTATAATAATAAAACATCTGGTCTTGGACCCATGGTAATTAGGTTGTGTTTAAGTAGTACTATTCTAACTGTAATCCCTGTTTCTCCCCCTATCAAGGGAGGTCTATATGGCCTGCATGATTACCCTGACAAAGTATAACATCAAGGCACACGGTGTTGGACCCATGATAACTAGCTTGTGTTAATTAGTACTTTTCTTAGCACTTTAATCCCTGTCCCCCCCCTATCGGGGGTGTTCTATATGGCCTGCCTGATTACCCTGAAAAAATATAATAATAAGACATGTGGTCTGGTACCCATTTTAACTAGGTTGTGTTTTAAGTACTACCATTCTTAGCACTTTAATCTCTGTAACTCCCCCTATTTGGTGAGGTCTATACGGCCTGGATGATTACCCATACAAAATATAATAATAAGACATTTGCTCTTGGTCTGCGACCCATGGTAACTATGTTGTGTTAATTAGTAATGTCCTTCGCATTTTAATAGCTGTTACTCATACTCACCCTATCGGTGGAGGTCTATATGGCCTGCATGATCACCCTTACAAAATATAATAACCAAACATATGCTCTGGGACCCATGGTAAGTAGGTTGTGTTAAGTAGTACTGTTCTTTGCACTTTAATACCTGTTACAACACCAAATGGTGGCAGGTCTATCTGGCCTTCATGATTAGCTGCACCCAAACCCAAAAAAAAGCTGAGTGGTCTTAGACTAACACCCATGGCTAACTCGGTTGTTTCAATTAGTACTATTCTTAGCACTTTCATCCCTGTTACGGGTGGTCTACATTGCCATCATGATTAGCCGAACAAAATACTACAATCCAACCTTTGCTCAGTCTTCATAGGCCCTTCATTGGCTGTATTTTGATAGTACAGTTCTTATTATTTTTATAGCTGATACAACACCGAATGGTGGCAGCTCTATATGGCCTGCATGATTAGCCGCACCCAATACAAAAATAAATCCAAGCGGTCTTGGATTAACACCCATGGCTAACTCTGTTGTTTCAAGTAGTACTATTCTTAGCACTTTCATCTCATCATCCCTGTTACTTCCAGGACTCTCGGTGGTGGTCTACATGGCCATCATGATTAGCCTAACCAAATACTACAATCCAACCTTGGCTCAGTCTTCATAAGGCCCTTCATTGGCTGTATTTTGGTAGTACTGTACTTATTAGTTTAATACCTGATACAACACCGAATGGTGGCAGCTCTATATGGCCTGCATGAATAGCCGCACCCAAAGCCAAAAAAAAGCCAAGCGGTCTTGCACTAACACCCATGGCTAACTCTGTTGTTTAAAGTTCTACTATTCTTAGCTCTTTCATCTCATCCCTGTTACTTCCAGGACTCTCAGTGGTGGTGGTCTACATGGCCATCATGATTACCCTCACCAAAATATAACAACAATACGTGCGTGCAGGGAACCATGGTAAGGTTACTTCCTTTCGCCAAATCGAGTATAACAGTTGCAGGCAGAGGTTCTGACCCTGCATTATGGCTGCACCTCCCCCTAAAAGAGGCATGCGTTACAGAGTCTGTGGGCATGTATGCAAAGAGCTGGCCTGTCTAAAAAGAGGAGCAAGGCTGTACAGGTTGTTCTCCTTCAGCCGTTTTATACGCTGTCCCACGGCCTTGGAAGGGCAGCTATTAAAAACAGTAGGCTCTGTAAGTCAGATACACACACGCCTGATAGAAAATACTATTAGATTACACTAGAAAAATGATTTAAATTATTTTTTGGGGGGGAAATTAAAAAAAGGTTAAACACATATGAGTCGTGGCTCATAGACTAGGGAGGGCAGCAAGTAAACACAGTAGGCTCTGTATGTCAGCAAAACACACAGGCCTGCTAGAAAATTATATTAAATTACACTATCAAACAAATTTTAAATTTTTTTTTTTTAATATTTAAATTAAGGTGAAGAAGATATGAGTGCTGGGTCGTTGCCTGGCACAGACCAATTAACCAAAAAAATGAGGTATAATAATGCTGAGTGAGCCTGACAGGCACAGGCCTGATAGAAAATGTAATTAGATTACACTAGCAAAATATTTTTTTATTTTTTTTTTAAATTTAAAATAATGTTATAAACGGATATTAACACTGGTGGCTGGCACAGAGCAATGAACCAGAGTATATGCTGTGTGACACAGGCCTGATAGAAAATGAAAAAAAAATTACACTAGCAAAATAATTTAATTTTTTGGTTAGTTAAATTTAAACTAATGTTGTTAGGGAGATATCAGTGGTGTCAGTAATCACAGCATATGCTGTGAGCCTTAAACACACAGCCTGAAAGCCAGGCAAATGCTAATAAAAAAAAAAACGGAAAAAAAAACGGCACGAAATATAGCCCTAAAAAGGGCTTTTTGGGGTGCTGTGCTTGCAGCAGAGATGAGTGGAGTCCTTCTGGACTGTAAATACACTAGCCTAGCTATGTTTTTCCTATTAATGTCAGGAGCAAAAACACAACACGTCCTCTCATTAAGAAAGCAAGGTCGTTATGAGTCTAAAATGGCGGATTCCGAGTAGCTGGGAGGGTCTGTGAGAGAGTGTCTGATGTTGATTGGCTCTAATGTGTCAGATGGCTGTGACATAAAGGGTCAAAGTTTCCTCAATGATGACACATAGGGGCGGATCGAACATCGCCATGTGTTCGCCCACAAACGCGAACAAGCTATGTTCGCTGTGAACCGTTCGCAGGCGAACAGTTCGGGACATCACTATTGAGTACTTGCAAAGCGCAGCTAATCACCCGTAAGGGTCTCAAGGCGCTGCTCATTTTATCAACCTCTGAAGGATGAAAGGCTGAGTGGACATCACTGGGGATTGAACCTTCAACCCTCGGTTTACTAGAGAGCTCAGCCACAGTGCATTAGCATGCTGATGCTGAGCTATCTGTCTGGCTCCAGGACGTTTAATCTTATCCTATAATAATTTGTAAGTGCCAAGAATTATGGATGTGCAAAAATTCAACAAAACAAATGCCAGGAAATGGTTGCTGTCTGCAGCTTTCAGCGCTAGATGTATTAGAGTAAAAGTGTAACACACAACTATCTGTGCAAATCCGGATATTTGTGTGTTGCATTTTTACTTATTAAATTCAGCACTGAAAGAAGCCAAAAGGCCAGAAAGCAGCGTATGCTAATAAGGATTTATTTTTGAGAGTTCTACTGGCTCTCTGACATAAGCACTATTTAAGACTACTCAGCAGCAGGTGCAAATATATGGTTTCTGACAAGAATATGACAGCATATAAATAAGTTGGTTTCTCTTATTAATACAAATATGATATTAAGTATAAGCAGATAATATATTTGTGCCCTGAGTCTTGTGCAAATAGCCAATGCTGCTTATATTGTCTGTTTTAATTTTAAATCTTTGAATGTTTCAGAGAAAAAAATAGAGGGATAAATGTTACCCATATACTTAGGGGCCTATTTATTAAAGGTCTTGCGGACCTGATCCGACAGTGCGGATTAGGTCCGCAAGACCTCGCTGAATGTGGAGAGCAATACGCTCTCCGTATTCAGCATTGCACCAAAGGCTCACAAGAGCTGCTGGTGAAACGCCGCCCCCTGCTGACACGCGGCAAATCGGCCGCCAGCAGGGAGGTGTCAATCAACCTGATCGTACTCGATCGGGTTGATTTCCGCCGATTCCTGTCCGCCTCATCAGAGCAGGCGGACAGGGTTATGGAGCAGCGGTCTTAAGACCGCTGCTTCATAAATGGTGTTTCTGGCGAGTCTGAAGACTCGCCAGAAACACGGGCCCACAAGCTCCGTTCGGAGCTTGATAAATGGGCCCCTTAGGCTTTGCTGTTGATGCATGTTTAGCAAACAAGGAAATAGCTTGTAATCCCTTATATGGGCTTGATTTATCAAATGTCGAGTGGACATGATTTGCTGTAGTGAGTCATTTCCCCTGGACATCATTGCAGGTGGACAGCATAGGATCTCCATATTTATCATTGCTCAAGCATTTCACCAGAAATGCTTGTGCAATGCTGGCCCCTGCATACTGGCGGCCAATCAACCGCTAGCAGGGGCTGTCAATCATCCCAGTCATATCAGGATGATTTCAATCAGCCACCTTGAAGGTTGTGGACATGTTAAGGGTCAGCGGTCTTATGACTGCTGCTTCTTAACTTTCATTTCAGACCTCTGAAGCGGCAACTGCTGCTTTATATATTGAGCCCATAGCCAAAATCTTTACATGAGAAAATGACTGTTTCTCCAACTGTTGCTTTTCAGACTGAACCAGTTGACTATCTGATCTGGCTTGTTGACCAGAAGAAACAGGTAGAAAATTGTCAAGTGATTAAGAACTGAAGAAACTGTGGAATTTAATAAGTGAATATTGTCTCTGTAAATGTGTCATTCTTGATCGAGAATTTGGTTTGTGATCAGCCAAACAGGACTGGCACATGTTAGGTGTAGGACCATTATTCAGCAAACAGATAATGAAAAAGGAACTTCTAAAAAACTTTTAAAATTGCTGATTGCAATTGAAACAACAATGAAAGTGACGGCTCATCTGTAGCCATTAACATTACAATGATTATAAAACGATAGATTTGTTTTTCTTTGTTTTTTTTAGAGAAATTGTACTGCAAATTTTAAATATAAGTTTACAGAGAAAATTAAGTTTGTGCTCCAACATAAAATTTTAGTATTCTTTACTTTTAACACTAATTTCAATTGATTTCAGTGGAGATGTAGATTGTGAAAATGTTGAGGACACAGGCACACACACGCACATACTCTCACCCCCCCCCACACACACACATGCATACATACACACACTCATGGCCTACACACTTATTTTATAAATTTATTTTTTTTAAAGAATTGTACAACTAAATTTACATTCATGTGTTGAGAAAATTAACTTTGTGCTGAATATATATAATATTGTTTGAATACATAAATACAAAGTTTCCGGCTCGCTGGAAACTAAAGTTAATAAGCAGCGGTCGTAAGACTTGTCTGCCCCCGATTGATTGATAGCCCTGCGGCCGCGAATGTGCAGGGGGCGGCATTGCACAAGCATTTCACAAGAATGTAAGATATCAGGCTGACATTATTCGCTACAGCGTATCATGTCCGCCCGGCATTTAATAAATCTACCCCTTAGCCTCATGTTTGAGGAACTTGTATGTATGTATATAAACTAAATGTATCCTCAGTCTGACATACTGTATCTCTTACACAGGAAGGTGATGACAAAGCCAGAATTACATGCTAGCTATGAGGATGGGCACAATGAAGAAAGAACCTATTATAAAAATCCACAGTTTGACTCCTCATGATACTCTTTAGTAAGATCTGGTAATGTTTATGCAAATATCTCAAATCAGAATGTTCAATTTATGTGAATAATATCTGCTATACTTCTTCAGGTGCTATAACTCAGTGTTTCTAACCCTCAGAACTCTTTTACAGGCCAGATTTTATCAGGATATCTATATTAAAGCTTAAGTCAAGCATGTTAGTGGGTCCTAACGACTGAAAATGAGCAGTGCTCTATGTGTTTATATTTTGCTGTAAATATAAATTGTCAGTTGTACTGCAGCAGCACTCATAAGCTTAGCTTATTGTCTCCATACTCTCTACAATACAAATACTTATGCATGTGGGTGTTCATGATAAAGTGTCATATTATTTGTATGTACTGTGCATGATACATTGTATCAGTAAGGCTACTTATATAACTGGTGAATTCTTTAGACCAAGTCATGATGTTCTCTGCCCATAGAAAATAGTTACACACTACCTTTGGCAACTATCATCCTTGGGTGCATTTATGATAGTATAATTGTATGCTCAATAGATTTATTTTATTTCTGCGTGCTTTAAAGAGACAGAGGCTAATATATATAATAAGTGCTAAAGGAAATGTTCTTTTTCTATATAAGTAATCAAGGTGCTGATGCAGTATTATCTATATAAACCGACAAAAAATGCAGAGTTAGAAGAAAACTGCTTTATTTGTTCATATGTCCTTAATGTGTATTAGAGTGACTTTTTAGTTTGATTGTTATAAGTGAAGGCAATGAAATGTGCAATGTTTTAATTTGGAGAAATAAGGTCAGGTGGCTTTTCTTCGAAAATAATTATGAATAATTTGGTCTAAACAAATATTTTCCTGTACAATTACCTTCTCTTTGGAATCACTTTGCAACACTGCATTTGCATGGTGATATTTGTAAAGGATTGAAACCCTTCCAGAGATTTTTATGTGTCTCCTTTACCACTTTATCTCACAGATAAACCCAACATTATGGTCTACCACTCTACACTATAAGGATTGAACACATAAAATAATAGCCATATCTTGCTGTTTTCAGGCTAGCACTGGTTGTAACAAAGCTTTGTGTATAGAGTTGTAATGGTTGCCCCACTCAATCCCTCTGTGCTTAAAGTTATTGTACAGCTAGAAACCCTATATAAAGTAGAGTGCCATGCTCAAGGGCGCAGTAATATGTAGCTGAGTCTGACCACTTGCTCCTCTTGATGGTTAAAGAAAATGTTTTATGCAGGGAGCTATGGTGAGCACTAAATCGCCCCCTAAACTCTTCAGCCATATTGTTTTCCTTGGATTCATCGTGTAGTAGAAAAGTCAGGGTCCCAGGTAGTTTCTGCTTATACCAGATGAGCACATACTTGGTGCCTGTATAACTGCAATCCAGAGTTATAGTATCTCCCTCATGCACTGTTTTTTCCAGCTCTCTCTGGGTTACATCTGCAGCTGAAATAAAATCTGCCAGGGAAGAAAGATAAGAGTTATTTTTTTTCCGCTTCTGCATATCACCCAGATGATTGTTACACTAATCCCTTTTAATTACTAGCCCTATAAAATACATACATGCCATGCTCCATGAAAACACAATTTGCAAAAACATTTCCCTAACAAGACAACACTATATCATCAGTAACCTGTGAGCCCTTTCTTGCTTATGGCGTAAGGGAGATAGTTTGTGAACTTCCTTATTCAGAACAGCTGCACAACCCTGTAAAGTTAGTTTGCATTACCACACCCAGAGCTGCAAACCAGCTGGGTCTCTAGTGTATAGACAGTGTATAGGCAGTGCATAGGCAGTGTATAGACAGTGTATAGACAGTGTATAGGCAGTGCATAGGCAGTGTATAGACAGTGTATAGGCAGTGCATAGGCAGTGTATAGACAGTGTATAGACAGTGTATAGGCAGTGCATAGGCAGTGTATAGACAGTGCATAGGCAGTGTATAGACAGTGCATAGACAGTGTATAGACAGTGTATAGGCAGTCTATAGGCAGTGTATAGACAGTGTATAGGCAGTGTATAGGCAGTGCATAGGCAGTGTATAGACAGTGCATAGACAGTGTATAGACAGTGTATAGGCAGTGTATAGGCAGTCTATAGGCAGTGTATAGACAGTGTATAGGCAGTGTATAGGCAGTGTATAGGCAGTGTATAGACAGTGTATAGGCAGTGTATAGACAGTGTATAGACAGTGTATAGACAGTGTATAGGCAGTGTATAGGCAGGGTATAGGCAGTGTATAGACAGTGTATAGGCAGTGTATAGGCAGTGTATAGGCAGTGTATAGACAGTGTATAGACAGTGTATAGACAGTGTATAGGCAGGGTATAGGCAGTGTATAGACAGTGTATAGGCAGTGTATAGACAGTGTATAGACAGTGTATAGGCAGTGTATAGGCAGTGTATAGGCAGTGTATAGGCAGTGTATAGACAGTGTATAGACAGTGTATAGACAGTGTATAGACAGTGTATAGGCAGTGTATAGACAGTGTATAGACAGTGTATAGGCAGTGCATAGGCAGTGTATAGACAGTGTATAGACAGTGCATAGGCAGTGTATAGACAGTAGGTCTGATTGTGCTCATTTAGATATTTATTACTTATTTATTACTTGTATCACATCTGGTTCATTACACTGAATATACTAATTTTATTAAATTAATATAGAGGGTTTTATTTAGATCAGAAGGTGACAGTAAAAGACAGAGGATGGGCCCAGATGGACTGCAGCCTATTAACTTTACTGAGAAAGCTACATTGCATTATACTATCATTATTTATTTTGTTGTTTTTTTTGTTTTTGTTTTTTTTTGTTTTCAAACAAGCTTTATTAGTAATATTTTGTCACCAATACAGTAGTAAGAAACATTATTGTACAATATAATTCTTTGAACAAGTGGAGGGTTGGAACATACAGAAGCAAACAGACTCTGTCAGCCCATTAGTATCATAAATCAATAGATAAACAAAAATTAGGGGCAGAATGAATTTCCACCTGACAAGTAGATTGAATGTTCTCATTCCGAAATAAGAAATGTCTGTATTAGTCCTTAGGTCCAAACGTTTTGACAAAGCTTGATAATTTTACATTTTTAATAGATTTAAAATATAAATCAGTTTCGTGATAGTCAAGTTGGAAATGAGCTTATAAAGTAAGTAATAAGCTCAGAAGAGCTCAGAAAATAAAAACGGAGAAAAAAGAGAAGAAAAAAAAAAAAGGAGGAGGGAAAGGGGGGGGGGTTCATCCAGGGAAAAAGGGAGAGGGGAGTTTATTTACTATTCAGTTTCACAGAGGGCAGGCGTATGTGAAGTGAGTGTTGACCTGCTTATTGATGGCCATTAAGGTGCTGTGCCATTCCAAATGGCTAACATCATCTCATGTGTTGCGGGCTTTTTAATTTTCATGTAATGTAGTTTCTCCAAATTCAGCAGGTCTTCCACCGCGGCTTGCCATTCATCAAGGGTTGGAATCCGTGAGCACTTCCACCCCTGAGGAATAAGCCTTTTGGCTCCAGTCAGCATAATCAGCATAAGTGCCCTAGTAGGGTCATCCCTGACCTTGGGCAAGCGTAGAAGTAGCAAAGTTTCAGGTGTATTAGGGATAGAAATCTGTAGCTTACTAGACATGTCTCCGAACACAGCCGTCCAGTAGTCCTGTATTCTGGGGCATGCCCACCAAATGTGAAGGAGCGTGCCAGGGCAACCACAGCCCCTCCAACATAGGGAGCTCGCTGCCGGAAAGAGTCTATGTAATTTTTCCGGAGTATAGTACCACCTAGTCAAGAATTTGAGGTGGATCTCTTGTACAACCGCCGAAACAGAGGATCGTTTAGTCAAAGTAAACGCTTTAAACCATTCATCCACATCGACGTATACGTAGGTAACTGTAATCCTGGTGGCAGGAGCAGGAGTTTATATACCTTAGATATCAACCGCCTAGGCGGAGTGTGTTCCACACAGAGGGCCTCAAATGGAGTGAGCTCTCTGCCAAAACTCCCTCTGCATTTGTGGTGTCTCAGATAGTGTGAGAGCTGATGATATCTGAGCCAGGATTGGAAAAGCTCCCCGTGGCGCCCAGATAACTCATTCAACGTCCGTAGTTTTCCTGCATCTAGTGCGAAATGCAATATGCCATCGCGGAGACTGTAGCTAGTGCCCAGACGAGAACCCAAGACATGATATGGAAGCTCAGGGTTCTCTATAATTAGGACCATCGGGGAGTAGGTCGATGAGATTTGGGTGCTAGTTGCAATCACTCTATCCCATTCCTGAAAGGTTGTGATAGTTAAGTGGTATTTGTGAATTATTTTAGGGCGGCTCTGTGCGGGGATCCACGCCAAAGCGCAGACGTTGAGTCGTTTGAATATTTGACCGTCGAGTCTAACCCATTGTTTATGTGGCATGTTTCGAGACCACTCAACTAGTCTTTGCAATAGTATGGCTCGTCTATATTTAGACAGATCAGGGAACCCCAATCCCCCCCTCTCATGGGGGAGGTATAGAGTCTTTCTAGAGACCCTGGGTCTCGTGCCGTGCCAAACAAACTGCTCCAGAGAGCGTTGTAGTTGTACAAGAAAGTCACTCGGTAGTGATATAGGGACATTATGTATAATATGCGCGGCAGGATATTCATTTTAATCAAACTGATCTTTCCCAACCACGACAGCATTTTATTTTTCCAGGATGATAAATCAGTAATTAGATCCCGCCTCAAAGTTAAATAATTGTTTTTAAATAGATCAGTCAGGTTAGCAGTCAGGTAAATCCCCAGATATTTTTATCTGGTAGAGGCCAAAGAAATTTTATGATTTAATACTAAAGATTGAATATGTTCTCTGGGGGTATTAATGTTTAGCATCTCGGACTTAGATAAATTTAGGTGGAAGTTGGAGAGATTTCCGTACAGTTCTAATTCGCGTAGGAGTTCCGGGACTGAAGTCTCCGCGTTAGTGAGGGTATAAAGAATATCATCCACATAAAGCACCTGTTTGATTTCAATGTCACCCACACCAACTCCCGTGATCTTTGGATTCTTTCTAATTGTTTGCGCCAGCGCCTCAATAGATAACGCAAAAAGGAGTGGTGACAGAGGGCACCCCTGCCTGGTCCCATTCGTAATTTTGAAAGCATCCGATAACGTGCCATTTACCCGAACCCGGGCATTTTGGGTGAGTAAAGAGCGAATGTCATATTTATGAAAGAATCCCCAAAATTCATTGCTTTCATGACTCGACGCAGAAAAAGCCAATCGACCCGGTCGAAGGCCTTCTCCGCGTCGGTCGAAAAAAGAACCATTGGAATACCCACGTTTTGAGCGTGGCTGATCAGTTGTATCACCTTGTTGATGTTATCTCGCGCTTCTCGACCAGGTATAAAACCAACCTGGTCAGAGTTAATTAGAGCAGGGAGAAATTTATTAAGTCTTCTTGCCAAAATCTTAGCAAAGACTTTTATGTCCGAATTAAGTAACGAGATTGGGCGGAAATTGGCTGGAGAGGTAGGGGGCTTGCCCGGCTTGGGTATGACCGCAATATGAGCTTCCAACAATGAGCCCGTAAGCGTGGGGTTATGAATGAGCGAGTTGAACAGCGCCAGCATATGGGGGCCCAAAGCATCCAGGAAAATCCCGTAATACCTGGGGGTAAACCCATCCGGATCAGGACTCTTCCCGCCAGGGAAATCTTTTATAGCCTGGGAGAGCTCCTCCATGGAAATAGGGGCATCAAGAGAGTCCCTGTCCATGTCATCTAGTTGTGAAAGGTTTATTGAGGCTAAGTAGTCATCTATCTCCGCATGCCTGCACAATGTAGCATTAGCCCTGTGTCCGTCCTCTTGCATGGGAGAGATATTGTACAACTTATTGTAGTAAGTATGGAAGAAGTGTGCTATCTGCCTGCTGCCTTTCAGTATTGCGCCATCAGTGCCTTGTATGTAATGAATATATGATTTTAGTTGCTGCCTCCGTATACTTCTAGCTAATAATTTGCCTGGTTTATTGCCTCCCTCGTAATAGTGTTGTTTTGTAGCTATCATCTTGCGGTGCAATGCCTCCAATTGATATTTTCGGAGTAATTTTTTAGCGTCTTCTAAGGTCGTATAAACCTCCTTATTTGTAGGGTCACGTTTATGTATAGTTTCAAGCTGTGTAATGTTATCTAATATCTGTTTATGCTTCTGATTTTCATTCTAACCAGCCGTGCCTTGTGCTTGAGGAATATGCCATGGATGACACATTTATGTGCCTCCCAAAAGGATGTTAGTGATGTGTGCGAAGGGTCATTGTGTGATAGATAGTCTGAGAGGGAACTCTGCACATCTGCTTTAACTTCTGGGTTCTCTAGAAGAAATTCATCTAGCCTCCATATATAAGCTGTGGAGGGTATGTCAGGCCATTGTATGTTACAGGTGAGAGGGGCATGGTCTGACCATGTAATTGGGCCTATTGTGGAATTACTAACCATATCCAATCCAACCGAATCAAACAGAAAGTAATCTATACGAGAATACTTGTTATGAGGTGGTGAAAAATAAGTGTAGTCTTTATCTGCCGGATGTACTGCTCTCCAAACATCATGGAGCTGTAAGTCTGCTATGGTTGTTTTGATAGATTTAATAGTTTTACTAGGTATGCTGGATGAACCATTAGAAGTGTCTATACTCGCATCAAGTGGTGAGTTGAGGTCTCCTGATAGGAAGACCGGCCCTTTAGCTAGATCCAGAACAAGCTTCGCTACTTTTTTAATAAAGTGGTGTTGTTCTAGGTTTGGTGCGTACAGTGTGGCTAACGTCAGAGGGTGGTCATATAGTGTGCCTGTCAGGAGTAAGAATCTGCCGTCAGGGTCTTTCTCAACATGAGTGATTTTTAGAGGGACAGACTGGTGAACCAGAATGCCCACCCCACCTTTTTTAGTGTTACCCGAGGCAAATACTGCCGTGGGATATTGTCTAGGGTTCCATTTTGGCTCCTTGCCCTTCCGAAAGTGAGTCTCCTGAAGGAAAATTATGTGACTGTGTAACTTACTGAGTTCTCTCATAGCTATCGATCTCTTGCCCGGATCATTAAGACCCTTCACATTAATCGTGGTAATATTTAGACTATGAAGAGTAAATCTACTTTGCGAGGGGGCCATCTTTATGCAGGTGGAATAGGGGAGAGTTAAGGGGTGGGAAGGGGAAGAGAAAAAAAAAGGGGGGGGGGGTTGAAAGAGAGAATCTGTTAGAACTAAATGCAAGTTTTTAAGAAAACAAAAAAGAAGAAAGTTATTACTTAAGAGTATTCAGATAGTGAAAGGAAGTGAAGAATAGACTTTAAGATCAGGAAAATAAGAACCTCCGAAAGAAGGAAACAACAACTGCTCGAGCCGTTAAGATAAACCACTCGTTCAGTTGGAGAGGTAAGATAGGGAAAGTAATCCATTGGCAAATACAATCTTTATTATATTATTAGAAGTTTTCCCAGACCTAGGAGTTCCTAGGTCGTAGGAGCGTTTTGAATATGGCACCAGGGGTTAAAGGAGGGGGTAAGGGCCTAGATAAGGGGATTGATAGGAGAAATTGGATGAAAGTGGGAGGGGTAAGCGAAAGTGGGAGAGGCTGTGTGGGAGGAGGGGGGAGGAAGGGGGGAAAAAGGGGAGGAAGGAAGAAGGGAGGAAGAAAGTGGGAGAATAAAGGAGGAGGAAAAGTGAGGGAGAAGGGGGTAGTGGGAACGAGGGAAAGGGGATAGGGAAGACAAAGGAGAGGAGGGGAAAGATAGTGAGGAATAGGGAGGGGGGGTGTAGTGATGAGGAGATGTGGAAGGGGGAGAGAAATAGAGGGGTGCGGGGAAGGGGGGTGGAGGAGGAAGGGAGGGAGGTAGATAAAGGAGGAAATAAGGAGGGGAAAAGGAGGTAAAAAGCGAGAAGGAGGTGGGAGAGGCTGTGTGGGAGGAGGGGGAGGAAGGGGGGAAAAAGGGGAGGAAGGAAGAAGGGAGGAAGAAAGTGGGAGAATAAAGGAGGAGGAAAAGTGAGGGAGAAGGGGGTAGTGGGAACGAGGGAAAGGGGATAGGGAAGACAAAGGAGAGGAGGGGAAAGATAGTGAGGAATAGGGAGGGGGGGTGTAGTGATGAGGAGATGTGGAAGGGGGAGAGAAATAGAGGGGTGCGGGGAAGGGGGGTGGAGGAGGAAGGGAGGGAGGTAGATAAAGGAGGAAATAAGGAGGGGAAAAGGAGGTAAAAAGCGAGAAGGAGGTGGGAAGGCAAGAAATGCAGGTGAGAGGAGAGGGGGAGGAATGAGCAGGGGAAACTCAGTAATATGTTGAAAATCATATTCAGAAACAGTGCTTAATTGAGCGAAACAAAAACATATTTAAACATTGACATTGTTGCATAGATTTGTCCGTATCAATGACACGAGTCAGAAACATATATAAACTTTGAACAATAGAAATACACCAATAAACATTGAGGTATTAGAATACACTCTAAACTATGAATCAGTATACTCTGCATGACCCATAGGGAAGGGATAACATCATCCTTCAAATCATTTTCTCCAGAAGAGGATACTGAGTTGGGTCATGCTAATGGCTTAGCAAACTGTTCCGGAAGACTATATGTGTTAATGTTCCCTACATTGTGTGTTAGGAAGGGGGGAAAGGGGAAGAGGGAGTGGCGAAGGGGTGGTGTAAGGGAAGGGGAGGGAGGGGGGTGTGGGAGGGGGGTGGGTTGGATAGGTAGAAGGGGAAAAAGGGAGGGGAAAAGAAGGTAGGGCGAGGAAAAGAGGGAAGAGGGACAGGGAAGCTGGAGGGGGGGAGGTGGGAGGGGGGGAGGGAAGACAATGGAAACTTGGCAATATATTATAACTTATGTACTGAGATAATACCTAACTGAGTAAAACATAAACATTTTTAAACAATAACCTTGTTGCATAGATTTTTCCGTGTCAGTGGCACGAGACAGAAACATATATAACTTTTAAGCATCGGGGATGCAACAATAAACAATGAAACATTAGGAGTTAGTCTGACCATGGGTCCTTACACTCAGCGTGACCTATATAATGAAAAGGGGTACCATCACCCCTCAGATCACTAAATCAGAAAAAGAAAAAAGGATACAGGACTGCATCATATCAACAGCTCATCAAACTGTTCCAGCAGATTGTATGTGCAGATGTCGATATTGAGCTGTCCGAGTCTACTGCCCGTGGAATTCTGTTGCTGTCTACCAGCAGGTTGTCTAGGAAGGCCTGGGCGTCAGTTCCAGGATGAAAGATTGTTGTTTTGTTATTTCATGTGGCGATGATAGACACAGGAAAGCCCCATCTGTTTGGAATCTTGTTAGCTTTCAACTTTGCTGTTATGGGGGTCAGTTCCCTTCTATTCATCAGGGTAGCTGGTGAAAGGACAAAGAAAATCTGTAGGTTCTCCCCTGCATGTTGAACCTGTTGCATGGTGCGTGCACATTGGAGTATCTCTTCTTTATCTTTGAAATTTAAGAAGCGGACTATTATGTCTCTAGGGGGTGCCTTGAGAGGTGGTTTTGCCCGCAAGGCCCTGTGAGCACGTTCTAATGGTAGTTCAGGGGATGTTGGTGTGTTTTTAAGTGTGCAGAACAAACTCTGCAGGTACCCTTCAATAGCTGGGGGGTGGACTGTTTCCGACACTCCTCTGATTCTTAAATTATTGCGGCGCCCCCTGTTGTCCAGGTCTTCCATTTTTTCAGATAAAAATTGTATAGTTTCAGATTGTTGCTGGATCTCTACTTGCATCTGCGTTACTGAAGTGTTGGTTTCAGCTTGTTTTGTCTCAAATTGCGACAGTCTGGTGTCAAGTGAATTAATGTACTTTTTGAGATCATTAAACATGTCGCGCATTTCTTTTACTGCATTTCTAATGTCCTCTTTTGAGGATAAATGCTGTAGATCCCCTCTTGTTATATAGTGTGCAGTCTGCATGTCTGTTGTTTGCTGGGATGGCTGTGTAAGTTCAGGTTCCATGTCACCTGCGTGTGCTGGGATGGTCTGTTCAACCTGCTTTAGATATCCACTTAAGGTACAAAGTGGAGTGCCTTTATCTGGTTTATTTAAATGCTTCTTGCAAGGCATATCTGAGTGGTCTCCTGCCTGAAGATGCACTCTTTTTTCTTTTTCTTTCTTTCTGTGTTATTAAATTAATCTGCCTGTCTGCCCAAATGTTACAGCATATGGGGGACTCATCAGTTTTTATTTTGTCTTGGGAGCGATGTTTTAACTTTTTATTTTCTATTTTCTACCCCCATGCGCCTCATACACTTGCTGACCTGTTAATATTAAGTACACAGCTTGATTCTCTTAATGTGCAAAAGTATTATCCAGGGCCACTCGCCCCACTCCTCTTACTCTCCTTCTGTTAGAAAGGAAATAAACTTTTGATAGACCCAGTAGAGTGTTAGAGAATGTTCAGTGTTTATTTGTAAAGTCTATAAGACAGTAGTATAAATCCGGGTGTCATAAAGGATTTGCTTTTTCTGGCCTCTCTTCTCTTAATCACCTTTTATGCCCTCTTTATTTATTTATAGCTGCAGCTAGCTAGCGAAATGGAGAGCTGTGCTTTGTTGCTACTCAGTATACTGCGGTTGTAAGGGAGCAGGCGAGGCTAGCTCTAAATCAACAATTATGCCGTGTGATGGGGTGTATGAGACCGTGTCGTTGTTTCACTGCTGCAGTGCTGAGGCGTGCATGTGCTTATGGCGGAGTGTGTATACTGTGGGTATTGTGTGCGGCTTCGTTGTGCAAGCTTTCAAACGGATATCTTACCCGAATGCCAAAAGTGTAGGTAGACCTCCTCACGCTCCTTACTTGCGGTCGCTTGTTTATTGTAGGCTCCGGTCAGACGTACGGTAATCCCCCACAGTCAGTGCGCCTCCAAGATTTCAGGCCCCAGGCTTCGTGCCAACACAGGCCCCCACCACTCCGATTCTTTTTTTGCGTGCAAAGAAAGATAAACAGGTTAAAAATTATAGAGATCTGTCAGGCAGGATGTTAGTCCAAGTTATCCCTCAATTTTTAGGGAAAATAAATTAGGAAAGTGCCATTTTTATTTGATTATATTGCCAAAGGATTCAGGAGCTTATTCAGTGCACAGCCATTCACCTGCGTGGCCAAGCTCCGCCCCTATTTTGTTGTTTTTTTATGTAAAATACCATTTTGTTTTTCTGTAGCCGATGTACTCAAACTCATTTCTGGTTTGGAGAATTTGCAGCATAATTATAGAATTTGACTTCCAAACTTTCCAGGGAGCATGGGAAAGCATAATTTTGAAGGCCATTTTGTATGGCTTCTTCTTAGGTTGGTAAGGGCTGGAGTCTGACTATTTAATCAGACTATTCTGTAAAATCCATGGTGCTTTCAGTCATTAGCCTAAGGTCTCCCACTGCTTTTTAATGTCTTACATTATCGAGTATCTGGATGGTGTAGTTAGTTATAACACCTGCCAATGTAGGAACCTTTTCTTGGTTAACCTTTCCCCTTTTGTAACAGGGTCAGTAGGTTGAGGACTCTCTGCTGCCCATCAGTATATTGAATAAAAAATCCTTCCTAATTTTCCATTATGATGCTTGTGTGGTTATTTCTATATTATTGATATTTTAAATATTTTAAGTGAAAATTAAGGTGTGAGAATTTTATACCCTGGAGATCATCACATTTCATTCTTGTAAAATTCTTGTTAAGCCTAATTTTAGTGTTCTTTATCATCACTAGGGCATGACAAAAATACAGGGGATAAATGCAGTGCAAGTATCAATATTTTACTATTAATATCATCAGGCAGCAGAACAAGAACAATATATTAGCACTTAAATACCCTTTGTATATGGTAGTTTAAACCTGGACATTATAATTGACATTTCCTCTTAACCAGTGCTTGTAACTCTAGAATACATTTTTTGGCCTTATAAACATTTTTTTAGATATCATTGCAACCAAAACTACTGTTGAGTCATAGATACAGGAAAAAATATGGTATTTCATATTACAGGAACACTTTTAATATTTAATATCATCTTGGCTATAATATCTTAATTAAGAAGCAACAGCTGTCTGAGCAGAAGCATTTGGCTAACATTTACCACACCTCCATGACTCATAAGATAACAAAAATATGTTGTCCAATAGTTAACTTTCCAGAGGAAGTCACCTGGGGTGTTTGCCAACACAAAAGAGACCTTTTGTCCCTACTCAAAAGAGTGGAGTCCCATTGTCTAAGATTTTGTTTATACTTGTAATGTCAAAGATACTATGTTGTAGTATGCAATAATTTAAATGAATCACAACTGCTGAGAGTATAGGATTTGTAGCAAGGTTTAAACTGGATAATAACATGAATTACTAAAAGAAGTAATGTCAGAATCCGAGTATAAACTTAGCAATTTGTTATAGGGATAAATAGCATTAGATATTTCTATAGCTGTCTCGAGTAAATGAATACTGGAGGAACAACAGAAAAACCGTGTCTATAACCAGAGAAAAAAATGAAACAGTGTTAACACAACAAAAATAGCTACTATGTCAAAATAGACCTCACCCACAATAGATCACAAAATATGAGTAAATTTGGGTAGGAGATATTGTATCAAAGATAGCAGCTTGTAAGAAGGCATGCGGTTACTGAATGTACCTGGAAGGTAAACAAAGTTTTGGAGAATTGTAGAGGAATCTCACAGCTTGAAGCGGAGAAGCGGTTGCAGCGCTGGTGCCGAACAGGTTGGCGTGTGACGTCACAGCTCCACGATGCAGGGCGGAAGAATCAGCTGAATGGAGCAAGCTGACAGCAACGGCTGGACAAAGAGTCAATCTGGTATCAAGAGAGGTAGGCTGGTTTCAGCAGGAGGAGTTGGTGAATCCGGAAAGGTAGATATTAGGTTGAAATCCCAAGAGGTAACAAAATACTAGAGCTCAGTTTGAATCACACTATGGTTAGTGGAAAACAATAACAAGCAAAGTGGAGAGGGGGGAGGAGGCTTAAATAGCATAGCAGGTGAATTGATCAGACAATTAAAGGCATATTCTCAGTAAAAGTAACAGGTTGTTGTTAGGCAATATGTAATCGTGACAGGATGCTCCCCCAAATGAGCCACTCCGTGGATCAGGGATGAGGACGATCTGGATTCCGCTGATGGAAGCGCGAGATGAGTCTGGGGGCAGAAATATTAACAGCCGGCTCCCAAGAGTCATGTTCTGAAGTGTAGCCTTTCCAACTTATCAGATACTGTAAGTTACCCCGATACATTCTAGAGTCAAGTATGGATTTAACCTCATATTCAATGTTGGGATCAATGGAAACAGGAGGTATATATTGGCGTGAAGTGGCATCTCGTACAGATCGGTAGGGTTTCAGTAGGGAAACATGGAAGGTAGGGTGTATTTTCAGAGTGCTGGGTAACTGTAAACGAACTGCATTCTCATTTATGATTTTGATTATCTGAAAAGGACCAATGAATAATGGTGAAAGTTTCTTGCTAGGAGTATTGAGATGCAAGTTTTTGGTTGACAGCCAAACTAGATCTCCAAGGGAGTAATGTGGTGGAGCCATCCTTCTTAAGTCGTAATAATGTTTCTGTTTGGTTTTAGCTTGTTCAATAGCGGTGCTGACTTTTGCAAAGTTGGAAGTGATGGAACTTGTTAGATCACTGATATATGGTAGTGAACTGATTTGGGGTAGTAGTTGAAATGTTGGATGGAATCCATAGTTAATGAAGAATGGAGTCTGGTTGGTTGTGGAATGTACTGTGTTGTTGAAGGTAAATTCAGCATAGGGCAGGTGTTGAGACCAAGAGTGTTGGTCGGAATGACAGTAAGACCTTAGGAATTGTTCGATGCTTTGATTAGACCTTTCAGTCTGACCATTAGTCTGAGGGTGATAAGAGGTTGAAAGTCTTTTGTCAATACTGAAAATCTTGCAAAATTCCATCCAGAGAGAACTAGTAAACTGCGAGCCACGGTCTGTTAAGATCCGTCGAGGGAGACCATGAAGTCTGAAGACGTGTAGTAGGAGCAAATGTATAGTTTCGGCAGCAGTAGGTAGCTTGTGGTAGGGTATGAGATGTATCATCTTACTGAACAAGTCAACCACGACAAGGATAGTAGTATTATTGAAGGATATGGGGAGATCAACGACATAATCCAAGGCTATGTCTGCCCAAGGTCGTGTTGGAGTGGGTAAAGGCATGAGTAACCCATAGGGCCTATGTTTCGATCTTTTAGTGGTAGCGAACACTGAACAGGTGTTAATGTACTTCGTTATGTCGGTATTCATATCAGGCCACCAATATCTCCTTTTAATAAGCTCCTGTGTCTTGTGGATTCCGGTGTGTCCAGCGAATAAGGATTCATGAGCGGAATGTAATATCAAATCTCTGATAGAAGGGGGTACATATAACTTCTCATCAAAGTAATAAAGGGAATCCTGTTTCATTTGTAACTGTTGAAGAGGCTTAGTTTGATCTTTATGTTGTTCTTCTCTTAGGAATGGAATAGAATCAATGAGAAACAACAGGTATTTGTTCTCGGGAATTACAGATTCTTTTGGAAGAGAGAGATCCGAAGGAGTAGGCAGGCGTGACAGAGCGTCTGCCTTCTTGTTCTTAGTAGCTGGTCTGTAAGTGATAAGGAAATCAAATCTGGAGAAATACAGATTCCAACGAACATGTCGAGCAGTGAGGGTTTTCGTACATTTTAGGTACTGTAAATTCCTATGATCAGTATACACTATGGTTGGATATGTCACTCCCTCAAGGAGATGACGCCACTGTTCAAAGGCAACCTTGATAGCCAGTAACTCTTTATCACCCACAGGGTAGTGCAACTCAGGAGCCGTCAAACATCTTGAATAAAAAGCTACGGGATGTAGAGGTTTCTTTAGGCGTTCTCTTTGTGAAAGAACAGCTCCAATAGCATAATCGGAGGCATCGACCTCCAATACGTATTGGAGTTGGTTATTTGGGTAGCGTAATATAGGTGCAGAGGTGAATTTTTGTTTTAGGAGATCGAAAGCCTTTTGGGAGTCAGCAGTCCAGAGGAACTTAATGTTTGATTTTGTGAGGTTGGTAAGTAGTTTGGCAATTGCTGCGAAATTGTTTATAAATTTTCGGTAAAAATTTGCAAAGCCTAGAAAGCTTTGTACCTGTTTCTTATTACTTGGCTCTGGCCACTGTCGAATGGTAGTGATTTTAGAGTCGTCCATCTGTATGCCAAATTCCGAAATCTGATAACCAAGAAAGGTGATCTGTTTTGTATGAAATATACATTTTTCGGCTTTAGCATATAAAGAATGAGAGCGTAAGCGTGATAATACCTGTCTGACGTGTTTTGTGTGTTCTTCTAGTGTTTTTGAATAGATCAAAATATCGTCAAGATAGATCACAATATAGGTGTCAAGAATATCTTTAAAGATATCGTTAATAAAGTGTTGGAAGGTTGCCGGGGCGTTGCAGAGACCGAATGGCATGACGGTGTATTCGTACAAGCCGTAGCGAGTACGGAACGCCGTCAGCCATTCGTCTCCAGCCCTCATACGAACGAGATTATACGCACCTCGCAGGTCAAGTTTAGTGAAGACCTTGGCACCTTCCAAACACTCAATTAGCTCTGGGATAAGGGGCAAAGGATACCGGTTTTTAACAGTAACCTTGTTCAGCTGTGGTAGTCCACTATGGGTCTTAAACTGCCATCTTTATTTTTTACAAAAAACATACCGGCAGCAGCGGGGGAAGTAGATGGTCTGATGAATCCCTTCTCTAGATTTTCCTCAATATAGGATTTTAAGTGTTCCAGTTCAGGTTTAGACAACGGGAACACATGACCGCAGGGTATGGCTGCACCTGGAAGTAAATCAATAGGGCAGTCATAGATACGATGCGGCGGTAGGTTTTGGGATTCTTTTTTACTGAAAACATCTATAAATTCGGCATAAACATTTGGTATCTCTATATCAGTGGAGATTTGAGGTGGTTGTAAAAGCAGAGTAGGGTAGCAAGTTGATAAGCAGTAATCAGAATTAAGCTGTACAGTGAGATTGGACCATGATATCAGAGGGTTATGTAATTTTAACCATTGTAGGCCTAGAATAAGAGGGAAGACGGGGGATGTAATGACATCAAAGGAAATGTACTCCCTATAGTGGTCTGGTGTGGATAGGAGTAGTGGTATTGTTTCGTAAATTACCGGTCCAGAGGACAAAACCTCCCCATCAATTCCCCTTAAAGGTACAGGAGCCTTTTTTTTTATAAGTGGAATTTTATTTTTTGTGGCAAAACACACATCAATGTAAGAGGCAGAAGCACCAGAGTCAATTATCCCTGAAACGTTCACTCAAAGTTGATCCCACTGCAAGAGAAGGCATAAGTTACAGTAGCTTGCAGAGTTTGATACAGCGTTTAAGGAATAAAAGGGATGGGAGTTCTTACCCTTATTCTGTTTTTGGAGAATGGGACAGGCTTTGACAGTATGCTCTTCTGATGCACAGTACATGCATAAATTCTGGGAGCGCCTTCTTAACTTTTCTTGGTTGCTTAAAGGGCCTTTAAGAAAACCAATTTCCATAGGTTCAGTGGTGTTTTTAACATGAGAGTGTGTAGGTAAAGAAGGGTTTTGTTTCTTATGTGTTGACTCATGATAAACTTTCTCGTGTTGTCTTTCCCTAAGCCTTCTGTCAATACTGATACTGAGATTAATTAGTTCCTCCAAAGTGTGAGGAATTTCAATGCGAGAGAGTTCATCTTTAATAGATTCTGACAAACCCAATCTAAACTGGTTTTTTAGCGACAAATTATTCCATTGGGTGTCAGTAGCTAGCCTCTTAAAGTCTGCAATATAATCTTCTACATCCCTTCTTTTCTGCTTAAGAGAGCGCATTGCAGTTTCAGCGGTTAGTTGTTTGTAAGGGTCATCATAAAGCTGACCAAGGGTAGAAAAGAAGGAATCTAGAGAGTTAAGTATATCATCGTTTGTCTCCAGAAAGGAATTAGCCCAGCTTCTGGGTTCTGCTCTTAAATAGGAAATGGTAGTCATCACCTTAACTCTGTCAGTGGGATATGTGTATGGTTTTAGTGCAAACAGCAAAAGGCAAGAGTTTTTAAAATCTCTAAATTGTTTTCTATCCCCTGAGAATATATCTGGGAGACTAACTTGTGGTTCCTGAAAACGAGGTCTACTATCTACAAAGTCTTTAATATAAGTTTTCAGTCCCTGGTTTTCTTGTTTGAGGGTATTGAGGCCATCAGTTAAAGCATCCACTTTTTGAGAGAGAGTTTGTATCTGAGTAGTCATCTCAGCTGGATCCATGTTTTAAAGGCTTGTTATTCTGTAATGTCAAAGATACTATGTTGTAGTATGCAATAATTTAAATGAATCACAACTGCTGAGAGTATAGGATTTGTAGCAAGGTTTAAACTGGATAATAACATGAATTACTAAAAGAAGTAATGTCAGAATCCGAGTATAAACTTAGCAATTTGTTATAGGGATAAATAGCATTAGATATTTCTATAGCTGTCTCGAGTAAATGAATACTGGAGGAACAACAGAAAAACCGTGTCTATAACCAGAGAAAAAATGAAACAGTGTTAACACAACAAAAATAGCTACTATGTCAAAATAGACCTCACCCACAATAGATCACAAAATATGAGTAAATTTGGGTAGGAGATATTGTATCAAAGATAGCAGCTTGTAAGAAGGCATGCGGTTACTGAATGTACCTGGAAGGTAAACAAAGTTTTGGAGAATTGTAGAGGAATCTCACAGCTTGAAGTGGAGAAGCGGTTGCAGCGCTGGTGCCGAACAGGTTGGCGTGTGACGTCACAGCTCCACGATGCAGGGCGGAAGAATCAGCTGAATGGAGCAAGCTGACAGCAACGGCTGGACAAAGAGTCAATCCGGTATCAAGAGAGGTAGGCTGGTTTCAGCAGGAGGAGTTGGTGAATCCGGAAAGGTAGATATTAGGTTGAAATCCCAAGAGGTAACAAAATACTAGAGCTCAGTTTGAATCACACTATGGTTAGTGGAAAACAATAACAAGCAAAGTGGAGAGGGGGGAGGAGGCTTAAATAGCATAGCAGGTGAATTGATCAGACAATTAAAGGCATATTCTCAGTAAAAGTAACAGGTTGTTGTTAGGCAATATGTAATCGTGACAATACTTTAGTGAATGGAATTACAAACAAATGTGCCCTCACTCACATGTTAATGAGATGCCTGCTGGTCTAAGTGACCAACTGAGACACTCCCTAACATAAACAAAACACATTTGTTTGGGAAGGAAATGTAAAAAGTTAAAGGTTAAAATGGTATATAAGAATTAGACTTGTGCATGATAGAAAAATTTGTTTCGGTTCAGTTCGGATCGATTCGGATTTTGTCGAATTTTGGTTCGGATCGATTAGAATTCGGAAAAATTTGAATCAATTTGTTTCGGATTTGTTTCGGATTCGAATAAATTTGGCTGGATTCGGTTCGATTCGGTTCGGAAATTCGGAATTTCGGTATGTGTTAGGTGGGATATGCTGTGTATTAGACTAGTATTATGTACTGTATATTAGGTGTAACCCATAGCAGAGTGATATAACTTAATATACTGTACAATACTAGTGTAATCCATTGCCATCCAAATCTACCGAATAAATCCGAACTAATTCGTATTTATTCGTAGATTCGGCACTATTTTAATTTGGAAATTCGAATCGATCCGAATCTCTGAATTTACAGAATTTGGCCAAATTTACAAATTGATCCGAAACGAATCGCACATATCTAATAAGAATTGGTACATAAAATTGTGATAAATACTGTCCAAATAAAGTACCACATATCTGAATGTATAGATAAATTAAATGTGTAAGGAAGTACATGTAAAATGACCAGTATTGCATTATGTGTATATAATAATCACATGTTTTAAATGTATAAATAAGTTAAATAGGAAGGGAAGATATATATATATATTTATATTTATATTTATATATATATATATATATATACATATGTGTAATCAGGATCATATACATATATATATATATATATATATATATATATATATAGTATGATCACAAAACCCTTAGTTGTTACCTAAAAAAAAAAATGATACACTCTAAAAGGCTTACACACATGAAACCCAAATTAATAATTGTTTTTAAAATACTGGAGAACTGCCCCTTCCAGTAATGCATAAAAAGATATTGATAAATATATATGCATGCATATAAGTGGGCATGGATGTGTGTATGTATATGTGTGTATATATATGCATGTGTATGTATATATATATATATATATATATATATATATATATATGTATTATGCAAAACAGAATGAGAAGCAGTCTGCCAGGAACGAACAGCAGCATCAATAGCTTGTTCTATGGCCCGGTTGCCACCTGGTAGTAGCTTCTTTCTGCCCAATTGTGCTTTTTACAGAGGAAAACTTTCCTGTAGTATATGAGTCTGATCCCGCTGACATGGTCAGTCCAGCCCCGAAATACCAGGCAATTCTCCTCTGAACAAGGAACATAACAACCCCAGACAATCGTTTTGGCCTCCTTTGGGCCTCGTCAGTGAGGTGCAGCCATATCCCTCTAAGCACATTGGGCAAGGAGTCCTCGTCTGGTTTCCCCCATCACCCTATGGGAGACTATCCCCAGGGTCATATTTACATATGCAAAACAGAATGAGAAGCAGTCTGCCAGGAACGAACAGCAGCATATGTGTAATCAGGATCATATATATATATATATATATATATATATATATATATATATATATATATATATTATGATCACAAAACCCTTAGTTGTTACCTAAAAAAACAAAAGATACACTCTAAAATGCTAAGGCATACATTGCTTACACACATGAAACCCAAATTAATAATTGTTTTTAAAATACTGAAGAACTGCCCCTTCCAGTAATGCATAAAAAGATATTGATAAATATATGCATGCATATAAGTGGGCATGGATGTGTGTATGTATATGTGTGTATATGTATGCATGTGTATGCATATATATATATATATATATATATATATATATATATGTGTATTATGTATATATATATATATATATATATATTTTATATATATATATATATATATATATATATGAAAGATAAATTCTAAGAAAGATAAAATATAGGAAAGTTATATAAGTTAATTTTTATGGCACAACTCACCATCGCCATCTTGTGAGCAGTTAGTAAAAATACAGTCAGCTATACTTAACATTGGGTGCATTATTCCCAAAAAGTTAATTAGTATTCATCCAATCACAGCATTACAGATCTTCACACATCAGTGAATGGGTGTTAGAGATAAGGGCGGAGTTACAATTCAGGATAAATTGGGTCACAGGACACACACAAAAAACTCTGGGTTGCATAAAAGGAGGCTTGAAGCTATGTCCAAAATTTCCCTGAAAGAGAACTTTTGAATCCTGGTGGTACCCATCTCATATTTTTGGTATCCTTGGAAATTATTGCCTGTTTTTCCTGTGGACTAAGAGGTTTTGTGGGACCGGATGCATAGGAAACACACAGCTTGACAAGTGATAATCCAGGGCTCGGAGGAGCAAACATTTGGGGAAGTATAAAAAGTCTTTACTTACATTTAAGCAGTTATTGCATTTAAGATCCTTATTAAAATTTGTATTAGATAATTATAGGCCCAATTTTTATATGTACTTACCCCTATAGTCTGGGTTATATTTGTTTAGGAATCCAATTTGCCTAACAATACAAGAAATCCTTTCATAGATATTGTGTAGTTAAATTTTAGCTTGCTATAATGAGAGCTCCGGGTTTTATATTTAAATATATTTAATTTTGTTATATTATATTCCTAAGGGTGAGACTTGTTGAGGCATCATAAAGGTTTTTAATTGTTTACTGGTTATAGACATTCCTTCTGAATCTGATTAATTGCTATAAATTGCTAAGTATCCGTATATAATTTTAATGGTAATATTTGGCTAAGATTGTATTAAATAACCATTGTTAGTAACGCATATTGCATAATTGGTTTGTGCTGATTTATTTTACCTTGTTATAGACTTCACTGTTACATTTGTACCTATAGGGTTAAAACGAAGTGTAATAGCATATTTTATTTCATAGTGTATCAGAGAGTTTGTTTTGTGTATAATTAAATGGTATATCGCTTGTTAGTATCTTGTTTAATGTTTAATAAATCTGTATATATTTGTCCAAACTGAATCCTCTTTACTCCACAAATATAATTTGCCATGTTTATAAGATGTCACCTGATTAGAACTACAGAAAATTATTTTGTAACCTAGAATATATACTAACACGTTGGAGGTTACTGCTGAGATAGTCATAAATAATATTGTAATCTAAGATACATAACACATTGGAGGCACAGCTGATGATCAGTGATATTTTTCACAGATATTATTTTGTTTAGTAAATTAGTATTTTCAGTAACAAAATTATATTGTGCAAACAGTGATTTCTTAGAAATTAAACAAGCGTTTTTATCTTATTAAATACTATACTAAAATAACTATGTCTTTAACAAAAAGCGACTCTAGCACATCTGTACATGATGAAAATGTGCCCTCCCCAAGTTCCTCTGTTAATGAAATGGTTCAGGCAAGAACTCTTAAAATAGAGGCCATGAACCACCTCAGGCCCAAGCTTGATGTTGTGGATTATGTATACTCTTATATTAAGGGGTTTAAGGCTAAGGCCAAAGATTTAGTTAAAGATATGTGGGTTGAAGATGGTGAATTATACCCAGTTTCACTGAAGCTTAATCAATGCAAAGAATTAAAAGATTGTGATGAGATAATTTTCAAAATTTAGTATGTATTTGAGCTGTGAGATGTCTAGCCTAATGACAGGACAAAACGTACAATTGGAACAGCTAAGGGGTGAAAATTATTCATTGCGAGAATTTGAAGAAGACTTTATTGACAGAAAGTTAGAGAGTCTAGAAGCTAATAAAAAGATTTCTGCCCTAAATGAATATAATCAGAAATTAGTGGCTAAATTAAGAGTTTTAAAAGAAAAAAACCACTTCCATAATTGATCATTTAGAGGCTTATGAAAATGCTTTAGCTATATTAAATAAAAATGATGGGCAATCTAAAATTGAATTTCTGCCATGGGTATTTGAGGCTAAGCACCATAAATACTTTGCTTCACTCAAAGACATGAATATTAATTCTTGGAGTGAAATAAAGCTACAGTGTAAAAAGGAATTCGAGCCATATTGCACCACAACCGCGGCTAAGGCGGCTGTATACACTTTATATGAAATTTGTATGAAATTTGTTTACATTTGTATGAAATGTGGTGCAAATCAAAGTCCAATCAAATTCTTTTCTGCAGTAAAAGGAGCTTACAGTATGGCCGAAAATTATCCCAAATTTGAAAGCTCAGAATTTGTTAATTTATTTTATAAAGCCCTACCCCCTCATATCAAAGTAAATTTGGCTAGAGACTTTGATGAAAACTATTCATTAGATTGACTAATTAGGGAAAGTACAAAATCATATGCCATACAGCAAACCAATGACCATGGGGATAAAAAAGAGAAAAAGCCCAACCCTAAAGTAGTGGCTGAAACTAGTGTGTCACCTAGCCCCCTCAATTTAGAATCCAAAAAGAAGACTTATGCAGAATTGGCCAGAGAAAACAGGTACTACACACAGCTAGATGAGCTAATGCCCCACAAACCTAAGCTAAGGGAATTTGATGGTTCACTAATAGGTGTTGGGGCGATTCCCTCAAAGTTTGGGGTACGGTATGATTAAAGCTAAAGCTGGGGAACAGGGTAATAAGACACCCTGTCATTATAGTGGATCTGCCAACTGATCTATAATCATTGGTATTGATCTCCTGAAGTGATTAAGCACCATAATTGAATGCATAAATAATGTAATCTAGTCAAAAGACCTATTAATTATGAGCGGTCCAGCATATCTCGCACCAGACATAACTGTCACATGGTGGAAGAGAAGCCAGATGCTGTGGAGATTAATTTCAGGAATAACTCTGCACCTGAAATCACTATGGCTTTAATGGTAATACTTTTAAAATTTCGCCTGGAAAGATAGCTAATATTTCCTTAGATGGCAATGTATTAACCATATCTCTCCATAAGGGGGATGCTAAGTCCACTAAAGGGAGTGATCACTCTCAATTCCTCACAGAAATTGAGAAAGTTAAAGATGATCTATTTATCCCTATGCAAGTGCATAACCTTGGAGCAAAGTGAGTAAAGTGAGTAAAGTGAGTAAATATCTTTCTCCCCAAGATCACTGGGTCCATGGCCTAGATGATAAATTTGAAAGCTATAACATTACAGCTAAATGTTTATTATCCATTTCTATAGGTAATAATATAGCGAAACACCTGTTTTTATATTTAAATAATCCCCGTAATTAAATATATATTGGCAACAATCTCTTACATAGATATGCCATACAAATAGATTTGATTAACCTTTGCCTCTGGAGCAGGTTAAAAGGGGACCCTGAAATATTTCAGGATGAAAATGCAGCCCTGAAATCCAATCAGCAATTGCCATATGTGATGAATATGTAGGTGTCTAATGATATTGCAATCCCTGCTGGGGCTGATAAATTTCTCTTACTCTTACAGGTAAAAACGGGTCAGAAATTAAAAACTTCTGAAACGCTAATATGACAATGACCCATACTCCCATGGTAAATATTGGAAATATTCAAATACAGGGAGTGCAGAATTATTAGGCAAGTTGTATTTTTGAGGATTCATTTTATTATTGAACAACAACCATGTTCTCAATGAACTCAAAAAACTCATTAATATCAAAGCTGAATAGTTTTGGAAGTAGTTTTTAGTTTGTTTTTAGTTATAGCTATTTTAGGGGGATATCTGTGTGTGCAGGTGACTATTACTGTGCATAATTATTAGGCAACTTAACAAAAAACAAATATATACCCATTTCAATTATTTATTTTTACCAGTGAAACCAATATAACATCTCAACATTCACAAATATACATTTCTGACATTCAAAAACAAAACAAAAACAAATCAGTGACCAATATAGCCACCTTTCTTTGCAAGGACACTCAAAAGCCTGCCATCCATGGATTCTGTCAGTGTTTTGATCTGTTCACCATCAACATTGCGTGCAGCAGCAACCACAGCCTCCCAGACACTGTTCAGAGAGGTGTACTGTTTTCCCTCCTTGTAAATCTCACATTTGATGATGGACCACAGGTTCTCAATGGGGTTCAGATCAGGTGAACAAGGAGGCCATGTCATTAGATTTTCTTCTTTTATACCGTTTCATGCCAGCCACGCTGTGGAGTACTTGGACGCGTGTGATGGAGCATTGTCCTGCATGAAAATCATGTTTTTCTTGAAGGATGCAGACTTCTTCCTGTACCACTGCTTGAAGAAGGTGTCTTCCAGAAACTGGCAGTAGGACTGGGAGTTGACCTTGACTCCATCCTCAACCCGAAAAGGCCCCACAAGCTCATCTTTGATGATACCAGCCCAAACCAGTACTCCACCTCCACCTTGCTGGCGTCTGAGTCGGACTGGAGCTCTCTGCCCTTTACCAATCCAGCCACGGGCCCATCCATCTGGCCCATCAAGATTCACTCTCATTTCATCAGTCCATAAAACCTTAGAAAAATCAGTCTTGAGATATTTCTTGGCCCAGTCTTGACGTTTCAGCTTGTGTGTCTTGTTCAGTGGTGGTCGTCTTTCAGCCTTTCTTACCTTGGCCATGTCTCTGAGTATTGCACACCTTGTGCTTTTGGGCACTCCAGTGATGTTGCAGCTCTGAAATATGGCCAAACTGGTTGCAAATGGCATCTTGGCAGCTGCACGCTTGACTTTTCTCACTTCATGGGCAGTTATTTTGCGCCTTGGTTTTTCCACACGCTTCTTGCGACCCTGTTGACTATTTTGAATGAAACGCTTGATTGTTCGATGATCACGCTTCAGAAGCTTTGCAATTTTAAGAGTGCTGCATCCCTCTGCAAGATATCTCACAATTTTTGACTTTTCTGAGCCTGTCAAGTCCTTCTTTTGGCCCATTTTGCCAAAGGAAAGGAAGTTGCCTAATAATTATGCACACCTGATATAGGGTGTTGATGTCATTAGACCACACCCCTTCTCATTACAGAGATGCACATCACCTAATATGCTTAATTGGTAGTAGGCTTTCGAGCCTATACAGCTTGGAGTAAGACAACATGCATAAAGAGGATGATGTGGTCAAAATACTAATTTGCCTAATAATTCTGCACTCCCTGTACATGTTATTGTGCATAACATGACCCCACAAGATATCACCTTATCCAAGGGAACTACCATAGGATATGTGCTGGAATCGAGTTATTACACTTTTGGATTCCAGAATAATGTAATTGGGCTAATACCTGAAGGATACTTAACTGAAGAACAGTTAATAGAACAATCCTTTGCATCTATGCCAGAGGGATTGTTTACAATTCAGTCTATTTATCCCTTCAGCTCAGAGGAAGCCATCTGTAAAATTGAAGAAGCTTCCCTAGTATTTGATCAGCCAATCAATGAGCAAGAATACCCCAATACCCAGAATCATGGGGGCAATGTAAATTATAATCAAGGGGATCTCACCTCTAGGTTGGAAGAAGCCTATGAGATAGGACAGCCTGAAATCTTTCCAGGATTTCAGCAAATAGTCGAAGCAAATCTCCTTAGTCAATGGCTCTTACAATGATGGAGAACGCCAACAGCTACGAGAACTCCTGATGGAATACCAGGACATTTTTGCTAGGGATTCTTATGACTGTGGGACTACAGACCTGCATATTGCAAGAATCAAAACCGATCCCAATGCACCACTTGTATTTGTTAAACAATACAGACTTCCTTTAGCCTCCTATGATGCTCTTGCAGAAATCATAAGGAACTTAGAAGAAAGGGGTATCATCAGACAGGGCATAACTCTTATAATAATACTATTCTAGGTATTCTTAAGACCAATGGACAATGGCGTTTGTGTGCTGACTTAAGACAGCTGAACAAATGAGTATATATGTCTGGCTGCCCTGTACAATACATTGACCAGTGTCTAGCACAGATGCAGGGATCTAAAATATTCACTGCCATTGATTCTCCTTCCAAAAGGTCCAGTATGCATTCCAAAGACTTCCGTTTGGATACATAAATTCAGGACATGAATTTGTTGTATTCATGCATAAGGCTATGCCTGATACACTGGAAAGGGGGACCTTATCTTATGTTGATGATGTGTTAATCAAAAGCACAGACTTTGAAAGACACATCACGGAGCTTAAACATATCCTCAGCCCATTTAAAAGGACAGGTGTCAAACTATCCCTACAAAAATCCCAATGGTGCCGTAACCGTGTGAACTTCTTGAGACATAAAGTTACTTCTGAAGGGTTAAATCCTCAGAAGAAAAAGGTGGAATCTATAACAAATTCTAAGAACCAAACTAACTTAAATGATTAAGATCATTCCTGGGTATGACAAATTATTCTTGCAAATTTATTGATAATTATGCAGAATTAGCTAAACCACTGCTACATCTTCTAATGAAAGATATGAAATGGCCCTGGAGTGAGACTCAAGAGACAGCCATAAGAGAGCTGAAGAGAAAACTCACTCAAGCACCTTGCTTAGCTTACCCTGAAGGAGGTTAACCTTTCTCCTTAGAGACAGGTTACACCAATAAAAGCATGAGTGCTGTTTTATACTAAAAACAGGATAATTTAATCAAAGTCATTGCTTATGCAAACAAAACTTTATCCCCAGTAGAAATAAAATTTAGTGATTGCGAAAATGCCCTCTTATCTACTGTATGGGCTCTACAAAATTTCTGCAGCTATATACAGGGCGAGAAAATTATTGTAGAAATGGCCCACCAGCCTTTGCTATATCTGCAAAGTGAGAGAATAAGAGATGGGAACCTTTCAAATAGCCGCATAACAGCTTGGACCATTTCCATACAAGGCTGGCCTTTAGAAATTCGCTACAAGCAAACTAAAAATAATCCAGTCGCACAGGGGCTTGCTGAGCTCCATGACTGTACTGCTAAGGACCATGGGGAAGAGTTATTAGAAGATGATTTCCTGGAGGAACAACTACTTTCCCCATATAAAATATATAATGAGGACCAGTGTCAAACATTAACTTGGGTATATGTTGATGGTTGTTCTAACCATGCCACTATTGATAATGAGCGCAGATTAGTTGCCGGCATTAGTATAACTTGGGCAAATGGATTCCCAAATATTTCTGTAGGTTTCAAAATTGGACTAAGATCCAGTCAAGTTGCAGAACTCACTGCTGTTATAAAAACCATTGAAATGGCTATTGAACAAGGTATTCATGAATTTGTGATCATTACTGACTCAAATTATGTACGTGACAGTTTTGTTGAATACCTGCCAGCTTGGAAAAGAAATGGCATGCAGAAAACTAACAACAAACCAGTCAAACATGGCAAGTTGTTCTGCGAAATTGATAAGCTAGTGGTGTCTAATGGTTTAACCATACACTGGAAAAAGACCAAGGGTCATTCAAAAATTCTAGGTCCTGATAAGGAAGGCATTGATCTTGCAGATTCATTAGCCAAACAAGGAGCAATAACTGGAGAACTCCTTAATATCGACCACTTAATGGGTATAATTCAGGTAGAAGTCATTACTAGAAACCAGGCTAAACAACAAAGTTAGCCTAACCTAGTACAATGGTGTCAGGATTCTCCTAGTGAGGACCTGATTACTAGTCAAAAGGAAGACCCCATTATAGGTATTTTCTATAAACATATAGAAGACCCTGGAAACAACCCCGTCTCAAAAGATGATTGTATTGGTAAGGAAGATCTTAGAATCTTAATGAAATTCAAATCACAATTCAAATTACAGGATGGTTTTTTATTAGAACCTCCAAAGCAGGTATCCAACAATGGGTGGTACCTACACAGTTCCGAGGTCTCTTGCTTCAACATGCCCATTATGCTCTGACAGTAACATGCCTATTCACCAAATGGGTAGAATGCGTCAGTGCACCTAACAATAGCGCTGAAACATATGCAGCATTGCTTATCAACTACGTGTTTTCCAGATTTGGTTTACACCAGAGAATCGAATTCGATCAGGGAACCCATTTCACTAGTGAAGTGATGACCAAGATGTGGAAAATACTAGGGATTAAAAGAAAGCTCCAAATAGGATATAGAGCAGCATCTAGTGGTGGTGTAGAGTGTTACAACCAGTCCATTGGGAAAATACTCAAGAAATTTGTGAGTGAAACAGGTAAAGACTGGGATGTAAATTTACCTTTAGTCCTAATGGCATTAAGAGCAACACAAAGTAGTGCTACTAAGATGTCACCTTTTGAATTGATGACCAGTAGCAGAATGGTTCTACCTCAACATTTACTGTACCGCACCTCAGACCAGAATTTAATAAATGCTGCTACTACGCATCAGTATGTAGAAAACGTAAGGAAGCATCTGCAGCATTCTTTTGCATTTGCTCAAAGGAACATAGAGAAATCAGCAACTGCTGCTAAAACTTATTATGATCTCAAAACTTCCAAAAAGGAATATGAAATTAATGATTTGGAAGAGATCAGGTTAAGAAGAAGAAGTTTCTTCCATCATGGAAGGGTCCTTTTGTCATTATTGACAAAATATCTCCAGTTGCCTATAAAATAAGGATCCCCAAAACTGATAGCTTTATAGATAAGTGGGTCCATATTAATCAGTTGCGAGTGTGTCATCCTTGGTCCCAATTGCGAGTCATAGAAGGGGAATTAAATGATATACCTTACCCAGTAGTGAAGTGCAGAAGATCCGGTAGAAATAAAGTATCTAGCTCAGTGGGTAACGAATTTAAATTCTTGATGATATGTTTGAAGGATGAATTCCAGATACTCATCTCAGTTGTCTCTTCCTAGTAAGAACAAGATCTGATTCAGACCTGGCGATGATGAGAATGATGCCATCAGCGGAGGAACAGACATTGTGAGCCCTGATTGAATGACTACTGCGTGAGCACAGATGAGGACTACATTTGAATCCAGAGATCTATGGGAAGACAGCCAGATGACAGCAGGAACCCACCAGATGACAGCAGGATCCCATGAGATGACAAAAGGAACCCATGAGATGACAACAGGATCCCACGAGATGACAGAAGGAACCCACCAGATGACAGCAGTGATCCCACCAGAGATGACCAGAAGAACACCAGATGACAGTGGAGGTCCTGCCAGTGACCAAACTCAAAGAGGAAGGGAACACCACCCCCTAAAGAGTCCACAGAACTGAAGATTGACAAATGCCACAATATTTTAAGGCATTCTGATAAACCCCAAGAGAAAGTCAACATGCTTCTAAAGGACACAATGATTAAAGGAGTGTCTTGTAATTGCATAAAAATTTACCAAACTCAAAGGGGGTTATTATAGGATTACACTTCCTGCACCAAATGCACAATGGAGTGCCACCATCAAGCCTGGATGTGAACTGAAATCCTCAGCTTGACAGGCAGTTATTTGACCTATACCTGGTATGATCCATTGAGATAAAGACTCAATACAGGAGTTTTTTTTTTAAATTGTTCTATCCAGATCCGATAACAGGTTGACCGCACGCGATGCTTCATCACTTACTTCTTCTACATCTTGCTGACAGCTCCACTATGTGATTTCTAAACCTGTCTAGTATTTTCTACCGGAGATTCCTCTCCCCTGATGCTGCAGGGCGGCCAGTATACTGAGCCTGCACATTTACTTTCAAGGAGCTAAAAGCAAGAACCTAAGATCACTTGTTGCAGCAACAACTATATATTCCCTGCACAAACTATCAAAGGTTTCAGGTCAATCCCTCCATATGCATCCTCCATATAGAGAAATTGAAAAGGGGATATGCTGAGTCATAGATACAGGAAAAATATGGTATTTCATATTACAGGAACAATATATTTAAAATCATCTTGGATATGATATCTTAATTAAGAAGCAGCAGCTGTCTGAGCAGAAGCATTTGGCTAACATTTACCACACCTCCATGACTCATAAAATAACAAAAATATGTTGTCCAATAGTTTACTTTCCAGAGGAAGTCACCTGGGGTGTTTGTCAACACAAAAAGAGACCTTTTGTCCCTACTCAAAAGAGTGGAGTCCCATTGTATACGATTTTGTTTATACTTTGTTTATACTTTGGTGAATGGAATTACAAACAAATGGGCCCTCACTCATATGTTAATGATATGCCTGCTGGTCTAAGTGACTCCCCTTGCTATAGGCAAGTTAGGCAATGGCCTTAGGGCGCCACAGTATTGGGGCGCAAACAGGCTCAGCCGGTGACAAGCAGCAGCAACATTTTTTTTTTTACATTTGCGGTCCGCCCCCAGTCCAGGCAACCTTGAATTTTCTTTGGGGGAATTGGGAAATTGGGGTGCCGTGGCGCTTATACTACTGCCATGCTAATACATATAATACATAATATTGTCTTAAATTCAAATGTTTCCCGCGCGCACAGCACAGGCTGCATCTGTTCAGTGCGCGCGGGCTTCTGTAGGGAAAGGAGGAGGGGGTGGAGCTGCTGGAGCAGCTATGCAGGAGCCGCGCTATCCTGGCTGGAACAGATTTGTGTTGTAGGCAGCTCAGCAGTTCTGATTTGGCAGCAGTCACAGGTAAAGCAAAGCCTGTACTAAAGCAGTTACTATAGAAAAAACAAAGCCTGTCCTGTAAAAGGAAGTGTTTATTTAAGCAAACAGCTCAGAAACTTCACCATGCAAAATAGATCAGACAGTTAAGTACAAGTTTACTTTTACTCCAGTGTGTGAGCTATTTTCCATGCTGCCTGTCCTGAACCATTTGCTTAAATAAACACTTGCTTTTAAAGGACAAGCTTGCTTTGTTTTTTTAAATATATATATATATATATATATATATATTTGTTCTGATTTATGCAGGGCTGTTGAATATATGTTAAATGTTAATGTTCTAAAATGGACAATTTTGATAGGGGAGTGCTGTGTTTTAAACCTTAGTGCCATGATTTGTGGGAGTATCTGCTTAATGCAGTCCAAGCTCCGTGCAAAGAGATGCCGTTCTGTGTTAAACAACATGATTAATAAGCCAGGGAGCTGTTCCTGCAGAGGGAGGTCACAATTTAACTGGGAAATCGGGCACAAGCCCCTCACAGTAAGCAGAGGGTAGGCAAACAGGAGAGGGGGATGGGTAGGGAGAGAGTTTTGCTCGGCTGTGTCTGTAGTGTTCACTGAACTGAAGTGTTTGCTAGTTCAGCTCAACTTGGGGATATAATATGTGATTTCAATAAGTGATATGACACTTATGCTGCTCTAAACATGATGTATGTATGTATGTATGTGTATATATGTGTGTATGTATGTGTAAATATGTGTGTGTATGTATGTGTAAATATGTGTGTGTATGTATGTGTAAATGTGTGTGTATGTATGTGTAAATATGTGTGTGTGTGTATGTGTAAATGTGTGTGTATGTATGTATGTGTAAATGTGTGTGTATGTATGTGTAAATATGTGTGTGTATGTATGTGTAAATATGTGTGTGTATGTATGTGTAAATGTGTATGTATGTGTAAATATGTGTGTATGTGTAAATATGTGTGTGTATGTATGTGTAAATATGTGTGTGTGTATGTATGTGTAAATGTGTGTGCATGTATGTGTAAATGTGTTTGTATATGTATGTGTGTGTAAATGTGTGTGTAAATGTGTTTGTATATGTATGTGTGTGTAAATGTGTGTAAATGTGTTTGTATATGTATGTGTGTGTAAATGTGTGTGTAAATGTGTGTGTGTGTGTGTGTAAATGTGTATATATGTGTAAATATGTGTAAGAGTGTGTGTGTATGTATGTGTAAGAGTGTGTGTATGTATGTGTAAATGTGTGTGTATGTGTGTGAAAATATGTATGCATGTGTAAAATTGTGTGTGTGTAGGTAAATGTTGTTACCTGCACATTATTCTATGCAGAAATAGCTACTACACATTACTAGAACATTTTGTTAAGTAGCAGGGTATATCTTTTTTTTTTTTTTTGGGGGGGGGGGGGCGGCAAAATGTGTCTTTGCCTGTGTAGCCAGAAATCCTAGCACCGGCCCTGCTCCCTAACATAAACAAAATACGCATATTTTATTTCATAGTGTATCAGAGAGATTGTTTTGTGTATAATTAAAAGTTATATAGCTTGTTAGTATCTTGTTTAACGTTTAATAAATCTGTATATATTTTTCCAAACTGAATCCTCTTTACTCCACAAATATAATTTGCAGTGTTTAAAAGATATAACCTGATTAGAACTACAGAAAAATAATACAAATATACGGAAGGTTACTGATGAGACAATAGTAAATTATTTTTTAACCTAGAATATATACTAACACGTTGGAGGTTACTGCTGAGATAGTCATAAATAATATTGTAATCTAAGATATATAACACTACCATACCAAGATTCATGACATTTTGCAAAAGTGAATGGATTCATAGGTAGAGATATAATGTCCCAACCCTGCATTGTAACAATGTTTCCTATGTATCTACTGTAGAAAAAATGCAAAGAGCTCATAGGTAAGAAGAGAAATATGTATTTTTAGTTGCACTTGCAAATACCTAATACCTATCTTGGCTCTTGCAGCATTGCCATGGGCTGGGAGGTCTGATTTATCTGTCTTACGCATCTTCCTTTATCAGGGAAAATGTCTTGGTTTCTAGGGACTGCCCCAGCTCCTCCCATGACACACTTCATCTCCAAACAATCAAGCCTATGACACGAGCACCCCGGCTACTAAACTTCAGTGGCCTGCCTTACCTTTTAGGACTCTGCCCTCAAAATAAAGGTGGGCTGCCTGTGTTCTTTTTTTTTTTTTTTTGTTTAAATAATTTTTTATTGATTTTTTAGAAAAACAAGGAACATTGACATATAATGAACATCAAACATAAATCAATAATAGTTTTTCAGTTACAGTAAGGCATTGTAATATCACAGTGATCATTTCTTCCCCTTATTTGAGGGAAGCAAAAAGCAAATTTAAAGATAAATTCTTTGGGTAGTAGGGAGGAAGGTGGACAGAGGGGGGGTATGGAGAGGGTGAGGGCAGATAATAATAGAAATTAGTGAAAATTAAAAAGGTATGCAACAGGAGGGGGGAGTATAGGGGGAGGAAGGGAGAGAGGAAGGATGAATAAATAGGGGAATGAAAAGGGATAGGGTGTCAGCAATAGAAATCAGTCGGGTGACAATCATCAAAAATAAAAGAGTGCAGGTATGTAGGGGTAACAAGTGTCATGGTAAAATACAATGGCTGCCTGTGTTCTTATGTCCCTCTCACCTACCTTTCCTAGAATGTCTTCAAGAAATGTTTGCATGCACTGGATGATGTTATTGTATTTAGTTTCATTTAAACTAATATACTGAGACCATTTATCATCATCTGAGTAGGTATTTAAACTATAACATCAACATATTGTGGCCATTATATATAGCTACTTATATAAAACTACCTGCCATAGTTATAGTCCATTCTTTTCTTTTGTTGCATAGATTGGTTCTTGTTAGTTGCAAATATATATATATATATATATATATATTTCCATAATAAGTACCCCTCTCAGTTGTGCACCAAGGAATTCATCTGAAACCAGCTCATATCTATCCATGATCTTTTCATAGCCTTCTCTTAATCTCTCTTAGGACCTTATGATACAAGATTCTCCTGCTTGGAGAGAAATTGTAGTGCAAACTTCATTGGGCTGAATTCATTTTATGCTAAAAATTAAAAGGGTGGAACCTGGAAATCCCAGGGAGATGAGAGACTTTTCCCATAAAGCTCTCCACTCAGATGAGATGATATAAAATGATCCTCCAGCATTGTGAGAACTCACAAGATTCTAAACAGTCAAAGTTTGCTATACTTCTCTAATGGGCATTCCATGCATTTCTTTATGTAAAGGAAAGACAATCCCAGCACAAGATAGCATTTCATGATATACGAGTTACACTTTGTGCTTTGAATTTTATATTACAGTACACTACAGATTGGGTCATTTCAGTATTATTACATTTAAGATTTTTACTTTCTCTTTTATATTTGAATATATTTATATTTAGATCCAGCAGTGATATTTCAAATTCTTATTATGTTTTTAAAGTCTCTCTGGGGCCGATTTACCAACCCCCGTATTGGCCCCAATGACTCTGTTTCTGTGCGAGCCTTTAGCACTAATTGGCTAAAAAGATAAAAAGTATATTGATATAACTATGTTGGCTGTGTAAAACTGGGGAATAGGTAATAAAGGGATTATCTATCTTTTTAAACAATAACAATTGTGGAGTAGACTGTTCCTTTAATTCTGTATCACAGTGAGCCCCATTACTTTCTATGGAAGGCCTCCCTCTTGGACTTCCAGGCTTCACCCCTTTTCTTAAAAGAATTCAGTGAGTTAAGTCCCTGTGAAGTCTGCACTATATTTTTTCTCCAAACTAAAAAAATGTTTGATCATCTTACCCATAGATAGTAATAAAGCTCTCTGGGAAACTGAAGCTGACAGTTTTTCATTTGTATTTTACATTAAAGAAATTTAAAATGCAATGAAATTTGTAAAAGATACACATAAATATACAAATTATGAGCCTAATTTGTTAAAGTTACACATAAACTACCAAAGCATAATTAGAATCTGTAAAATAGCATTCCTAAATACACTGATGTATAAAACATCATTAAAATACTAAATACATATTGCAAAGTTGAAATATAATAATACTTAATCTAAAGTGTAAAGTTATATAAAATACAAAGGCCAATGTGTAAATGCAGTAGAACTCTCATGTCATACAGTGCTTTATAGCACTAGGGTTGTCTCTCCTTCACATACAGAAATATAAAGAAAGCCTCTTGGAGAATTATAGCAAAATCTGCCTTTTTAGAATCTTAAAAGGTATCTCGCAGTGCTAGAGGATCATATTATATCATCTTGGCACATTTTTACATAAGTATTATTTCAGCCACACATCCAGGCCAAGTAGCAAAAACATATTTTTTTCTTTTCCCCTGGTGCACATTTCAGCACACACCCACTGTCTCTTTCCACACATTGGGGAATATTTATCAATGTGCGAGTGGAAATTATATGAAGTAGAATATCATGTCCGCCGCACATCGATAAATGCCGACAGCATATACGGTGGGCATTTATCATTGCATCAGCAGTTCTTGTGAACTGCTGGTGCAATGCCATCCCCTGCAGATTCGCGGCCAATCAGCCGCTAGCAGGGGATGTCAATCAACCAGATCCTATTCGTTCGGGTTGATTTCTGTCCGCTGCCTCAGAGCAGGTGGACAAGTTATGGAATAGCGGTCATACGGAGCTTCATAAATATGCCCCTAGATCTTCCTTTGAAACTCACATGATTTATTTATTTTCTCAAATAAATCTCCAGCTTGCAGTGAAATCAACTTTCAGACATCAAAGGAGCAGACCTCACTTAATTCTCTAAGAGGGGCAGGACCTGGAGATCCCAGAGCGATATTAGACCCTAGTAATGAATGCAGCTCTGTTGAAGCTATTAGGAAAGCACCTGGTACTGACATTCTCAATTTGAAAGAAATACAAATTAAATTGAAATGTTTTCAATACAGTTTAACTTGTTTCTGTATTTCATTTATTTTTCATTATTTATTAAGATAGATGTAATATGAATTTTTAGCAGTCTTCCCCTGCTCAATTGGTGAGATAATTCAGTGATCCCTGCAAATGTAAAATGCTTAGAGAATATAAATACTCATGTAATGCTCATGTTCAGCATAAGAAACACTCCTATCCTGCCTTATTTGAAACTGAAAGAATAATTTGAAAAAAATAAATAAATGCAAAATACAATGCAAATTGTAAAAGATACACAGAACAATATTAAACATGATTGGAATTTGTTACATATTGTATGCATTGCAATCCTAAATATATTGTTTAAAGTCTAAATTCATTAAACACAAAATAAATAGTAAGCACTTTGAATGTAATAAAACTTTAAGAACATCTCAAGTCTAATATTAATTAAATAAAAAAGACACAATATGTAAAATCACCAAAGCAATTCCATAGTGTTATTTTGTAGTGTGTTAGAATGCCCCTTATAGAGATATACCTGTAGCAAAATGTGCTCTTCTAGAATCTAGTGAGGGACCTTTTAGTGCGGATAGATCTTTTTAGATAATCTTGCATGATTACAGATCTTTAGGAAAATGGGCCATATGGGGTAGACCTTAGCTCATCAAGATTCTTCATCACTTTGCATCCTGAATACCATGTTTTTTTATTTTCTCCTTAGACAACCGTACACCTACCTATGGTGATTTTAACATTCCATTGACAATCCTACTTCTCCTGAAGTGTCAAAGCTTCTCTAGCTCATTTTTTTCCATTACCTATAGAAATTAATTCTCCCACAGATGGTTTATGAGATCAACTATAATTTATTAATTACAATTGGAACTTATCATCTCTAAAATGTAAGTTTAACAGTCCAGATTCATTTTCCTTGAGTATCAATTGAAATGTCATGTCTAATTGTATTGTATTGTAGGTATTGTATGTAGCACCTTATTCATATGTGTTTGGGTTTTGTAGGAAGTAGTTAGATGTAGTGTTGTGATATCAAATCTCTCACCCTTTAGTCAATGTGTACTCAATGGTGTTGGGCAAACTGTCAACAGGGTATTTTTTTTTTTTTTACTGATTTAATTTTACAGTTTGGACTATTGATATCACGTATTGTATGTTCCATTTCTTATAACTGCGACATCTAGTAAATGTATAAATATATATCTAACTAATGCATTAAATATGGCAGATTTTAGACTCTGGAATAAGGTGCTAAGCATATACTTTAGCAAAAGAAATAATACATGTACATGAAAGAAATAATTTTAGATTAAATGTTACTGATCAGTTAAACCAAGTACTATTTTATTTTCCTGTCCTTAATATTGTGTGGCATCCCATGTATTTGTCAAATCACATAAACACTGATCTCAATATTAAAATGCTGGGAAAAGAAAAAAAAAACTATTTGCTGATGACATTCAAATCTACCTTTCAGCATCACACCCATCCTCTTCCTTGTTTACCCATGGCACTAGCTGTCTATCAGGTAACTCATCCTTCATGTCATCTCAGTATATAAAGCTCAAAATTGAGCTCATTCTCTTTCCACCTCCCCTGTCCCTACCTCTAATATCTCAATAACCATTGACAGTGTAGTCATTTAAATTCTTATTGCTGTTTATGTGTAAGGAGCATGATAGAGGTCACATAATTTATGTCAACTGAGTTGTGAGGGGTATCTGTGGGGACACATAATCCAGAGTCAGAAGAGTAGCTGAAGCCCAGACCATATTAAGAGGTTTTGTGGCAAGCATGGCTGACCTTGGTGTGTTCAGTGGTCTCACCCTTGCCTGTACATTGACCTGTGAACTGATTACCTGGTTGCTGACCTAAGGAATTGTATTTTTGCTCTTTTGCTTATCCCATTTGCTGTCATGTCTGGTTTCTGTCTGCTTACCCATTGCTGAACCCTGGCCTGTCTACTGATTACACATCTGTTTATCACCTGACCCTTCGTTGTCACTGCATCTCCTGCAAAGTTGGTTCTATCAAGCCAACAATGTAATAACCTGTTAATCTTATACTTGGGGGTCATATTTGACTCAGAATTTAAGTGTGTTCCCTAAATCCAGACTCTGGCCAATACCTTTCTAATATATCTCTTAAGGGCTGTTTAGGAAATCTCCAAAACAGAACTTAAAATGTATTAATGATATGGTAAAACAAATTAAAAAGCACAACATTTAAAATATAATATTTTGAGTATGAAATAAATGTGTAACATAGAAGTGGAATAGCCATAATAATTTATAGTCAGTTTGTTTTTGTTCTAGTTATTTATTTATTTTTGTAAATGCTGTTATTACGCTTGTACTTTGTATAATTGACTGTAACTTTTGGGCAAAGTATAATAATGATGACCCTTACTGCAAAACAAGAGCACAGGAGCGCAACCTCGACTCAAGATAGTAATTGAGTAATTTATTTTGAGCACACACCAATCTATGTACTTACAGGAAAAATGTTAAAAAAATGCCTTAATCAATGTAAAATCACAGTTTAAAATAATATATTAATATTAATATACAAGTATTGTTTGGAATATCACTAACATACATATTGTTTCATTAGTACCTGTGCGCAGCTCAGTGTTAAGTGTAATGATGACCCTTAGCTTCCCTTTTCCAATATTACATTTAATATTTCATTGTACAATATAAATTAAAAAAATTAGAAAAACTGACTTTTGGTTAATATTATATAACTATCAAAATCTTATTTAAGAGCTAAAAAGCTTCTGACATGTTTAATCTAAAACACCATCTGCTTCACTATAGAGGCTAAAGGGCTCACAGAGGAGTTTGGGGTGTAGTAAAATGATCACATGGTTAGTTCAGGACAGGGATCTTCATAATGGCACAGGGTTTTGGCATTCCTGGGTTTGGTTTAGGTGATGCCATATATCTTCTATACCCAAATAGAAAAGTAGTAGGAGGGAGAGCTCCTTGTCTATGACAATCTATAGACAATGCTATAGACAAGTATATATATATATATATATTGGCATGAAATATATATGTCCAAATATATTTATGGATGTTTGTATATATATATATATATATATATATATATGTGTGTGTGTGTGTGTGTATTTATGTGTTTTTATATGTATACATACCTATATACACATATAAACACATATATACACATGTACAAACACACACACATATACATACATACATACATACATACATACATATATATATATATATATATATATATATATATATATATATATATATATATATATATATATACACACACACTTTGGAACCTTTTCCACCACCCTAAAGACTGAAAAATCATTTTTACTCAATTTAAATTTGTGTTTTACTGTGTTTTTGCTGTTAAAATGTTAAATCCTAGTGTTTTAAAACATTAAAGACTATACTGAATGGCTTTATTAACTCTCTGGCAGCTCTGTGGAGACTTTATTAGCACCTTTCTGTAATAGGTGTTTGGCCCTTTAAGACATCTGCTGGCGTTTTTGTGCTTCCAACAGCTCCCCAGTCTTTTTGATATTCCCTGAGGCCTACTGCAGTATAGATAAGCAGTGCAGTGTTCTGGGTCTGTAATTCATCCAGTCTGATGCATCTAATCATGGATTTAGTTGATAGAAAGGGGTGAGAACTAATGCAAAGTGCTGCCAGGGGGGTTTATTTAGCATATTCAGTCTACAGTCTGTTTATTTTAGTGTATTAACACTAAGCTTAGAGAGTCAGAGCATTTGTAGAGATGTGCATATCTGGTGTAATTGTATACTGTTTTACAATGTATTAAGGAATAAAAACGGTCCCCACTGTTGAATGTACTATACAAATTTGTTCCACTACTAGATTATTTCAACTTTGTCAAAGATTTGTAGCAATAATCAGGGGGCTTTAAATGTTGTTTTCCCTGAATATAAATCTGATGTGTGGAAGGTTCTGAATAACTCAGTAGGTAGGATACTGAACTAAGGACCAGGAGACCCAGGTTCAAATCCAGCACAGAAACTCTGCTCAGCAATATAACACATAACATGACATAGTTATTATACTGTTAATGCAAGTTATGTCATATGGACATTAAGTCATTTTTTTATCAAGATTGTTTGGTGGCTATACTTAAAATTAAGTAGCATAAGAAAAAATCTGGGGATTTTCCTTAATTTGTTGTTGTATTTGTGTGGAATGTCTCCCCTGCCCAACATTTTCTATATTGCTGCAACGCTCTGACTGTGTGTAGGTTCTCTGATGATTTTCTTATGTTACTGTCTATGGAGTAGATTTATTATAGTGTGATCATGTCCACTGCACATCGATAAATGCCAACAGCATACGCTGTCGGCATTTACCGCTGTACGCTGTCAGCATTTATCATTGCACGAGCAGTTCTTGTGAACTGCTGGTGCAATGCCCCCTACAGATTCGCGGCCGCTAGCAGGGGGTGTCAATCAACCTGATCGTATTCGATCGGGTTGATTTCTGTCCGCGGCCTCAGAGCAGGCAGACAAGTTATGGAGCAGCAGTTTTTAGAAACAGGGGCCTCAATCTCCATACGAAGCTTGATAAATCGGCCCCTATATATTTGGTGGACTTTGGACCATATTGGACACTCTATACACATATTTCTATATCCCCTATTTTTTTTGGGTGTAGGATCCATTTTTATATTTTTTTTTAATTATTACACACTAACGTTTGGATATATTTTTCTTCCAAACTACTTTTGGTGATGTAGGTGACGTCGGATTGTAGTTTTGGAGACTTTCTGACCCCAAGTCAAAAAACTAACTTCTGCATTTCTCAAGCTGTGATCCTTGGAGATATTTTGGCCACTTGAACCAACCTCTTCACAGTGCGTTGAGACAATATAGACACGCGTCCTGTTCCAGGTTGATTCATAACATTTCCAGTTGACTGGAACTTCTTAATTATTTCCCTGATAGTGGAAATGGGCATTTTCAATGCTTTTGCTCTTTAATTATAGCCACTTCCCATTTTGTGAATCTCAACAACCTTTTGCCGCACATAACAGCTATATTTATTGGTCTTACCCATTGTAATGAATGACTAAAGGAATTTGGCCTATGTTTTACATCATATTTATACCCTTGTAGGAATAGGAAGTCATGGTTTAACAATTTACTGTTCCTAGTCACAGTAAACTTTTGGGGGCCACACACACGTATAAATAAATAAATATAAATATATATATATATATAAATATAAATATAAATATATATATATATATATATATATATATATATATATATATATATATATATATATATATTCTATATATCAAAAATAAGAAAAAATGTTAGGGGAAACCGTAGGCCAACACTTACTCATAAATCCAAAAAAATGACAGAAAAACAAATCTTTGACTCATTAATGTAGGCAGAAGTCAGCATGCATTTGTATCACACAAAAAAATGTATTACTCACTTAACTCAGTGAGAGTGATAGGATAAATATACAGACTCCAAACAAAAACAAAGTTTTCATACATGTATCTCCCTAATCTTGCTCATAGATGTGATTTTCCAAGTTATCAAATTTCTAAGTTATACTAACGGCTATTCCAGCCCAGCGTATTTGGTTTTCAATCCTCCACTCTGGAGGCCACGGATGCCTTAGGAATCAATGGGAGTCTGAAAGCAGTGAAAGCTTATGTTCGATGCTGCCAGATATATCATTGATTTCTATTGTAGAAAACCAGTTACGTTTACACCTAACACCCTAACATAAACCCGAGTCTAAACACCCCTAATCTGCCGCCCCAACATCGCTGCAACCTAAATAAAATATATTAACCCCTATTCCACCGCTCCCGGACCCTGCCGCCACCTAAATAAATGTATTAACCCCTATTCCGCCGCCACCTAAATAAACGTATTAACCCCTAAACTTCTGGCCTCCCACATCACTACCATTAACTAAACCTATTAACCCCTAAACCGCCAGCCCCCACATTGCCATAAACTAAATTAAGCTATTAACCCCAAAGCCTAACAACCCGCTGACTTTACATTACAATTACAACATCCCTATCTTAAAATAAATTAAAACTTACCTTTAGAATTAAATTAAACTAAATTAAACTATTAATTAACCTACCCTAACTATTATACTACAATTACATTAACCTATCAATTAAATTAACTATATTATATATTAAAAAAAAAAAAAATAACCCTACTCAAACTATTTTAATATACTATTTAACCCTTATTAAAAATTACTAAATTACAAAAAAAACTTCTAAGTTACAAAAAACAAACACTAAGTTACAAAACAAACAAACCACAGTATCAAAAATAAAAACGAATTACACCTAATCTAATCTTCCTTTCAAAATAAAAAAGCCCCCCAAAATAAAAAACCCTAGCCTACAATAAACTACCAATGGCCCTTAAAAGGACCTTTTGTGGGACATTTTTTGAAGTTCCGCTTGAAGGATCCATCCAGTCGGCAAGAAGTCTTCATCCGAGCGGCAAGAAGTCTTCAATCGGGCGGCCTCTTCTATCTTTATCCATCCAGCGAAGTCTTCATCCATGCAGTCTCTTCTATCTTCATCCATCCTGAGCGGAGCTCCTCTTCAATACAGTCACCACTGTAAACTGGAACTTGAATACAAGTGACGTCATCCAAGATGGCGTCCCCTGCATTCCTATTGGCTGAAAGGTTCCAATCAGCCAATAGGATTTGAGCTGCTAAAATTCTATTGGTGGGTTTTACTGTTGAGGGTGTTTGTATTTTTTTTTTACAGGTAAAATAGTTGATTTCTTTGGGGCAATGCCCCACAAAAGGCCCTTTTAAGGGCCATTGGTAGTTTATTGTAGGCTATGTTTTTTTTTATTTTGGGGGGGCTTTTTTATTTTGATAGGGCTATTAGATTAGGCGTAATTCGTTTTAATTTTTGATACTATGGTTTGTTTGTTTTTTGTAACTTAGCGGGATCGGCGGGATAGGGGTTAAACATTTTAGTATAGTGGCAGCGTTTAGTGACAGGGTATAAATAAAGTTGGGAAAAAGCCGAATAGCAGCGAGATCGATGACTGCTAGTTAACAACAGTCCGATACTCTTCGCCCCATACTTGTTGTGCGGCTTTTTTTTATAAATATGGAGAGCATATTCAGGTCCGCGGCCACGATGTTAGGCGAGCGTATTGGTGCCGGGGAATGCAGCATAGTTGAAGCTTTGATAAATATCCCCCAAAGTGTTTGTAATAGTATTGGACAATATTATTATTAAAATATGTTGCAATCCATACAAAAATGTAAAAATAACTCAGTAAGCCGGTTAGAATTTGTGGTTTAACCTACTTACTGAACAATATTGTGCAATACCATTACAAAGACTTTTCATTTTTTCTTCATGATTCAGATCATCAGAGCATACAACTTCAAACTATTTTCCTATTTACTTGTATTATCTAATTTACTTAGTGTACTTGATATCTTTTGTTGAAGCTAGCTCCCAGTAGTGCATTGCTGCTCCTTCAACAACGGATACTAAGAGAGGGAAATAAAATATTAGTGTTATTGTGTATTAACATTGCCCATGCATAATCAATAGCTTTTTTATTTTTGCTCTAATTTTCTGCCTTTCAAATGATAGTCTAGGACAGGGTTCTTCAGGTCCGCCAGACCTCGCTGAATACGGCGAGCAATACTCTCGCCGTATTCAGCATTGCACTAGCAGCTCACAAGAGCTGCTGGTGCAACGCCGCCCCCTGCAGACTTGCGGCCAATCGGCCGCCAGCAGGGGGTGTCAATCAACCCGATCGTACTCGATCGGGTTGATTTCCGGCGATGTCTGTCCGCCTGCTCAGAGCAGGCGAACAGGTTATGGAGCAACGGTCTTTGTTATGGAGCAGCAGTCTGATGACTCGCCAGAAACACGGGGCATCAAGCTGGAGCTTGATACATATGCCCCATACTGTCATACAGCACACACACATCACACACACTGTCATACAACATACTCATCACACACACTCTCGTACAACAAACACATCACACACACTGTCATACAACACACTCATCACACACACTCTCGTACAACAAACACATCACACACACTGTCATACAACATACTCATCACACACACTCTCGTACAACAAACACATCACACACACTGTCATACAACACACTCATTACACACACTCTCGTACAACAAACACATCACACACACTGTCATACAACACACTCATCACACACACTCTCGTACAACAAACACATCACACACACTGTCATACAACACACTCATCACACACACTGTCATACAACACACTCATCACACACAGTCATACAACACACTCATCACACACACACTATCATACAACACACACATCACACACACACTGTCATACCACACACACTCTCATACAACACACACATCACACACACTCTCATACAACACACACATCACACACACTCTCATACAACACACACACTCATACAACACACACATCACACACAATGTCATACAATATACTCATCACACACACTCTCATACAACGCACACTGTCATACAACATACTTATCACACACACTGTCATACAACACACACACATCACACTATTCATTAAATGTATAGGGGACCCTAAAAAATGTAGCCATATTAAGACGCTCTGGTAAAAAACATTTTAACCATCCGATTGTAATACTAGATTGTGTATTATTTGCAGCATGATACTGAGAGGAAGAAAATGCACTGTGATGTATCAATTGTGCTCCACATCTAGCCATAATCTTTTTATGCACTCTGCAAAAGAAAGGACAAGAAAAGTGCTTCATTCCAGAGTAATCTCTCTTCAGACTTAAGTGCCTATGTGCTTTAAACAACATAACTACTTGAACATTTAAATATGAGTGAAGCCAAATTTTCAAAAGCATTTTATTTTATTTAAAGCCTATTATATATTAAACAACATTTAAAAACATGGTAGAAAATGCAATAGCTAATTGCAGCAAAATAGCTTAAGCTCGTTGATTTTTTTATTTTTGTATCTTCACTGACACCTACTGGGCATCTCAGAAAATAGAGTATATAGACTCTGCTTTGAATGAAAGAACAAAAAAGGAGCAACAATAATACAGTCATAGACATATAAATATTCACAGACATAAACAAATGTATTTGAACAAATTTGACAAATGTTCATAAATGCACTAAAATATGTGTATAGATTTATTTACACCAGATGAAGGCTATCAGCTCTCATCCTGCCTGTCAGTCACATTATTGAATTATGATAAATTGCCCCAACTAATTTATCAAACAGGGTTTATATGGAGAACAAATGTGATCCCAGGGGTCCATCAGCAACCAACCTTGATTACACTTCCATATTTCAAAGCACATTTTGGACCAGATTATAAATAGATTGCTAATTAATGCTCCAGCTTAAAGGACCACTAAACCCAAAATCTTTCTTTCATTATTCTGATAGAAAATAGAAATTTAAACAACATTACAATTTACTTCCATAATTTATTTTGCTTCATTTGTTAAATATCCTTATTTGAAGAAAAAGCAATGCACATGGTGAGCCAATCACATGATGCTTCTATGTGCAGCAACCAATCAGCAGCTAGTGGGCATATCTAGATATGCTTTTCATCAAAGAATATCAAGAGAATAAAACAAATTAGATAATATAAGTACATTAGAAATATGTTTAAAATTGCATTCTCTTTCTAAATTATAAAAGAAAAAATGTGGGTGGCATGTCCCTTTAAGCATTAACTGCACTAGAAGTTAAGCTTTTTGAACTTAGAAATTGCATGTGGATTCACATATTCCCCTATAGGAGTCAATGGAGGAAAAACAGTGGAAAAACCTAACACCCTACTCGCGCAAACCCAATCACATATTCTCATGTGCGCTAACCCAACATAAAAATATGAATTTTTCACATGCTGATGTTCTTTCCATTGCAGAATATGTTCTATTAATTCATAAATAAATATTTATATATATATATATATATATATATATATATATATATATATATAT